>NC_081134.1:3934053-4534053 GCF_958295425.1 Solea solea | reverse complement strand
GGAAGTGGTTTGATTGAGATTAAGTCACACTTGTGTACTGTCAATGTGGCTGCACTGACTCATAATATATTTTGGCTGTGGCGTTTTTAAAAATGCAAGGTGAAAATGCGGCCTGTGATCAGAAGTTGTTCTTTACCACTGTCAGGAGTGGTGGCCATAAATGGCAGTATACTATCTTAAAACTACTGTATTTATCTGATCTCTATTACTGAAATAAGAATGCAGATCTTGTGATGTTTTTACTTTCATATTTCAGTATCTCACGGCAGCCTGCTGTTATTTCCCTACTTAGAGCAGAGAGAAAGTGGGGCTCCTAAAGCTGTGGGTCCCAGCTGTTCTGGCTTTTGACCCATAGTGTCAATATGTGACCCCACATGAGGGATGGCAGTTTTTTTTTTTTTGAAGGACTGTTGAGTGCAGGGTAAAACACCCAAATGTGTACAAGCAGATAAATATGAATTTGTATATAACATTGATCTTTGTCAGGTTCCAAAAGCACTGCCTGAAAATCTAATTTTAATGTTCATAGTGTGTTTATACATTGGAGAAATAATATGATCATGTTAAGTGCTGTGCAACATTTGTAGACACCTGAGTTACTCTGGATACTTTCAAAAATGATTGCATGAATAGTTATTTATCAATTATAGTCCTGCAACAGCTGGTAAGCACCACCTGCACAAAGTTCTTCAAGGTAATTTAAGTTGCTGTAGTTGTTCTGTGGATGTAGTCAGTACTAGAGCTGCAGCTAATGATTATTTTCATAATCGAATAATCCTGCCATTTATTTTCTCGATTAATCAAGTTTGGTCCATAAAATGTCGAAAAATGTTAAAATGTCGATCAGTGTTTGTCAAACCTGGAAATGATGGTATTCTCAAATGTCTTGTTTTGTTCCTCATACCAAAATGATTCCGTTTTAATGCTTTCTTTATGTGGAGCAAAGAAACCAGAAAATATGCATCTTTAAGAAGCTAAAACAACCAGAAATCTTGTTTTAAGAATGAAAAAAAGCTTCAAGCTGAAAGGTGGCATATCTCCACCTAGATTAGAGATGGACACACTTCATTCACTAAATCAATTCCCTGCTTTTGCTTGTATACTGTGACACAATTTCGACACAAGTAGAAATTTGAAATTGACTGGTGTTGTGACTGTCGTCGACTTAAGTGTGCTGAATATCTTCTGTCTGTACATGTAATCCCATACTTATTCAGTGATGTTAAGATCAGGACAATGTTGGAGTCTCATCATGTTATCATGGGCTCCTTGTTGCTCAATATATTTGTTCACGATTCTGACTCTATGCTTGAGGCCATTCTTGTGCTGCAGAATGAATCAGGGATTGATCAGATGCCTCACTTAACAACAACTTTGCCTGTTACGATGACATCCAGATTATCGTTATATAGTAGAGCAGTTCTTTATAGTAGTGTATAATTTGGAAAATTATAATTCCCCCCAGGGATTACCCAGTGTCCCCTGGGGATTATTAAGTATTCTGATTTTACACTGAGTATAAAGTGGGGTAAAACCAATATCCTTGTTTAGTTTTTTTTTTATTCAGCCAAATCAGTCACCTGCTGATTTGGGAATAATATTCATCTTTTCCATCTTATGCTTCATAAATAATTTCCCAACCTTTGTCGAAAGTCAATATTTCTATCTCATAAATCTTTGATTTGAACTTATTCAGGAATTCAGCAGGTGTGTCTCTCTGTAAACATTTATGAGTTACTGCTTTTTTCACTGCTGCAGTCAAAATTTTCAAGAGGCATCTGACATTTCCCTTTATTCCTTTGGGCAAATATCCCAAATAAGGTGACCGTGATGTGCACATAAATGAAATCTGTCGGCCAAGAATTGTTGTTACATGATTGTACAAAGACTTTATAGTCCTTCTATGACCCATTTTTAAGGCTGCTGTAAAATGTGCTTCTTTGCCCAAGTAAAAATAAAATTGAGATTAGTGAGTGTCCATTGTAATGAAAATATGGGTTTTACCTTTTTTCTCATTTATTCCTTAGCAGGATAACTGAATACATTCAGTCCACTCTTGCACAAGTACATGGACTGTGACTTTATCAAATACGAGCAAATAATGTAATTCAGACCTTTGGGAACCAGTGTAAAGTTTCCCTTTGTTGCTACTTCACACTTATCCTGGCATGTTCACAAACCTGTTCATATATTGTGGAGAATCCTGCATCATTTAAAAGCCCTTTCTCTTGAGCCAAACGATCATTTAGTCTCTTCATTGTTGTCATTTAAGCTTTCTCGTTTATTCTTCAGAAATTCAGTGGAAAAGGTGGATAAAAGTGGGGATAATGAAATTAAAATATGCCAGTACTATGATTATCATTATGGGGGAGATCAGTCACAAATGGAGGGAATAAATGTGCATATATAAATGACTACCTAGGAGAAATGTCTTCTCTACATGCCTGTTTTTATAATTTGACACTTTGTAATTTCTTCTAATACATACTTGTCGGTTGAAATCTTTGCACAGTATTGCAACGTGAGCAGTTTTTTTTTTTTTCATAAAACGTACACTCCTAAATTCTAACTCTGATTTTGAAATAGTGGTTGGTTTTCTAGAGCAGGTCAGATGAGCCATTGAAATTATTTTTGTCATGTTAAGGCTAAGGGTGAGCGATCAGTGTGATTACTTCTCCCTTGTTCCTGCCCTCTCTTTCTTATATGCATGGACAAATCACATTAGTTCTCTCTGCTTGAGTCTTGCACCAAGTTGCAGTAATATGTGCATGTGGCAGGGATGTTTCAAGGTGACAATTAATGTTACACCTTATAGGCATATTATCAAAATGTATTGTAGCCAGAGTAGCCTTTGGCTTTGATTATGCAATGTTGGCTCTATGTAGGAGGGTTGTACTAGGGAAAACAATTAGCTTTTACATCAGTTTTGACAGGTCACACTTCAGATTGATGTACTAAAAATTAACGTAAATGAACGCCATGTCTACAATCCTAATTGATGCAATAATTTCCCTCTACATTAAGAGATTACAACTATGTTTCATCATCACCCAGTGAGATCATCTTCCTATAAATGCCCCTTTAGTATCACCTTGACCACTTCACATTTGTAGCATCCTCTGTTGTTTGAGTAATTGGTAGCAGCCATGATCTAGACGATACTTCAGGGGCAAGATTCCCTAGGGTGATTGTAAAGGTTCTTAGGGATTTATTAAGGGAATACTATCCAGAATACTAACCTTCAAAAGGTTCAGCATAAAAATTGTCGTCAATGTTTTTATTGTAGCTCAGTCTTATCACTGTTGAACTGGATGTAGGAATACACATACAGATGAGCCTCATGGCTGTTGCATTTATGAAGTGTTGAAAACACCGGTGTCATGATGGAAGATTATTGTTTCACGAACTGATCTCCCACCTTTTAATTGTTTTACCTTTGCACAGACCTGGGATTAGACATCTATATTTTTCCTGTGGACATAAGGTGTTGCTTAGTTACAATGACAAGAAAAATCAATACCCCTCTAGTGTGAGCTGAGGTATGCCCCAGGCAGTATTTAACACAGACGAACACCTCGGTTCACATCTTCATTTCTAGCTTGGCTGCTCAGTGAATCCAGTCAAACATTAAAACCATTACATTAGTGCTACAGTGTAACTTTAATCTGTAAGGATTTGCTGTGCGATATAATGCCTTAATGAATTGTATGTGTATGTGTGTTTTGCAGGTGCCCACATTCTGCTGCAGAAGAGAGAGCACCAGGATGAGGAAATTGTAGGCACTCGCCGTAGTATGGCCGCGTCCCGTTCCTCGCGCGTCACAAGGTCATCAGTGGGACTCAATGGATTGGATGAGAACTTTTGTGGTCGAACCCTCAGGAACCGTAGCATCGCCCAGCCAGAGGAGACACCAGTGTCTCCACTACCTAGAGCCCGGTCGCCCAAGAAGAAGCAGGAGTCGAAACAGGACACCAAGCAGGAAACGAAACAGGAGTCGAAACAGGACGCCAAGCAGGAGTCAAAACAAGATGTTAAGCAGGAGTCAAGGCAGGCTGCTAAACACGATACTAAGGAGGACACTCAGCACGATGGCCAACAGGCCTTGTTGCAGGGTAAGGAAACTGACTCGAAAGCTTCCCCAGCTGAGGTGGAGCAGTGGACCAGCTCCAGGAAGCGGGGTGTGTCCTGTGTAGAAAAAGACATAACTGCTGAGAAGCCCGAGAATTGTGATAGAGGGAAAGGGGTGCGGGATGCCTCTCCTCAAATCAAAAGGGCCAAACGGTGCCCCCGCTCTGTAGAGTCTCAGGGACACGAGGAGCATGTGGAGCCTCTGAAACCTGAAAGTCCAGCCTCTGTCCCAGAGTCTAACAAGGACAACACGTGTGAAGAATTTCCCTGCCAAAACTCTGTTAACACAGCTCCTGCCTCACCTGTCCTCTGTAAAGAGGAAGGTGAGCTAATGGTTGTGCAGGCAGAGGATGGTCATGTGGAGTGTGATGGGGTGTTACAGCCCCTGAATGCTTATAAAGCGTCTAATGGACTCAAAGAGAATAAGACCGAGGAACCCAGCACACTCACTGAGGAACCCAGTGCAAATCCCACCTCTGCCACTAACTGCCTGTCGCTGCTCAATGGTAGCCAGGTGGGGGCTCCCTCATCCCCTGACCCTGCTGTGCCTTGTACAAACTCTGACCCTGTGCAGATTGAGGTCTCTGGCTCAGGGGAATCGCCAGCCTTTTCTGCACCAGCAGCCCATGGGGCTGGTCCAGAGGATCCTGTCCCTGAGCTCATTGTGGCCAAGGAACAGGAGGTGGAGGAGGTGGTCGAGGAGGTTGACGTGGTGGGCGAGACCTTGTGTCTCGCCCACGAGGAGCAGGTGACGGAGAGCGACTCCAATGGCCAGCCACTAACACCAGTGCAAGAAGCTGCTGCCTCCACCTCACCTAACATGAACAGTAGTCCAATCAACAATGGCAACTCAGGAGAAACAACACCCCCACTAGCAAGAACCCCCTCCCCAACAGAGCCAGTGTGCAATCCCTCCTCCAGCATTCCCCCATGTTTCACAGAGCTCTATGAACACAGATATACTCTACGGACTTCACCCAGGAGGGCTGCTACTGGTGGCAAAGGCACCTCCTCCAAGCTCAGCTCTCCTCCTAGAGACAATGGTCCCTTGAGGGAAGAGGGGGAGGTGGAGGTTGGGCTGGAGGAGGACTGCCCTGTGCTGGAAGAACCTGCTCCCTTAGACTCTGTTGGCCCCTCTTCCATGGATCTTGAAGATGTGGCAGGTGGTGAGGCTTGTGGGTCTGTGGATGATGGAGAGGCAGAGAGCAAAAAGGAGTGCACACACAGCCAGCCTGCAGAAGAGGAGGAGGAAGAGGAGGAGCCAGACGTGTATTATTTTGAGTCTGACCACCTGGCTCTTAAACACAACAAAGAGTACGTGGGAGCTCCCAAGGGATGTTGGTTTTTGTAGCTCTCACACACATGCTGATCAATATATTCTGTGATCATTGTATTATTTCTGGTCTGTAGTTTTGAATGAACTGGGGGTCCACTTACATTATTAATGTGACATTTACAGATGCACGATATTGGGCTTTATATATATATATATATATATATATATATATATATATATATATACATACATATCATTTTCCATACTCATGTGGCAGCAGATGCAGATATACATTTTCTTCATTGTGCAAAATAAACCAATGTAACAAAAACAATAGTTGGTGAGAGCACGAACAAAGAAGTCAAGGAGGTTGCTATTGTTCTATTGTGCATACTATTTTAGTCATCAGTCAGATCAGGGGATCTTGGCATGCTTGCGGATATCTCATAATACATTTTAAAGCCAATGTTGTGTTGGTAATATAATGCCTCCCTAGTGATGTTCTAAGAAATCCTATTCAAATCGAACTTTTGGGTCTAGTGAACATTTTTACTGTAGAAATGAAAATATTTATCAGATGTAAAATTGCAGTCAATTAACTGAAAGATTAATTTATTAATTAATTACTTCCAACCTGCTGGGATAATTTCCTTCATTGTGGCTATAAAAAAGATTACCGACCGTTCTTTTTTCCTTAAACCCCTGAAAAGAGATTAAACTGAGATGGTAGTGTATCTGAGGTTTTTGCACCAGTATGTATAACTTTATTTTTGGAATGTTTTTTTTTGTTTGTTTTTTTGGAGAGCATTGGAGAGCATCTAACTATAGCTCCTGCCTCATTGTTAAGCTTTAACATGTTTTCACATTTAATTTCCACCTTCAGTGTGATGCTGTGATTGTGTGAATTTTCTGCCAGTTGTCAGATTTCCAAAATATGAGAAGATTGGATGTTAAAATGACTCTTGCAATTGCTTCTGTTCTCGTTTTCTGGAAGAGGAGTTGTTTTAGAGAAACAGGATTTATAATTGCACAGTTTTGCTTGTACTTCATAAAAGATGGGATGTATATGTTAGAGGACCGGTCTCGTGGTACATGCAGTCAGGCTTTTTGTTCTGCACTGTGGCATGTCAGCTGATTTATGATGCATCTTCATAGGCAGACAGACGGATCGCTTCAGGGGCTTAGAGACATCATGTTGTCTTTGACACTAGTGTTGTTGAAAGTTTCCAGCTGGAATAGTGGCTTTCGAATAACATTTCATTGCGGTCATATTGCAAGGTAATTTGATCCGGTCTCTGTGACGTGCCTTGGGTTTGTTGTGCTGATTAAGGAGAATTTCTAAAGGCTCAGATCAATGCAGCCAGGAGTAATTTTAGGGAAACATGACTTTGCATTTTAGGGTTGCTGAATATGTGGAATTGTCTCAGACATGAGTGATTTGTGTACTGAATTGTTTGTATTTGCAGTTTACTACTTTGTGAGTTTTGACAATCGCCTCTACCTATATAATGTAAATATTAAACACATTAAGATGATGATAATCAAAAATATTGCTGAAGCCAGCCTTTCTATTGGCACCAGGATTTGTCAGTGGACTTCAGGCCCAGTAGGTGGCAATGAAACACCAGACTCGTCCCTGGACACATTTAGCAGAGCTAAGTCTTCCTTATTGTCCTAAAACCGATTTAATGATCTGATAATCTGTACCTCTGTGGAAGTAAGCATGCCCCCTCTTAATCAGATGTGAAGTTGTATGTTTGAAGAGACAAAATATCTAGAAATTACAAGATTAATGTTGCATATTTTGTTAAGCCAGAACGTTTCCAACACATATCTATAAATAGATATCAGTTTCTTGTAATGGACAATTTCATTTTGGTTGCCTTTTCATGACATAATTAACAAGGCAAACCGCCTATGAAATGTCAATGAGGAAGGAAACATTGATCGTTTCCTTCGTCATAGATCATCACTACAGCAGATGAAGCTCTCCTTGTAAAGCACAAATGTACAGGGGGACACAAACAAGACAACAATCACGTGATCCCACACTTCCCGTCATCTTCAACCTATTTACTAACTTTTGTTATTTTGATTGACAGACCCATAGTAACATAAATGACATACTGCATGTTAAAATGCCATTGTTGCAGGGCCAGATTACATTGAATCTTTAGTGCAAACTTATGCAGGAAAAGAAACTGATAGTGGTGATGCAAAAACCTACCTAATGTCTGTAAATAATGAAGGAATATGAGGTCTGATACAGTTTAGTTGTCTGAATGTTTTATACCTGTAGGATCTTCAAACCACCGGCAGCTATTAAATAAATAGTGTCCTTTGCATTGATTTTTGTTCATGTCCTGTTAGGAAAGATTGATCCTTTCTGCTCCACTGAGCACCTGCATTCGGTTCTGGCCATGTAGGATGTCACACTGCTGTTGTCTCCTCCAGCTCTGCTCACACTGTAAGGCCTCTGAGTCAGTACCACGCTTAATCATTGACAGCCCAGTTTGCAGTTCTTCTGTTGACCCACAAGGTGTGAGTGGAAAGGTCAGGCTTCTACAGCAATGTATGCTCCCCAGGCTACTGCAAGTGTTAGTCATGCAAAGGTTTTGATATTTACTGTGAAACCGGTAGTGACCAGTGTTGTAGTTTTCTGTTGCCAGGTTATGATTAATCAGCTTCAGTTTTTTCTACAGTGAAAAGTATCTGTAATCATAGCGGATATTTGCCAGATTAGCTTGGGTACACACTTAATATCAATTTCCAAGATTTGTGTAAAATCTGTGTAAAAATATAATTGGTAGAATAACAGGAGAAATCTTTCTGTCTTGTGCACCTGTTTAGGCTCTCAGCACCACAGTTTAATTATGCATGTTCTTAGACTTCAAAGTTTGATATGCTGCACTATTTCAAGTGTCGCACTGAATAATGTAAACAGTCCTTTTGTCCCTCTCTTGTCTAAATTTACTTTCTAAATTAACTGTCAGTTATCAGAGGCTGCTGCAGACCATCGGAGTTCTCGAGGCCCAGCGCACGCAGGCCATCCTGGACCTGGAGACTCTGGGATGTCACCAGAGAGAGGCACTCACTGATCCAATTAGCTTTGTGGAGCAGCTGCAGAAACAGGTAAAATCAGCAACCATGACAAAAAAATAAATAGAACAGCCTCCTTGATACACTGCAAGCCTATGAGCACTGCAGAGAAAACACTTTTTTTTATTGTGTACTACAAGCACTTATACAGATAAGGTCATTCACTAAAAAGTGGCAATACACATTATATTGCACACTCATGTTTTCAGTTACCTTTGAGGGTTTTAGGTAAATGCTAATTTAAGGGAGTAAACAGGCCCTGATACCAGGCCAGGCTCTAGTCTGCATCAACTCATCTTTGAGACATGGCACATAAAGTCTTGCTTTTGCATTTTTGCCTCAAGAATAACTAACTAGAGAATAAATATGAGGCGGCTTGTTAAATTCAAAGAACTTTTTCTTTTCTTCTCCATGACTCTTGCTTTTGTGCTGCAGCAGGTCAACCAGGCAGGACTGTGCACACAACGTTGACGGCGTAATCAATAGGATGTCGGGGCAAATCAGTGAATGAACTAGTGCCGTCAGTGAGACGTGGCCAATCAATAAAGTCAGAACACCTGCTGCAGAAATTAAATCAAGAACCTGTTTAAAGAAATGTTTTACTTCACCTCAGTGTGAAAGTGGAAGCTTGCCAAGCCCAGGTTGTGTAGGTGTCAGGAAAAAAAGTATTATGTAAATAAATTAAAACTTGAACATGGTAACTTGAACATGGTAACAAAAGTAGAAGTGTCCCAAGTGATGAGGCTTTGTCTTACAGTGTGTATTCTAGTTTCTTTTTATTTATGTGATCATATCTCACTTCATAGTAGTGAAAGCTGTCAATCCTATGAGTTAACTTGTTCATGGACTGTGACTCCTCATTGTTGTGATCCTTAGGTGACTTTGGGCTTGCCATGTCCTCAGCGAGTCGTTCAGCTCCCTGAAATAGCGTGGGAACAGTACACCTCAGGACTCAGTGACTTTGAGAGAGAGTTCTGTGACAAGAAGCGCAAAACCAGGCGGCTAAAGCTGATCTTTGACAAAGGCACGTATAACTTCAAAAAGGACAGAATTTCATTAAATATAGTTGATTGATTATTTTTTTAAAATCATTTTTTGTGTTATTGCACGTCTTCTAAAGATTCAGTCTGTCTCATTTTCTCTACATTAGGTTTGCCGCTTAGACCAAAAAGTCCCGTGGAGCCTAAGAAGGAGGGTGAGTGCTCCACCATGTACTCGTCCCTGCCCACGAGTGATGCCCCAGAGAACGGAGGACAAATGCAGGTAGAGCCCTGCCTCCTTATTAAAAAAAAATACACACTGCTGCTGTCATTGTGTCCCAGTATAACATTGGTGTGAGCACAAAAGATGGTATCTATGGAAACGTTAGAGCGCTGCCTCTCCCGCTACCTCTTTATTATTGTCTAAATCTTTGCCTCTTTGTGTTTGTGTGTCTGTGTGACTGCGTGTCTTTTTCCACATTGTAATGTTTCACTTTTCATCGATTGTCTGGATTAGATGAAGCCAAGTGTTAGCACGGCGCAAACAGCTCCTTGATTGTTTGTGTTTTGCTTGCGGTTTATATTGTGTGTGTTTGTGTGTGTGTGTGTGTGTGTGTGTGTGTGTGCGTGTGCGTGCGTGCACATTTTTATTCTGTCTGACTACACGGTCTGAATTCTAACAAGACTTTGTTTGTCAACGCAAAGAGTTGCTGTTTTTTTGGCATCTTCAGAATGACAAATCTCGTGTCACATTGTGACAGCCAGACTTTCTCTGTCACAGTGACAGATTCATGTCAAATGCCAGGCAGATCACACCAAATGGTATATTTTGCATACATTTTTTTATGTTTTAAAACCTGTTTGTCACTCGTGTTTTCTTTTGATAGATAATCAGGGGGAGGATCTGTCACCCAAACAAGCCTGACACATTTAACCAGCTGTGGTCTGTGGAGGAACAGGTGGGTAGTAACCATTGCAGACTCACTGTATATTTATCAGATTTACCTCAATTATTGAGGGAAGGGTGTATTGTTTCTACATATACATGAAAATAATCACTGATTCAACTCATGTACAGATGCAAAACTGATTAAAGTATGAAATAAACAAGAGGAATGCAATTTATTAACATTGTTAAATCAACATTTTCAGTATCTTTTAAAGAGCTCTCTTGAATGCAGCTTTTATAATATAATAACATTAAATAGTAATTGACTGTTTTTGTGAATTTTCTAGAAAAAACTGGAGCAGCTTCTTGTCAAGTTTCCCCCTGAGGAAATTGAGTCCAGAAGATGGCAGAAGATTGCAGATGAGCTGGGCAATCGAACAGCAAAACAGGTGACTAGATTTCCAATTTTCCAGCTTTAACGAGTGCTATTGTGATCCCTGTTCAGTCAGAATATTTACTTATTTGTTTACCTGTAAATGAAAAAAAATGAGCAGCACTTCACACAATCTTTTGGTCAGATTTAGTAAGAATTAACCTGAAGAAGCAACTAACTTTGAGGTGACCGGCTAATTGTATGCTGCCCCTTTTCCCCTGAACCAGCTCTGTGTTTTTATTATCTTATCATGACACTGAAAATGTTTCAGAGAAGGCAAACTGAATCTAAAAGGAGAGCTTGTGTGACAACTGCACCCCCTGCATGTCCTGAATGAAATGTGTGTGACCCCAATTACTTGAAGCAGCTGTTCTGTCACTGAAAATCATTAACGCAGCAATTTTTCTGTTACAACGTTCCAGGTTGCTAGTAGGGTTCAAAAGTACTTCATCAAACTGACAAAAGCTGGTATCCCCGTGCCTGGAAGAACACCCAACCTGTGCATGTACACTAAAAAGGTAACCACATATATTTTAAAACCTTCAGCCACACCGGCTCATGTGACTAATTCCAATAAACCTATTTATTTTCAAATAAGGATAAGATTTTCTGCTGGAAATGTTACCAATTTTTTTTAAATGAGCTAGTCAGTGCTCTTTGCACAAACTATGTATATGTTTCTGTACTGCTGTAATTAAAATTTAGCCACCTAGTTCATACCATAACAGGCATGATGAGATAAAATCGTGTGATAATATTGGCAGAGCCTGGTATATGTTGGGCTCAAAGACTGTGTTATAAAATCTTGTACCAAATCCATGTATATCCTCCAGTTTCTATACTATATATATATGTATATATGTATGTATATATATATATATGCATGTGCCTGTGCCTGTAACTGTAATTGTCCACTGTTATTCCCCAGGCATCCAGTAAAAGACAGCATCACCTTAACAAGCACCTGTACCGGCCATCCACCTTCCTGACCTCCTATGATCCTCCGGTCTACATGGATGAAGAAGACGAGCGCTCGGCGTATTACGGCGACGGACAGGACCCCGCTGCTGATGACTCGGTCAGTCACATCACAAGATATCAGTTGCTGAAAACTAGACATGGTCTTTATTCTTAAATGTCCATCACATTCAGACCATTGTCACATTAGTTCACATGTTGCAGGTCCAAACGACTCTCTCTGGGATTTGGTTTATGTCAACACAGATGGAGGCAGCAGTGGCATTGTACTAATAAAGTGAGACGCGCTGGAATATGACTGAAAACACAAAGAAGCACCCACAAAGTTTCACAAGTTAATTCTGCTCAAAAACACAGGGCAGTTTGATGGGATTAATGCGTCTTGCTGCCGCCTGCTCTGCTGCTGCATACACACACAACGCTCCCTCAGTCATGTCTGGTAGTACCCAAATGGAGGCAGAATAATAACAAAAAGCAGAGTTTTCCACTGCATCTTTAACTGTACTACCATTGTCGCGAAGCTATCTTGTTCCTTTTGAGCTTTTTTGTGTCGATGACCAATGAGAAGACTTTTCTGTTTGCCCCCTCCTGGTGTAAGCAGTAGATTGGAGGCAATAGTCTGTTTAAAGCTGTGTTTTTTTTGTGTTTATGGAAACTTGTTTCAAATCAGACTAAAATGCTACCTGCCTTGTCTTATACATCTGCTTTCATATGACAGACTTTTCCTTCTGCTTTTACAGATATGGATCAAATGACTAACGTGTCTCTTGATAATTCCCGTTTCACTCGCATTAGGGCATCATGTGCTGTTGAAAAATGCTAAATCACAGTACGATACCTGGCCAGCCTTGTTTCCTTTTTTCCGCTTGAACTGTGCAACTCCTGAAACTCGCCATTATCCAAGCGTTGACAGTTTTCTCCCCGTTTGATGGCAGTAACCTTTAAGGGAAAGCGGTTCACAATGTCGTGCTGAGACCACAAAAACCTTTGACAACATTGGCATGAAGGAAAGTCACAGAGACATTACCACAATGGGTCGTGATAATTTCTCACTTTCAACAAGTTGTCCTTTACTTTGGCCATGTTTGCAGGTCACATTGAAAATCTCCTGAGGGCAAGTGCGTCAGCAGCTCAGCAGGACATTCTCAAAGCCATTTTGTGTTTAGCTGTGGGGAAAAAAATACCCTTAAAACTTAACTTTCACAACTTCTGAAGTAATGAGTCACTCATAATGAGGAGGTGTATAGTTGTTAGACAACCTCACTTGGTGTTTTTTGTGTATTTTCAGCAGCAAGACGATATGTACTCACTATACACTCAATTTGTGTATGAGGTAGAGAACGTTATAATCAGATTTGATTGTGGAGTCATGTAGATAAGTTTATTTTCTGTCCTGATGCCAATCAGTCACTGTGTGTGTGTGTTTTCAGGATGAAGAGAGTGTGCCTGTGGAGCTGAGAAATTTGCCAGAATACAAAGAGCTCTTGGAGCTGAAGCGATTGAAAAAGCAGAAGCTCCAGGAGATGCAGGAGGAGAAGACTTGCGTACGGCATGTAGGCTTCAAGGTGAAGATGATTTACATTTCTGCACATGCTTTTAACAACATCAACTCCAGGCTTCTACATATGGAGTTCACATTGTTATTGTTTTGAGGGGTGATGAAATCACAGTGTGACTGAGAGAGATTGTAAGCTGCTCATTTCAACAGGTTTATTAGGATTCTGAGCTCTGCCTTATTTTAAATGTTGTCATTCAACTATAGAGTTGCTTCGTACTGATCAGGTGTTCTGTGTTCTGAATGGTTTGTGTGTATACATGTGCTCTTCTGTGCAGTGTGACGTCTGTGGCATTGAGCCAATCCAGGGAGTGCGATGGCACTGTCAGGACTGTCCGCAGGACAACTCTGTCGATTTATGCTCCAACTGCTCCGACTGGTGAGATCCTCCACTGCTGTCCTCGGTCTAGGGAACTATTCGAGGGATTCAGTTGAAAAATTAGTCAAGAAAATTAAAAGAAAGGAAAAAGACTGATTTATCTAGTCATTAGTAGAATAATAATTAAACACCTGCCATGAGATAACTTTTTAAAGGTGTAAAAAAATGATAAAAACACAATCATAGTCAATAACGACAGCCCACAGTGTGTAGTGTCTCTTAATTTGTCCTTCATCACTGTCTCAAAAAGTGAACATTAAACATTCCCATTTTCCAGTTTGTTGAAGACGGACACCCACAAGCCCAACCACCACCTGGAGCCTGTGTACCAGTCAGAAACCTTTCTGGACAGAGATTACCGCCTGCCTCAGAGCACAGGCTACAACTACCTGGACCCTAACTACTTCCCAGCCAACAGATGACAGGGTCGCAGGCGCTTCAGGCTCCCACAGGTCACTCTGTGCATGGCTCCATCCTCCAAGTCCAAGATAACCGCTTAATCCGCCGCAGGGCAGGAAGGCCAGCAGGCAGGCAAACAGCCGGGGGCCTCAGAGCAGAGCACA
The DNA here is from genome assembly GCF_958295425.1 of Solea solea. NCBI lineage: Eukaryota > Metazoa > Chordata > Actinopteri > Pleuronectiformes > Soleidae > Solea > Solea solea. The sequence continues at coordinate 4,519,773 of NC_081134.1, read as the reverse complement.
CTGCTGCAGATAAAGCGAGGGGGCTGTTGGTAAACTGGCCTCCCTGACTCAAGCAAAGAGCGGCCATGTTGGTTTCCTTAGAATAAGGGGGCCATGCTCCACTTCAGCCAGGTTAATCAATGGATCTGTGATTTGAAAAAAAACAACAACACTATTTTTAAAAACAAACAAATGAAGACACACCGACATTCCCGAGCTCTGTGACTCCAGGAGGGCTGTCCTTTCCCCTCCTCCCATCACCACCCTCCATTTTACCTCCATGTGCTGCTTCAAAACTTGAGAATGGACGATCAGTCGGGTGAATGAGACGTGCAGTCGTCCAACGTGTCAGTGGACTGTGACGTCATCACCCCGAGATACACACAGATGGTTTATGTGTGTGTGCGTGTGTGTGGTCTCTGTGTTTATGCAAGAGTGAAAAATGTTTTAGGTAGGCATCTGTAGATTGAGTATTTATGAGCTGCAGCCTCCTGTGCGGGAGTCGTGGCTGCGGCGAGACGAGTTGGGCGAACGCCGACATCTGTAGGAAGTTCTGCTGATCCACACGGTGTTCTGCAGACAGACCTGTATGTGTTAACTGACTGTGCGCCATTTTTTTTAACATGGGGTCGTCATTACCGTCACTACCACTGACACACAACGTTCCCCCCTCCCCCCCTCAACCACAAACACACACAGATACACACTTTCATCTCTTTCCTTTCTCTATCCACTAAATCATGTCTAACAAGGAAGCACTACAGCATGGAGAGCAAATGTAATGAAGGCAGACGAATGGGAATGAATGGAAAGATACACAACTGTGTTTTTGTTTTTCTTTTCTCTTCTTTTCCGCTCCCCCAGTGTATGCTGTTGTTCTGTTGAGTGTCCAAGTATATGGTGAAAAGTAGCCAGTGCTAGTTGCAGTGTGCCATTTTTTAAAAGATTATTTTTGGTGGAGGAAGGTTCCACAACTTCTTCCCTCTCACGTGGCACCGTCGACCCACATGATCCTACATTAGTGATCCGGTTATCATGCCTCTAGATCTTTAATTTTGCAGTCCACTTTAAAAGGTCCATTTAAAAGATTGTATTTTTATTAATCTATTTAAAAAAAGAAAAGAAAGAAGAATTGAGGTAGTGGTTGGTGCCTCCACAGTGGAACAACCCACACAATTTTATACACATAGATTTTGTTGTGCTTGAGTAGACACCATTTTGTATGGTTTTCGTCTCCTTCCCTTTCCCCCTTTGCCCAGCTTCAGTATCTGTGTATAACAGTCTGTTCTTATGTAAAAAAATAATGTAAAAAATGCTAGAGGAGAAACGTGGAAATAAAAGTATGTGAAAATAGTGTTTCTACATATGTGGTTCCTGTATCATTGCTGTAGTAAAATGACATTAGTCCACTTTGATAGTGAAGGAACGAGCAGAAATTCTCAAGTTTCCTGTTATATATTAATGTGACCTGACAAAACACCAGTAACCTGGTGTACACTCTCTTACACTTTTATAGGTTATGTTATTAAGAAAATGAACACATTATTGGTAATATAGCTATTACAGCAAGAGAGTAGTTGTATTCCTTTATTTTCACCTTTTTAATGCCAGGTTTTATTTTCTTTTGAATCTTAATAATCCTAAATAATATTCAATCAGACCAAACAAACAATTACTAATGTTTTGAATATTTTCTTGATTACTTACGTTTGCAGTTGAAACAAAGTCAGTTTAATTCTACCGTTTTCTGTGTCACCTGTCGGTAAGATGTAGTATTATTAAGTTTTATATTAATAGTCATATGAATACTCTAGTTAGATTATCTTTGTTGTCACATATTTAATGTTAAATGTCCAGATATTGTCAGGTTGATGTGAAGTTGTCTCTACAGGTTATTTACTGATATTGAATCCAGATACTGTTGTGTTCAGTGTGGATTTAGAGAGGGTCCTTTTTTATTTTTGGTAATTCAATTTAAACACTCCACTCTTCTCTCTTTTTTATCTTCCTTTCCCTCACCAGCAGATGGCAGTATCAGATCACTGATGTCCACAAGCACCTACTGTACACACACACACACACACACACACACACACACACACACACACACACACACACACACACCAAACACCAAAGCACACACAGAAATCCTCCTTTTAGCAAATGCACTGTCTTTATTGAATGTTAAACACCAGACTCAAACAAGCACTTGAACGATGAGCTTAAAAACATACAAATGCAATATTGTTAAATACTCTGCCGTTTATTATTTAATGCAGGAAAATTAAAGGCAGTCAAGCTTGATTGTAATTTGTGCATGCTCGTGACACGACGGTGAAGCATGTTGCTGTGCGTGAGAGCCTTAACACATGCCTTAACACGGAGCCCCCACTGAACCCCGTCACGTTCAACTGGAGAAACACGCTCAGTCACAGCAGGGAATGCTAATTTCTCTGTACATGTATGTGCCTCCGTCTGGCAGTTGGCAGCGTATATTAAAGGTTGATGTAGGAGAGAGAGAGAGAGAAAGAAAGACGATGCAAAGAGGTGCAGCAGAGTTTAACAAACTGGTGCTTTGGCAGCATCGAAAGCAGAGAGAAGTTGTCACTGATCACTGGGAGGATGCTGGGACATGCAGACTAAAGTTCAATGATAGGTATTTCTGGTGAAGGTGTGAGATCATGTGTTCCAGGTTAGACCTGGTATTAGCCTCGGTGGTCTTATCACATGTGGACAGAGTTGTGACGCCTGTTCACACCTGGCATTAACCTGCGTCCTGTGACCACAGGAGATGGAATGTGACTTCCTCTGCACTTTATTCAAATACACACTGATATCGGGACTGTAAAATTAGGTTTTTTCAACAAGTGTCCGACTGTACAGATGTGTCTGATGTCGACATGATTCTATTGGTGCGTCTGTGCATGATAGAGCGGGAGAGAGAGGAAAGCAGCAACTTTCCAAAAAGTTGCAATGCATGTTGTCGGGCAAGTTAGAATACCAAAAATAGACCTAGTCCCTGTCCTAACTGAGCCTCTGTTTTCTTTTCTTTTTATATCTACACATCTATATGTATATAGATGTGTGTGTATATATATATGTATGTATACATATTTATGTTTAATATATATTTTCTAGCAATACTTTTATAATAGTAATAATAAGACATTTGGTTTGGCTTGTTTTATGTGAAAATTACACTAGTGAATTTTAGATTAATTTCTCTGTTTTTGACATTAACAGACTTATTTTGCGTTATAAATATGTTTTTATTCATCAAAACGAGCACTTTTTACTTTGAAATCCTCTGAAATATCACCGTGAAAATCTTCAATATATGATGAAATGATGTGACACTCATTGGCCCCCAGGTCATTTGAGTTTGACACCCTCAGAAGCTTGAGTGAATGAATCAAAGCTGTACTCATGCTGCTCTAACATGAGGAGAACTCTTGTGTTGACCAGTGTTAATATTGTGGCGGTGTCTATGAAGTCAACGAGTGCTGATGAGTGTAATAATACTGTGAAACCACAAGAGGACGTCAGCAGAGGAGGAAGTCGGCTCTCTAACGTGGAATGTGGCCTCCGCTGAATGTAGTTTATGTGATCAGATCTGCATTCAGGACGGATCGGGGGGTCTTCACAACTGAACTTTGTGTGTGTGTGTCATCTGGATGTGATTGGATCACTCAGAGAGTTGGTGTTAATACCAGGTCTGCGCCGGGGTCAGAAACAGAGAGAAAAGGTCTTTACAGACGGACTTTGAGAAGAGGGTGGGGGTGTTTGAGTGGCATTTGAGGAAAGTGTAGAAATTACATGTTGAAACTGGATTCCAGCGCCTGGCAGATCTGCGTGAACACTTCATCTGGCAACTTCTCGGCATCGATCTGCAGACGAAAGACAAACAAGTTCAGACGAGGCCTTTGAAATGACAATAATGTCTTTGCATGTGGTCGTGGACAGCGGTGGGCGCTCTCAGCAGACTGATGACCTCAATACCTGCTGTGACATTCAGTAGTCCATACCCCCATCACACACACACACACACACTCCCAGTCTCCCGTACACCTGATGTGACATTTAAAGGTTCAAACAGCTCATTTCAAAGGGACCGTCAACCCCAACCAGAAACTGCTTGATTATCTTTTGACCGTCATGTTATTGGACACAGCAGAGGAACAGAAAAGTAATCTCTACAGAACAATTAAGACAAAAACAGTATCTGGTGTGAGAATTATTGAAAACTTGCGATTGTACCGTCTTTGGGGGCAATTCTACATCTAATCTGCCCATCGCATGATAACAAATTGGGATCAGAATGGAGAAGAAAGGGGATTTAAGTCAGTGGTGGTGCCCAACCTGGGGTCCAAGCCCCCCTCAGGGGGGAAAAAAAAGTCTCTTGCAATATTACGTTACCGTGTGCAGGAGCCTCTTGTGTTGGTAGTGGGCAGCCAGCTCCCGGCTGTTGTTGCAGAAGCTCTCACGTGGCCTGTGTGTGGCGCTCTCTCTGTCTGTGTGAGATCTGCCTCTGCACTGCAGGCGGCTGGACATGGTGTCGGGGGAGCAGCTCAGCAGAAGGACGGCGCTGGGTTCACCCATCTGACACACCAGGCACAGGGAAAGCTGGAGTCAGTGTGTGTGTTTACAGTGGTCTGCATTTAAAATGTCATTCTCGTCACTGTCTAAAAAAAGTCATTGTCATTCTAATTCTCTTTTTCTCTTTTCCTAACCATTACTTCCACACTTGGGCTACTTGTGTATTATTACTATGAGTTTCTCAAGCTGGTGTCAGTGCTGCATGTGAAGCGTGTCTCTTTTCCCTTCTGACTCCTCTCTTCACTCTTTAAAACAAACGTCTACAGGCGAGTAACCTGTGTTCTCGACCAGTGTTTCTCAATCCTGGTCCTCGGGGGCCCCAGCCCTGCTCCAACCGAGGACCAGGACTGGGAAACGCTGTTCCTGACCACACCACACATCCTGTGCCATCAGTCGCTCTCTCTCTCTCTCTCAGCTCTGACCTTGGCTGCGTACTCCTCCGCCTGCTGCAGGTCTCTGGGAAAGCTGCTGATCACGAGACCTTTCCCCGGCCGCTGCTGCTGCACTGACGACGCCACGGCGTCACACAGCAGCTCCAGCATTGTGTCCTGAAAAAGGATGAAATGCAAACACACACACACAAATGCCAGGAGGTCAGAGGTCAGTCCAACCCATGCACAGGTTGCATGTATTTCCAATCTGTGTATAATCTTTCCCGATTTCACAAGATACACCACAGTGTGCATAATATAGCTTTTTTTTTTACTATTTTACTGCCATTTCTGTGACATCTACACACATGGACAAAATTGTTGGTACCCCTCAGTTAATGAAAGATAAACCCACAATGGTCACAGAAATAACTTGAATCTGACAAAAGTAATAATAAATAAAAATTCTATGAAATTTAAACAATGAAAGTCAGACATTGCTTTTCAACCATGCTTCAACAGAATTATTTAAAAAAATAAACTCATGAAACAGTATTATTAAAAAAGCATTTTCCACCATGTCACCCATCTGAAACCTCCAAAACGATGCTAATATTATGCATAATGAATGCGACAACACATCAGTACTTGTGGCCTTGTTTACTGAACTGTTATCACTTTTTACCTTGGTTGACATCAAATTGAAGGACTTTTCAAGGACTGAATGTGCTGACACAGCTTAAAATGGGAGGACAACTTTCAACTTTCAAGAGGCGCTTTGCCCATGGCGTCCACTTTTATTGATTTGCAGCACGCTCTGCATCCGGACAAGTGATTGTCCTTTGAGATCTTGATTTTCTTTCATTTCCCAGGCATCACGTCATTCGCTCTCTCTTACTTAACATCACTCAGCGTCTTGCATGGAATCTCACGTCATCAGTGGAGAGTCTATGTACACCGAGCAATGCAGGGCATGAAACAGCAGGTGGCGTCGTAACAAACAAGGGAGACATTTACCTAAATATCAACTTAACTTCTTTAGTGCACAAAATTCAAGCACTTTCAATGACCCGTGTCTGTTTAGGGCCATTTGAAAAAACCTTCAAGGGCCTTGTAAATGTTTTTTCAAATTCACAAACTTTCAAGGATTTCAAGGACCTGTAGGGACAGTGAGTGCAGTGTCTTTATTAAGGCTTTATGGGGAGACCTGGGACATCCTCACCTGGACTCACTGTGTCTTAATACATGCGTTGTCTCATTTGTCTGTCTTCTGTCCCTTGTTACATTCAATGCTTTTTAACTGAGTTTCCGTGAGCGCTCACACACCCACTCCACCCACGTCTGCTGCTGTAAACACATGAAATATTAAGGCTTTTTGTTTGTTTGGCCTCCGTTTCCGTCGGCATCCGTGCAAACGCATGTGACCAGACAGGCAGCCGATGATGGTCTGCTGAGGGATCTCACTTGACAGAGAATACTAAATTGCACTATCTGTGTTGCCAGGCAACACGACAGCACAACATTTTCTTCTAACTTACCGCCGTGTCGATTTTTAATGGCAGCGAGACGCACACAACAGCATTTTTTTTTTTTTTTTATCTCACTTTGAGATAAAGCCTCTAAACTGTGATGTAGGTGGCTGTTTTTCTGTTTTTTCTCTCCTCTTCATCCTGTGATGTGAACCTGCTGAGGTGCACTTCACTAATCCCAGTGTGGGGATTACTCATCCCGCTTTAAATCACCATCTCTCTTCTCTTCATAACTGTCTCACTCACATACACATAAAAATAAGCATTTGGCAGTGAACGCATGGGACATGACCTTAATGTGCTGTAAGAAGCTTAGACAGCTCAGCCGTGTTTGAAAACCACCGAGACCACAGAAAGGAAATCTCTGCATGGCTTCTTTTTATATGTCTTTAGTCAAAAGAGAATTATACTTCACTTTACTTAACTATACTTATAATGAACTTGAAGGTCTAGTGTGTAGGAATGAGCAGCGTTCTTTGTCAGAAACGTAACATAAACATCTGTTAACAAATGTATTAGACCATCACCCAATGTAAGATTTATGGCCTAAATTAACAGCACTTTTTATGTTTCTGTAATGGTTAATATTAGTACCAGTCTGTAGAAGCGCTTTAACCAAGATGATATAACAAATTTGCTTTTTTTGTTTTTTTTTTTTACAAAAAACCCATAAAAAATAATAAAGCACATAATTATTTCTTGATTAAGAAGTCATTCCTGAACAGAAAAAAAATATTTATTATTTTTTTCTGGTTGAATGTTATGCTTTGTTTATTTGCCAAATAGACAAAATAATAATTTTAATTACAGTAGTTCTTGTTTTGATGACAGGTGGTCTAACACATTTGTGAAGCACTGTATATGTTTACATGCAAATTAAGCATATGTGCCACTATGTTTATACAGCAATCGAGCGCAAATAGTTTGCAAACCAAAAAAGAATGACAGTGTTTTCTTGGATGACAGTGTTTTCCCTGGTTCCCAGATGCTCTTTTCAGAAGCATCCATTATCTACCACAACAACCGCGTGGCCCCTTTTCACAACCGAGTGTCGTCATTTTCCCTCCCTCGTCTCTGAGGGTGACATTCTTCGCTGACTGACTGACAAACAGGTTAAATTGCAGCGATGGACGGACAGACGTGCACTGAAAAGAGCAACAGCCAGACCAGAGTTAAAGTGTTAAAGCACTTACAGAAATGCAAAGTGCCACTGAGGCTGCTTTTTGCCATTACTATGTTAAAGTGTATATAAGAATCTCTTACATCCTTTCTTTTCAGCACCACCTATAAGCAATCTGATGAAATTATTGTTTTCTTCTTTTTTACCAACTATATAAACACACCTGAGCAAAAAGTATGATTGAATATTGTGAAATTTGGAAAAACATTTATTTATTTATCACTTGTCCTGTTTTTTCTTTAAATGCAATATGATAGATAGATAAATAGATAGATAGATAGATACTTTATTCATCTCACAGAGAAATTCACTAATATAATTTCACAATATAACAATTTGTAAAGCCTAAAGAGATGAGACATATAAACACACACCCCAAGGACGTCCATGTAAGGAGTTGTGTATAATTCCCACAGCAGCGGTGAGCACTAAGGGTTAAAATCTCTAAATAGGACTGTTCACATCTGGCATTAAAAGGTGACCTGATGTCCTCTCTCTCCCTAAATTGTCTTCCATATAAAGACTGACGTCACAGCTGTTTGCGGGAAAACAAAATTATGTTTTTAACAAGTCAGGGACAGACTGACTCCCTGAGCTGATGAGCACGACAGCGTCCGTCTTCCCGGTAAACGTGTTTCCTGTGAACCTGTTTGCCGTGGAAAAATATGCATAATAAGTGTAATCTGTATGTATGATTCAAACTCTTCTCTGTTCATTTCATTAGGCCATTGGCAGGAAAACATGTTATGTATCAGGTGTTTCATCCTTCATTTTTCCAACGACGCTTCATCTTCATCTTCAGCTCCCTGTCTTCATGAAATATTAATATTTTTTAAAATTATTATTCAGCTTGCACAGTTTATCGCTCAGTTCTCACTGCGGTTATGTTTTTGCACTTCTCTTTTACACAGAGATCACCTGTCAATCACAGAGTGTGGGTGTGGTGACGGCGGTGGAGCTGTGACATTCTCTCATTCTTTCACTTTTCTCTTCAGTGTTTTTTACCACCAATTCAAAACCACTCTTCTGTGCATCCTTTATTTTCCATGTATATATATATATGTGTGTGTGTGTGTGTGTGTGTGTGGACTGACTCTTTCTCCCCGTGTGTGCGTGGGTTTTCTCCGGAAACAACACATGCAGATTTGGGGATTAGGCAAATTGGACTCTTTAAATTGACCGTAGGAGTGAGTGTGAGAGTGGATGTTTGTTTGTTTGTCTCCATGTCAGCTGGGATTGGCACCAGCACCCCCCTCAATAGCATTTTAAAAATACAGTATTTGATTAGACTGCTACAAAAAACATCCCATGGTCTGAAAAATCACCTAAAATCATTTTTAAAAAGGCTCTGTTTGGTTTTTTTTGCTCCTCCACGCTTCCAACAGAAGCTGGTTGCCATGCGCTTCTGTAGATGAGAAGCTCCAGGAGGATCATGTAGCCCACTAGCCCTCTATTTTAACAATCTCTATGGATTGCTACCTGTGTCTGCAGCCTGTATGCATTTCAAGTGCATCATTTTATATACATGAAGCACGCCGTAGTTACTCAATCAATCTCGAACAAACATTGCAATCTCCAGCAGATCCCAGTGTTCTTTCCGCCTGAACATCCGCAAAGTCCCGAGGTGCCTGCGCAAAGTCGACAAACTCATAACAGTTCCATCGGTATGACTTATAGACCGGAGAATCTCCCAGTGTCGACGTAAAACTGGATTCAACTGGGTCATCTTTGCTTTCAATTCAGTGATCAAGGTGGGAAGCTTCTCCGCTATCTCGTTCACTGGATGCAATATGCTTCCGTGGATTTAGACTAGACTGTGTGATAACAGCCAGAAACTGTATGTCTTGTGAATGTCACACTGGGCTGGTTCTCTTTCACAGACTGTGTAGCATGTCATTTTTAAGGCATGACACAGTGTGCAATTAGTGCGTAAACGATCCGTTCTGTGGTTTTCAGCAGGAAAAACATCAGCCGCAAAACCATCTATGCAGCGTCACACCAGGAGGCGGAGGAGGAGGAGGAGGAGGAGGAGGAGGAGGAAAGTTTGTTCTAACAAGTTGCAGAAAATGTGCTACTTTTGTCAGTCTACACATGTTTTGCTTCCAGACTCATATGTTGACTTGAGTGAATGTTTGTGGCAGATGATTCCCTCCAGGCTTCCTGAAGGGAACATTTTGTTAGGTCACTGTGGCCTTCAATCAGCTCACCACTGAGTCCACGTGAATGTTTCTGCCAAATTTAAAAAGAATTCTCTCAAAGCGGGATTTTTGGGGTCTCAGTGACCCGGACTTGTGACCCCTTGACCAGCATAAACTTAATCGGTTCGTCCTTGATTTTGTGCCAAATTTGAAAAGCATTCCCCTCGAGACGATCTCGCAATCTGGTCTTTGACAAGAACAAGACAGACAACCCGAAAAAACAAAGCCTCAGGCTCTGGCTGTTGCTGACGTAGAAATAATTGGTCATGATTTGATGCTGTAAAAATGGGTCTTAGCAGCAGCAGCAGCAGCAGCAGCAGCAGCAGCAGCAGCAGCAGCATTACTGTGAGAAACACATGTTTCTGTCTTCAAAGTGAGCTTTGAAGACATTGAAGGACATGTCTTAGGGTGTGATTTAGGACCAGAGTTTAAAGGGATATACACACAAGGAGAAAGTTTTTTATTGTCTCGGTTTTTTCCCCTAATGGAACCGGTGTTTTGGAAGCCTTAAAATGATATTTTTGGAAAACGGGTTGTAGCTGTTGCTATCTTCGTCATTATCATCTACTTTCTGTCTATTTGTTTTATGATAACATTTCATTTTCTGCCTGGTTTATTCTGTGGTTGTATACGTTGTAATCTATTCTTAATCCAATAGTTTGTAGTTTTGCTCCACGGCTCCTTCTCCATTGTTGGTGTACTTCTGTGGCAGGGTTACAGCGCCACATACAGGCCTGGCATATGTACTGCAGCGTTATAGAGTCATTTTTTCGTGTGTATGAATTAAGGCGTTTCTCGAAATGATGGAAACATGTTTAAGAAGGAAAAAGAAAAGGATCATTGAGCGAAAGTTTTTGTCTCCGTGTCACTTAACATGTCAAATTCCACACTGACCTTGGGCAGCTGCTCTCCTCTCTCCAGGACTTCCTGCAGGTGGCGCCCTCGTTCGCTGTGAGACTGCAGCTCGTTACACAGAAGGTCGCCCAGGGTCACATGACGCAGGCCGAACCTGTCCTCCATCCGCTGGCACTGGACCGCCTTCCCCGAGCCTGGACCACCTGAGAGCACAGACACACACAGTTAGCACTCCTGCCTTTGCAGTAAGAATCCTGGGTTTGCGACCCGGTCAGAACAAGAGCCTTTCTGCATAGAGTTTGTGTCTCCCTGTGTGTGTTTGGGTAGTTTGGTTGTTTGTCTCTATGTGTCCCTGTGATGGACTCGCAAACTGTCCAGGGTGTACCCTACCTTTTCCCCTGTTCCCCCGCGCGACCCTCATGTGGAGGATAAAGTGGTAGAAGATGAATGAGTGAACAAAAGACTCACCAAATAAAGACTACACCCTCGAACGTCAACATTAATATCTATCTAATATGTCCGCTCTTTTTGGGATTTAACCAGTTCTCAGAAATCAGGTTCTGCCTCATGAGGACAAGGTTGTGGTCTCCATGAAGATGACTGCTCCTGACGAGGTCACACACATGCAGAGTGAGGACCTTCATAGACATAATGCATTCTCGAGCCCCTTACCCTAACCTTAACCATCACTACTAAATTAAACCCAATTCTAACCCTAAAACCAGGTTTTAACCCCCCCCCCCCCAAAAAAAAGCCGTTTATAGAAGTGAGGACCAGCCAAAATGTCCTCACTCTGGTTTATATGATTTCTGGTCCTCACAAAGCAACAAATACATGAACACATGTTTGTAACTAATGGAGGACAGCAGAGAGCCGCAGACAAAGCCTGTGTGTAATATACAATTAGCTCTAATGTGAGAGAGGGAATATTAAACACAGGCTGCTGGTGTGAAATGTAATTAGTGGAGATAGAAGTATTAAAGTTAGGTACTTGGAGCAGAATGTGAGGAGGGTGAGGTACAGCTGTGGCCAGTGTCTGAAAGATGATCGTTTGTTTTTCTTCACCGTCTGTACAACAAACCTGTGATCGGTCACTGTCGGGTTTTAATGTTGCGGCAGATCAGTGTGCTTTTGTTTCCTTTCCTTTTGACTCTGTCAAGCTGTGAAGTCACGGAGAATTTGACATGAAATAAGTTTTATCTTCGGAAAATTCAATTTAAAAAAACAAACAAACACTGATGTTTATGAGCAGTTGGACAGCTTGTTTATATGTGGCATAAATATTTGTTCCTGTAATAGAACAGAACATCTGTTACTATGTCCTATTGCTTCCTATTGTGAGCATGTCGTCTGTTTCTGTCCTTGTCTTCTTATAAAACTCAATTAAAAAGTATAATATATATATATATATATAAAAACATGGATATTAGTATAAGTATAAGTATATTGTATCTAAACAAACGGACACGCTGTCGTGTTGATGTGTTACATAGACATGTATGTTATTGTGTTTAGGACTCATTCAGCTCAGTGCAATGTGTTGCTGTTGCCTCCTTCAGTTTTAGATCCAAACACTGATCGTGCTTTCAGACAGACACGGTTCTGGTTCTGGTTCTGGTTACAACTTAAAAGCCTCAGAACCTTGGTGCTCTCTTGTGAACCACCCCATGTTCCACTTTAAGAGAAACCAGGCGGACTATAGCGCATTCATTCCAGAACAAGGAGCTGATGTGAATGCAATAACAATCTATTTCTCAGCTTTAATGCATTTGTAACAATTGGAAAACTTATTAATAATTAAATTAAATAAAAGTGAGTCATACAATTATCGCCCCTGTATTTCCTTATTACACATCTGTCTCAGGTCTTTTTTTGTCATCACAATTATACCACACGTCTGTCATCTTGAAAAACACGGCATCATCGGCATCACCCGTCTCGTCAGCAGCATGGTTTACATTCTCCTCCCAGCCAGGTTGTTTCATTCCTTTACCTGCAAGAGTCTCCAGTATTTTTTTAATTTCTGCTCCATCTGATTGCCTGCTCCTGTACTGAACCCTGCATGAGTATGTTTAATTAAACCTTGATTCTCGCCTGAACCCTCCTATGTTGTGGGTTCTGTATCCACACACACACACACATGTTACAACTTTGTGAGTGCTGGAAACATCCAGGTGTACGTGCCTGACTGTGTTTTATCACAGGTTAACTGCATCACTTGGCCATGAAGCTGCGTGGAGTGATTTATCATAACTTACCAACCCTCGAGCACTGTAATAAAGCTCACCATGTGCTTCACATTCATCAGTATTCTGTGAGAGTCGCTGCCCTCCGCCCGCCTTCAAAAACAAACGCCCTCATCACCATTTCCCTCAGAGAGACAGTGGAGCAGAGCTCGGGTTTAGCCGCAGAAGTCAGAAAATGGTCCAAAAGAAATGGAGGAGGAGGAGGAGGAGGAGGTTTGAGGATTCATTCACTGTGCATTCAGCACATTTTACTACTAAAAAATGCTCCTCATAGCCTCCACATTGACTCACTCTGACTATTCCTCTGCTGCTTTTTATCACCTTCTCTGGGAAGTGAAATAATGACCCAGCAGGACCGAGGCTGAAACCCAGAGAGGCTTGTTAGGGGCTCCAGTCTTCTGCAGTAGTTCAGGAAGAATGAGACTCAACTCAATGAAATTTACCTGACCCTCAGAGTTAGAGCAGATAAAACCAGAATCTGTGAAATCTCTGTGCTGCTCAACTCTCAACTGTGTTTCTATACCAGTGTTTTCCCCCATAGATAAAAACCAGAAAAACAAGGAAATCTATTAGTGTCCAGGATTACGCTATATAACGCCTTCCTTCTCGGGTCATGTTCCACCGTTAAACAAAATCTCATGGACATTATTTCAGTAGTTTTTGAGTAATACTGCAAATTATACACACACAACATGAATTCAAAATATTAAATAATAATTCTAAATAATAATATATTCTAAATACTACAGTTATTGTCCTTTACACAGAACATATATATATATAAATATGACATACTTTTTTTTACAAATAAAAACTGTTAAAAAACCTCAGGTATAGGATTTCAGTTCTCATTTAATCTGCAGCTTGGTAATAACATTGTTAATAGTGCAGTAATAAGGAGATAATATTAAAGTAATAATAATAATAATTAGGTAATAGTAATAGTAAAAGTACAGTAGTAGTAAATTAAATAAAAACAAAAAACCAAGGATCATAAACAATAAATAAGATAAAAAGAGCCGATATTAAAAACTACATTATTGTGAAAGTAGTCATTTCATGCATTTTTGTTTTTATTACTTATTACTCGGCATAAACTATAAAACTGAAAAGGTATAGAAACATGAATAACAGCAGCATGACAAATCAGAGCAATATTGCTAAGTGTTTCAACCTTCTATTTTCCCCTCTAAGAGCTGAGCAGCTCCTTCAGGTCTCAGCGCCGTCCACAATAAGAGCCAAAATGAGAATGGAATATATTAGAAAGAGATGGAGTGGCAGACAGAGATGAAAATGAAAAATGAGAGAGGAGAAAAAAAAACCCCTCATCTCTGCAGTAATTTAATTTGTGTGTGGAGCCTAACTTCATAATTCAATTCTCTCTGAAGTTTCAACAGGTCTTGGTTTTTATGTGAAAATATAAAATCAGTCTGACATGGGCTGCGGCAGGAATAAACCTCCACTAATACTAATAATATTATATATTATATATTTATAATGACTTTTTTGTAAGATACAAACACAAAACCATGAAAATATCAAAAGGTTTAAATATTTCTGACATAAACAGGTTAATTATACAGTCAGTGACCAGTTTTCAACAAGACTAGTTTTGAAAAATACACATTATATCTAAGCAGATGATCCTTATTGTTTTGGGAATTGCTATTATTATTTATAATTATGAGTATACTGTAGTGTACATAATGTATCCTTGTTTCCCTTTTCTTAAAAACAGTAATTAAAGTTGATATCAGTATAATTCTTGATCAACAATCTCTGCTGCTGCTTGTATAAATGACATTGTAAATGATATAAACATGTCATCACTGTTTCACAACTGATAACTTGACACAACTGTTGAATGTTCTGTCTCTACCTCCCCTCCCTCTTGTCCTTTCTCTCCCCACCACCTCTCCTCTTCCCACCATTTTTCAATTCACCCCAACCTGTCGAGGCAGATAGCTGCACATCTTTGAGTCAGGTTCTGTCAAGGTTTCTTCCCTTTAAATTGGAGTGTTTTTCTCTCCACTGATGCCTAACGTTTGCTCATTGTGTGAATTGTTAATGTATGTTGTGATTTGACCATACGAATAAAATTGAATTGAATGTGGGCTTATGGGGCTACAAACACCTCTAAATCAGGAGCTACATAATTACATCCTGATAAAAACTCCTCGTGAAACAACTGTATTATTAAATACTTGCTTTTAAACAACCGTTTAACACAAGCACTGTTTTTACATCCAGTTTCAGTCAAGAGCCAAAATGTCATTGCATCAATTCACAGCAAGTAACACGGTCTCTTTCAGCCAAAAAAGAAGAAAGAAATAAGGGTAATTTTCTGCAGAGAGGAGGACGATTGAAGTGAGAGAGCGAGAGAGGATCAGTGGGCTGAGAACATAAAGAGAACAGAGAGGAAAAGGAGAAAATAACTAAAAGCAGCAACACCAGTGACTCGTCACATTAGCATTTCCCTGCGGCTTTGCCTCTGTCTGAGTCTCTGCTGCTGCAGAACGACGTTTCATCTTTACAGTCATTGAAACCAAATTTAACTTATCTCGCCAAACTTTTAATTAAAAATAACAGTTAGAGGAAAGATGTATATAAGATATATATATATATATATATATATATATATATATATATATATATATATATATATATATAGGTGTGATATTTTAGATGGAGGTCAGTTCTGACACAGAGCTAAAGAAAATATAAAAAAATAAAGGCTGGTGCCTCAGTGTACTGTCACAGCACAGCATTCAGAAGTACCTGTGAGAGGTGATTTAGAGGATATTACACAGCAGTCAGCCAAACATAGAAGAGTGGATGTGTTGGGTTGTAATTAGTGTGGCATTGAACACACATTGAACACCGCAGCTCTTTGACATCCAGTGTAAAGTTTAAGTACAGGCGTTGATGAGATCATTAACGTGGCTGTGTTCTGTGTTTTTCACACTGTGACACAAGCCTGAAGTCAATGATTTTATTCCGCTACTCAGAGATTAAACCACCTTCTATAGATCCACCCATTTTTTAGTGGCTTCTTTGCTAAAAAATTCTATATAATGATAATTATACATTTTATTTGGGAGGCATATTTCAGAGCTCTCAAGATCACCGTACATCACAACATCAGCAGTAAAAATGGATAAAACAAGATTAAAAACAGCATAGTTCTATATTCTGAGTGTTTCCCCTGTGATGTGGGTGTCTCAGGCCTCTTTTATACTACTATACTTTATTTAGAGATGTATAAATTGTGCTCTGCCATCTACACCACCCTGACATTTAAGATCCAAAAAGTCTGCTGACTCTGTTTCAGTTTGAAAACTTCAAACTACATTAAATGTTGAAATTGAAATTGCATCATTGCATCGTAGTCTCGGATGTGCCCTTTTTATTTAGACCAATGTGAAGAAAAATCCCATTAAATCATATGTTTAAATGGGTGTTTGACCAATGGAAATATGTTTAATTGACATAAACACATATCTCCCTTTTTTTTCACCCTCAGGCGTCATTATGGACATTTTTGTCCATAAGCTTCCCTCTTGATGTGTCCATTTTTTGTTAGAACGTCTCTCTCTTGGCAAACCTTGGAATTCAAATACATTTTTTTCTAATAGATCATCACTCCATTTTGGACCACCTTGTTATAGCCCAAAATGGAGGAAAATAACATGCACACACACACACACACAGCATCTATAGTAACCCATCTATATCACACACAGCATCTACAGTAACCCGGAGTGAAGTCTCACATTTATAAAAAGGTTAGGATGCCACCAACACATTGAATATTTGTATGAATACTGACTTTCTGTGTTTCAGCACAACATGAGTGAATTTAATTTATGCACTAAATCAGCCCCGAACTGACAGGAGGGCAATTATATGGAAGTCACCTGAAAGGAGCATTAAAAACTAACACACTGTGAAGGTGAATTTATTTAAAGGAGCCTCTGAAAAGGACAATTTCTTCTTGAAGGAGGCAGCAACACTGAATATGAGTAAAATGTCCTTAAGGGGCACAATCATGTACACAGTATTATATCTTATCGTATTGTATCATATGGTATGGTATCATATATTATTGTGTTGTATAGAGATGGGCAAGATATAACGTCTATGATACTCGTGATTGTTGTTTTACAGATATGCAAAATGACATTATCGAGTATTTAAATGAAAAACCAATGAAACGAGCACTGTGGTTATGATAAAAGGAAGAAAACACGGAGACACCACCCTCTTTGAAGATGTTCAATGTTTCTACACCGTAGGCTTCAACTTTTTACTTGAATTCCAAACCTTTAAAGAAAATGAACAGTCGTTCAACTAAATCTAAGTTCAAATGATATTGAATAATTATCATCGTCAAAATCCCCCCAAAAATAGATATTATTTCTTGCGTTGTATTATATGGCATGGTATGGAACTGATGTTATATATGGTGTGAATACATGTATGAAACATGGTGGACCAGGTTAAATAAAACAAAAGAAATAAAAAAATATGTATTGTTTAAGGCTGAACAATTTTATCGAAATCAAAATACAGCCTACTGCACTTTTCAAATCGCAGGAGACGCAATATTTGCTAAAGCCAAAATGTGTGTCAAAATATCATTTTAGGTGAATTATTGTCTTGATCTATACACATCTTATTCTACAGACTGAAGAGAACATCTTTGTTTCTCACAAAGAATCAGTTCAGCCCTTCAACAGCAGCAGCTAACGTCACGCTCTTATTTTGAAGGCTTGAATGTTTCCACTCTCTCGGCATAAAACCCTGTGCCTTGTTGTCTGCTGATAAATGTTGCTGAAACGAGTCATGGCACTCAACAGACCGCAAACAAAAAAACAAGCCTTTTTTTAATGACTTCATTAACTTCCCCTCGATAAGCGATGATTGAAATCAGCGCGACCCTCTGAGAACAGACGTGTGTCCTCCAGGCGACGCGGCTGAAAACAGCTCCTGCATCACAGCCTCAGTTTGACTTCTGCAGAAAACACAACTGCTCGTGCTGTGTGTGTGTGTGTGAGTGTGTGTGTGTGTGTGAGCTCCTCAGCATGTACGTACCAATCACGAAGATGACCTTTGGTTTCCTGTGTTCTGTGCTATAACCTGTCAGAGGAGAGAAAATCAGATTAGCATGTGCTGCAGCTCAGCTGCACATGTGGAAAATCACATACATATGAACACATGAACACATGAACACAAACAGATAAATAATTACAGTCGTGTTAAGCTGTTTTTTTACTCGCTGTCACACCATGTATAAGCTGCTGCACAATAATATATTCACTGATTATCAGCTTATATTATTATTATTAGTATATTATATTATTACTAAATTGTGGAATGGGCCCCCACTCTTCTATTCATTTATTTTTGTTGGCTTTTAACCCGGAGTGAGTTATTTCTTATGTGTTTTAGCTTATTTATCTTTTGTATTATTGTTTTTAAATGATTCTTTTATTGGCTTTTATGTGTGTCTTTTAGCCCCTTTGGTCCACCGTGTGATTTAAAAATGTGCTTATTATTATTATATACGTAAAAGACACAGCAAATTATTATACTACATTGATTTTATGATAATGATTTTAATTTTTAAAATTTTTAATAATTATACTGATATCAACTTTAATCACACAGTCACCATTTTAAATATTATCGCGGTATCAAAATTACCTTTGATACCGCGAATCATATCGCAATCAAAATAATCCCAATTCGATATTTATTCAAAACCGTTCAGCCCTCGTGTGTATCAACATCAACAGCAGCAGCTAATGTCACGGAAATACTAATCAATCTATATATCAGCAGTGACGACACAGTTTTGGAATTTGATTTGGACCCGTGAGAGGAGCGTGCACAGTCACTGCTGCTCTCTCTCTAATCAGACTGTTGTCATTTTCCTCCTCGTTGTTCTTGTCGTCCTTTGTTGTAGCTGACGAGATAACCGTCAGATCTAAGTGACGACAGTAACTCTACGGACGAGTCTTCCTCCCCGTTTATTATTACACATTCGGTGCAACACTCACACACATGCTTACACACACACACACACACACACAGTATGAGATGAAATGAGTGCAGTGAGCTGCATAATAAAGCTTTGGTGATATGACATGGTGCTGTTTTGTCACCTGTGTGTTATGAAAGTAAGGCAGAAAGAGAGAGTGTTTGCTCATACAGTGACTATTTAATACAACCGATCAAAATGAGTCCTTTTACAAACTCACTTTCTGCGGCTCCTTCAGCGTAACCGATGTCTTCCTCATCTTCAGCCTGGAAAGACATGAGACATCGACATAAACACACTTAAAAAACAGTATTTTTCATACTTGCTTGAGCTGCAACTAATGCTTTTGTAGTGCCAATGAAAGCACTCACTATCCTCTCACATAATGTTCATTCATTCATTCATTCATTCATCTTCTACTGCTTTATCCTCCACATGAGGGGTGCAGGGGGGCACTGGTGCCAATCCCAGCTGACATAAGGTGAAAGGCGGGGTACACTCTTTACAGGTCGCACAGTCCATCACAGGGACAACATAGAGACAATCTATCATCCACTCTCACACTCACACCTACGGTCGATTTAGAGTGTCCAATTGACCTAATCCCCAAATCTGCATGTTTATGCACTGTGGGAGGAAACCAGAGAACCCAGAGAGACACCACATTTTCCCATTGCATCTTAATTTTATAATTTCAGCAACTTTATGTATCAAAATGAGTGTGAAACATCTCTTTAAATAAAATCCAGTATTGAAAGTAAATTCTGTAAAGTTCTGTGTGAGGAATGTTGGCAAAAGACGACTGCAGTGAGGAATGATGGCGACAACTTACCACTGTCATTTAATTATTTAAAGATACAAGAGACTGAATAAAGAGGAGGAGGAAAAATGATTCAAGTGAAGAGATTATTGAATTTGATTTTCAACAGTTCATCAAGGCGCCTAATGGACTGCAAAGTTTAAGTGTGGCCTCATTTCTACATCTAATAATGACAAGACAGAGTTTAAAATTATAATGTTAATGGATCTTGCAAATGGCACAATTTGCACCACTTTGTGTGAGAACAGAGGGAATATTTCAAGTACCGATCAGCCTCTGCAATTATTGACTCACCAACCAACACTGTGTGTTCAAACAGTGGGAATGTAACGTTAGTTTAAAAGTTTAAAAATGTAAAACCCACTAAAGTTTTAAGAAAAGAGCACTCGTCTTTGTCTAACTTTTGTCTGAACTTCCTGTCTCCTTTATCCTGTTATGACTCGTAAATGCATTTGTCCAAGCGCTTCAGGGAAACCAATAACCAAAATATCTTATTATTAATTTATTTACATCTTAAGCTTCTGCTTCAAAATGCAAATGCTCCAGCTGGTCTGTTCATTGCAGTTGTAGAAACATGGCAGCACATGTTGATAGCATTTATAAAGCAAGCAGCAACAATACACTCACGGTGATGGGGAGTATATTCAATTTCAGCCAATAAACACTCCTAAATATTAATTACACAGATTCAGATTTTTCCGCTGACAGCAGCTTTAACAAACACGTGGTTTCATAGACGATAATAAATAATAATAAATTGATGAGGTGACACAAAGGTCTATGAACAGACACATTACACTGGATCTATATTTCCACTTAACAACAACAGTCTCAGTGTCGACGATGCTGTGAGAAACACACGTCGCTCCTCATGTCCTCATACTGCGATTAGGCCAATGACAGACTGAATTGTTTTTTTTTGTATTTTACGGGGTATTTTGCCGTGTGCAGAAACAAAGTGACAGAAGCAGACAGATGATTTTAACATGGTGTGAAATGGAAGCCGAAGAACAACAACCTCCCTTCAACATCGTCGCTCTATCTTAACTCTGATAATGACTTTAGGACTTTTTGAGGACAATGTGGAGGTGCAGTTTGCATCAAGGATTAGATGAAGGGAAAAACGTGAAGCAGAGATCTGTGTTGGTGATAAATAAATGCTGTCAGTGTGGGGGAGAGCTGGGTGCCAGTGAAGAGTCTTGGCATGTGGGAACACCAACTGCTCTGGTGACTCAGAGAGAGAAACACATGACAAGCACACATTGGTTCCACGTGATGTGACAAGATATGTAAACACACTCACGCTCACACTGTTATGATCAATTCCTGGCAATCTACTTTCTGTATATTGGTGATGAGCTGCAGTATCAGTGTGCTGTCATTAACACCTACATTCCAAAATGTCACCTGGTGATGGATGAAACTGGTAATAGATGCTGGAGAAACAACTACAAGGTCATTTCTTTTGTAATGATGCTTTAAAGTGCATTAGTAGTGAACACAACACAACGTAACGGTTTGTGCGATCAGGAAAATTCCAATGGTTTCTGAAAGCTGAGAAGTTGCATGTCAAAGCAACATGTTATTACGATAATTTTACTCGTGCTGTTTTAAGAAGCTGTAGAATCAGCGTCTTTGTTGCTAGGAG
The DNA here is from genome assembly GCF_958295425.1 of Solea solea. Taxonomy (NCBI): domain Eukaryota; kingdom Metazoa; phylum Chordata; class Actinopteri; order Pleuronectiformes; family Soleidae; genus Solea; species Solea solea. Next base: position 4,498,308 of record NC_081134.1, on the reverse strand, counting down.
GAGAGAGTTGGAAGAACACCTGTACATAGTTTCCATTTTTTGGCCTGTTTTTTGCACATAGAGAGGAAGACTAAAAACATTTTGTTGTAAATATGTTTCTGTTCCAATTTCAAATTTAACACAACAAATCTATACCTGTTGAGGAAACTATGGTGTTTTCCAGAGCAGGCCACGCTCCTTTAGACCTTCTACTCTACCTGTTGAGAAGATTAAGGTGTTTTGGAGAGCAGGGGATGCTCCTTCAGACCTTCTACTCTAACTCCTGAGAAGATTAGGGTGTTTTGGAGAGCAGGGGATGCTCCTTTAGACCTTCTACTCTACCTGCTGAGAAGACTAAGGTGTTTTGGAGAGCAGGGGATGCTCCTTTAGACCTTCTACTCTACCTGTTGAGAAGACTAATGTGTTTTGGAAAACAGGGGATGCTCCTTTAGACCTTATACTCTACCTGCTGAGAAGACTAAGGTGTTTTGGAGAACATGGGATGCTCCTTTAGACCTTCTACTCTACCTGCTGAGTAGAGTAAGGTGTTTTGGAGAGCAGATGATGCTCCTTTAGACCTTCTACTCTACCTGTTGAGAAGACTAAGGTGTTTTGCAGAGCAGGAGATGCTCCTTTAGCAAATGCTACAGAGGACTCACTCAACTACTTGAATAACATTCCGTGAATAACTGTGGAGCAAAAGACCTTGCCTGCTGAGCAGCGACCGTAAACTGACTCCATTATCAAGAGCAGCTCCAAAGTGTGAATTCACTGCACTGTAAAAATGAAGATTGTTGCTGTAATGTGTGTATGTGTGTATGTCCTGAAAATCATCGATAAATAGCCTCCATCAGACAGCAACAGTAGAAGACAAAAGAGACGAATAGAGACGGAGACTGAGTGATTTGTTTCTAGACTCGAGGAGGGTGTGAAATAAGACAGTCATTGTTTCTGTGTGGAGAGTTTATGCTCGTCTGCTTCCTGACACAACAGCCTTCTGCATCTCTGGACATGAGGAGTGCTGAATCATCTGGCCTTTGAAATGAAAATGAGCTCAGCATTTGTCATTTTTGAAAATTAATTTGTAGAGAGAGAGAGAGTCAGATGAGGACTTGCTCGTTAGTGATATTTGATTTCTACGACAGGAGTGTCACTACTGAAAGGACAATGCGATTGCAATTAGGTTACTGCTGACGATAAAAGTAAAATAAGGAAGATTTTTTAACATTTTCACAAAAGAAACACACAAGTAATATTGTTTGGTTACAGTGGTGTCTATGAGACCCCCCCTCATTTAAAATGTACATTTACTAATGTTTAAATCGCTTTTCCTTCTTAACACAGAGCAAAATGTTGCTTTTACGTTGACTAATTTATTAATGTCTTATTGCTTTCTACACGTTTTGATGATATTTTATTTTAAGTAGGAACAGTCTTGCAACCTTAAGTGCAGTTGTGAGCTGAAGCTGGGGACGTTTGGGCTTTCTGTTAACTCAAACCAATTAGAAACAGAAAGCATGAAGCACAGTGAAACCCCTGGAGTTAGACACTTAACCACAGAATGAGCTGGCCGGTTCTAAAAGAGTCTTTCTCCAATGGGACCAGGGAAAGGTGCAATTACATGGTGCTGAAGTGAAGCAACCTGATGGGAAGCAGGACTGAGAAAAATAGATCAAGGCAAAGTTGGTGGATATATAAGTTATTAATGTATCTTTTAGGGTTGTCACAATTAGAGTTTGCACTTGTCTGTCTGATGAACTAACTAACTGATGAACAAGATAACTAACTGACTAATGAACTAACTAACTGATGAACAAGCTAACTGACTAATGAACAAGCTAACTGACTAATGAACTAGCTAACTGACTAATGAACTAGCTAACTGATGAACTAATTTCACAGAACGGACAAAATGACAAACTGGTTAACTAACTGACAAACTGGCTAACAGACTAACTGACAAATTAACTAGCCAACTAACTGACAAACTGGCTAACAGACTAACTGACAAATTAACTAGCTAACTAACTGACACACTGGCTAACTGACAAATTAACTAGCTAACTAACTGACACACTGGCAACTAACTGACAAACTGGCTAACTGACTAATTATCTAGCTAACTAACCGACAAACTGGCCAACAGACTAACTGACAAATTAACTAGCTAACTAACTGACACACTGGCTAACTGACAAATTAACTAGCTAACTAACTGACACACTGGCAACTAACTGACAAACTGGCTAACTGACTAATTATCTAGCTAACTAACTGACAAACTGGCTAACAGACTAACTGACAAATTAACTAGCTAACTAACTGACAAACTGGCTAACTGACTAATTATCTAGCTAACTAACCGACAAACTGGCCAACAGACTAACTGACAAATTAACTAGCTAACTAACTGACACACTGGCTAACTGACAAATTAACTAGCTAACTAACTGACACACTGGCAACTAACTGACAAACTGGCTAACTGACTAATTATCTAGCTAACTAACTGACAAACTGGCTAACAGACTAACTGACAAATTAACTAGCTAACTAACTGACAAACTGGCTAACAGACTAACTGACAAATTAACTAGCTAACTAACTGACACACTGGCTAACAGACTAACTGACAAATTAACTAGCTAACTAACTGACACACTGGCAACTAACTGACAAACTGGCTAACAGACTAACTGACAAATTAACTAGCTAACTAACTGACACACTGGCAACTAACTGACAAACTGGCTAACTGACAAATTATCTAGCTAACTAACTGACAAACTGGCTAACAGACTAACTGACAAATTAACTAGCTAACTAACTAACTAACTAGATAACTAAATGACAAAATGGCTGATTAACTGACTGACTGACAGAATAAGGAGTGCCGAGTCCTTGTCTAGATAACAGAGGAGCTCAGTAAACTTTTTGTTGTCAGTAACATAAATACTGTTTCTGACTGAAAGAAGAACAGCGTCCTCTGTCATGTGTCTGTTCTGTGGCAGTTGATGTAAAAATATCACTTCTCTTCATGTTTGTTGATCAGATGGTTTTGATACCAGAGCGTTTAAGTTTATACTCTGTATAAACACTGATGAGTGTTGTTGTTGTTGTAAACCTGAGTTATACTGCAGCGTGTGCAGCTGTTCAACGAGTCAGCGGCCCACACTGTGATAGCACAGCGTGTGTGTGTGTGTGTGTGTGTGTCACAGCGCTCAGATCAAAACAAGGCCTCATATTAAAACAAGGCAAGTTATATCAAACACAGGCAATATATAGAAATGCTAATAAAACCCTGTTACAGTCACAGCTGAGCTCACTATGAATAAAGTTGTCAACAGCCAGAACTGCTGCTGATGTAATAATAGATGATCAGGCTGAGCTGATCAGAGTGAAAAAGCCCAGATTTGGCTGTAATCTGATACTTGAGAGGAAAGACTGTGAAGTTCTGTGCTGCAGCCACAGACGATCATCAGAGTCGATCACAGAACGACCCTCCACACTGAGCAGGAAACATTGAGTCATAAACTTACCTCACTGTACTTGAAAGTGACATCAGCCAGGCTGCTGCTTTCACCCAGTAGACTCAGGTCCAGCTCGCTGGGGCCTGAAGACACACACAAAATCCACAACATGCATCAGACTGGAGTGGAACTGCTTGACATTTTGACTTTTCACATGTTTACTTGGTTTCCCACTGAGACAAAGACGTGAGAGGATGAAAGTGACTCATGTCTGTGTGGTTCGAGTGTGGAGCTGCAGATAGGAAATGATCAGCCCTCCTGAAATCTCAGTTTGTTCATCTCAGGCTGCGATAAATCCTAACCAAACAAGTTACTTTGTGGCAAAACATATCATCTTTGGTTGAATTGTTTCCAGAGAGGCAACAGATTTTATTTATAGTGACACTGTCACACTGAACTGAGGGTGCCAATTTCTGTTTGCTTTAATTATGACAATTTTTTAATTGTGACTTTCTATTAAATGTAATGTAATGTACTTTATTTCTATAGCCCTTTACAACAACCCACAGGTTTATAAAATAAGAGCATTATAGACACACAGCATTAAAAACACACAGTATAAAACAAACTCATGACACATAAACCAAAGGATAAAAAAGTGAAATAAGCACTCTCATGTCCTTTAAGGGAAATGGATATTCATTTTTATGTGTATATAACTCATACACAATGTAGTTCAGGTTCAAGTGGTTCCATTGTGGCTCTGTTCAACCCTTCCTCTGACCTCATCATTTTGTTGTGCAATTTTGGTTGTTATAATGACAATAAAGATCCTTTCCTGTCCTTTAAATATGTCATTTAAAAAACTAGATTTGAGAGACAAGATGACTGAACAATTCTTCAGTTATGTAATCACAATCTACAGGAAGAAGCTGCAGAACCCAGAGAAAAACCCACATAAACAAGGAAATGAGTGGTTACATTCACACCTGCTGTTAATACGGAGTCTCCAACCGACTGTGGGAGAAAAGTAAAGTGCCCAACAGAGAATTTTGACTTCTTTTTTCAAACATGTCAATGAAATTGCATCATTTTCAGAACTGAATATTACTGTAAGTCATTAATGCTATTAACATTTTAATGATTTTTAGTTTATCACTGCTGTATGTATACACAAAACATGCTTGTCTTCAACATAGTCATTTCCAAAGAAACAATAAAATAAAATCCATATGCAGGCGGACAACGTGTGACCTTGTCAAGACCAGTAGTTCTGAATGGAGACCAAAACCTGGTCCAAATGAGGCAATTGGGGCTAAGGTTGGGTAGAGATTAGGGTTAGGATTAAACCTGTTTTTTTGGAGTGGAAGTTGATGCAGTGTCCTTGAAAGAATAGAATAAAAGAAAAAATAAGTGTGAGTACTCCCCTTATCCATTATCCATATGAGGCGTGTATGTATGTCGTCATTACTAAATCATGAAACACTACATTATGAAAATCCTCAGTAAATAAAAGATACCACATGATGAGAGATCTACTCAAATATTTAGTCCGTATTAAAATAACTAAAACCTGGACTTTTGAAAATGTTTCACATTTTGCAATTGACATTTTCCAACAATGATTTAAACTTCAAACACAGTGCATTTTATTTGGTGTCCTGTGTTTATGCTGTTCCTCCAGGTCAGTCAACATTCACAGAAAATGTCAGTCTGAATCTCCAGATGTCAACATACGGATGAACATCTGCACTCTCATGTTCTAAGCATCACAACACAAAGCATACAAACAGAATATTGACAAACACCTGCGCTCAAAGTGAACTCCTTCTCAAAGCTGTGATAAAGTCTGACACACATTGCATCTTCCATCGCCTTCCTCAGTGGAAATGAATCGTAAATAATGCTTCCCCTCGGCTGATTCTTTTTTTTTCCTTCCCCCCATATGTTCGTGCCTCCTGATTAGAGAAGTGGCTTTGACTCTGTGAGGCAGAAGCTTCAAACATTCAGGCGGATTCCGGAGAGACTGTAGCTGTGAATTTCTCAGCTGCATTATGTTAAACAGCCTCAGACTGAACCAGATTTATGGAGAAAGTCAGCCAACAGAAACTGTTTTCGCTGCTCCTGACTGACGAGTCGGGAGCATGTCAGAGGAAATGTGGCCCTTGGTCAGCGGCGGTCTGAGGTTTTGACAGTGGGGAGATTTTCTTTGTCTTGAGGCCGGTGACGTCAGGCGGATGAGGCTTCGTTCTTCATCACCTCAGCTTCTGCTACGATAATCACACCCTGAGGATGGACACAGCTGGAGGAGAGGGGCAGCACTTTCCTCTCAGCTGAGAAAAGTAGCACTAACAGCAGCAGATGGACTTTCAGATGGCGATTTCTCTCATACAGTAGAGTGTGCCGCGCAGACTCCTGATCTATTTATAGTTTACACGATCTTTATGTTCCCTGCAGCTTTTCTTTATGCGTCTTCTTTGTGATGTAAAGACATCACCTGATGGTTTTTGAGAGGATGGAGACCTTTCATACTGGACTCCATTCAAGATGTTTCCCTTTTAATTCCTGCATATGGGAAACCTATAGTGGGTCATCATCATGGAAAACATCTTGACAAACATGTTGATGCCACAAAAAAGCATTGCAGAGTGCACAGACATGACGTAAATGACATGTCGCCCAGTCGTCCCTCATGAAGTTTGCTTTCTTAAACCACAAAGAACTAATTTGCATTAGATAATCTCAAGGAAAACAGGAAAAACAACACAGCTGTCTGTCAAAGACATGTTTACATACACATGTATGATTCCTTTATTACTCTGCAGAGAAAAGATTATAAATAAAACTCTAATGGGTAATGTCCACTATTGTACCTCACCAATCACACATACTGTACACACACATATACAGTGAGAGAGAGAGAGAAACTGAGCCATCTCAGGTTTTTTCCACAGTACTTTGTTAAGTTTTGTGTTGTTTATGTGTCCAGAGTACACCAGTGAACCTGAGGAGCTGTGATGAGCAGATAACAATGCACACTGTCTCCGAGTAATCAAAGACTGATTCTAACCTCATTGTTTCAGTGCTTCTCATAAATCAATGTTAACCCTGCTTCGGTGGTTGCTATGCCAACCCTTGTGGTAACCAGGGAGATGGTGGGTGATGTTTTTTGGTTTGTTTTTACTTCTCTTCTCTCTGCACTGCACACCCGGAGTGGCAGTTGTTCAAAAGAAAACAAATCTGTTGGCTTGTTTCGTCATGTTTCGTCATGTTTCGTCATTGTTGGCCCCACACTGCAGAGATAGGCCCTCTGCTGCATCATGCAACGCACCATTAACATGTCATATTATGTTATTTCATTTAATATAACTATATAATTATGCGTTTCTATTGTGATCTCAACATGTGCAATGTACACAACTGCAAAAGATAATTTATATACATACAAAGACTGCTCGAACTGCAATGAATGTAATACATTGTGTTTTCAGACTTTTATTTATTTACTTCAACAACTGACGTAGAATGGGATGCTTTTATTTAGAGCATCAGAAATGTTTTAAGGGAGGCATTAAAATGCTACTTTTAATTTTGAAATGAATAAATAAATAGAAATGGAAATGGAAATGATGCATTTAATTTACTGTATTTCAGCGTCTGCATAGGCTGCTTTGTGTGTGGCTCTATGTTCGTAGCAAACCTCGAGCAGACAGACTACTATAATACTGTTTATTTATTGCAAGTCATCGTCATTACCTTTATCATAATCATAATCAGAATGATGTGCTGCCCAGTATCTAATCCATCCATCATATCCACTTTGACACATACCACATTTTGCACAGTGATAAAATCATTCAAAAGTTCTCTAAGGAAGTAAAAGCAGCAACATAGTAAGTATTTTAGAAGAATGACTCACATTTCATTAACATGGGATTAGTGATTGGATTATAATGACCACTTTTAATTCCTTTATATACTGCTGTTTATATAATTGTCTGATCTTGCATTGTGATGAGTTTGTTAATTATTTTCTATGACAGAAACACAATTGGCCATTTTAATCTCCCACAGCTCAACGGGACGTCTTCATATGCCTTCGTTTCCTTCACCCACAGACACGTGTGAATGTCATTTAATAATAATTTATAGGAAAAGTCAGCAATAGGCAGACATACTGCCTGGGATAACCTACGTAAAGATAAAAAAATGTTTCTTGTCATGAAACGTGTCTCATCATCTCACCAGCTGCGGGCTCTTTGGAGGGAAACAGCTTGTTGTCCAACGTCATGCTGATGTCACAGAAAACCTCCTCCTCATCTCGGTCGGCATCCAACTGCAAGGAGGAGAGGGAAGAACTCCAATGTGATACTTCAGTCATGTGCTGATTATAATATGTCATTTACACCTGCTTTATCCGACTGTAACACCATCATCACAGACGCACTTATGAATTCATGGACATGTAACACACTCTATGTTTATGGGATTTATATTTGACATCCGGCCTGTCGGCTTAGCTCAGGTGTCGTATCTGTTCTTATCGACAACAACAATGCTAAAAAAACAACAAAGCAAAGACCATATTTTCACTCACAGCCCACACACGGACACTGAGGTCCACTAAAATGAAAGTCATGATGGCCTTAACCTACAGCATCATAAGTAAAACGGACATGCAGAGACATCAGAGTTAAGTTGCTGTGACATCCTGAATGAGACTCATTATAAGATCAAACAGGGAAAAAAATGAGCTCTGGTCCTGGGAGCAGCACACTCTGAATATTCTGTAGAAACTTTAATCACACTACGCTCATTATCATCCTCCTGCTCTGTCTCTTGGTCTGATTCAGATTAATCAGCGAACGCTCAAATGCCTTCCTCTGCACGTACAGTCTTCACTGTGAATGAGGCAGGAGCTGAATGAAGAAGAAGAATCTTTGTGGTCCTTCCGTTCTCGCCGGACCAGCTGAAAGGCGACCGCAGTGGCCACTTTATAAGGCACACCCATTCCACTGCATAGTTAACGCAACTATCTAATCAGCCAATCACACGGTAGCAACTTGGTGCATTTACACATGAAATCATGGTCACGACGACCTGCTGGTGTTCAAACTGAGCATCAGAATGGAGGAGGAAGGAGATCTAAGTGACTTTGAACGTGGCATGGTTGTTGAGAAGGCAACAGTAACTCAAATAACCAGTTAGTTACAACTAATGTATCTTCAGCATTGTGTCAAACTTTGAAGCACATGGGCTACAGCAGTAGTAGACCAATCCTGACACTTTATTAGATGCACTGTGTACCTAATAAAGTGGCTGGACTGGACATAATTGCTCACAGTTTCAGATGTGGGAGTCATTATTTAGAGCTGGGGTTAGTTTCTGAGGCACTTTTCTGTTGAACCAATAAATAATATATATATATATATTTTTTTATTGAAAAGAAGGATAACATAGTCAGGGTTTGTATTAATAATGTATTGAAATACAGTAATAAACTAATATTTTCACATGGAATGATTGCACCTACAATAGCTACAAATTACAAGGATAGGCCCGTAATCCACCAAAAAAAGTCACGATAATCACGCTTCAACTCAGTTAATATCAATTATTGCCATAAAATAATTATTTGAAAGTTAAAGACTGAGTTTTGCCTTTGAGTGAATGTTAATTGTAGGGATGCACTATATTGGAATTTTTGCAGATATCAGATATAACGGGAATGCTTGGGCTGATGACGATACTGATATTATATTAATTATTAATAATAAAATAATAATAATAATACTTATTTAGGCTAATTGATAGAGCATTCCCCTTATGGTCATGTTTTTTGTTTCTTTCTTTCATGTTTCCTGTTTTATTTTGAAACTTACCCCTCCTCTTGTTTCAGATCACTTCACTTCCTGCCCCTGTTCTTGATTGTCACCCTCATTAGATTCACCTGTGTCTCGTTGTCTCCCTCCACCTCATGTATATAAGCTGCGCTGCACCCCTGTGTCAAATGTCCTAGCTTTCTTGTAGTTTATCGTGAGCTGTTTTCCTGTTATCAACCATTTTTGGATTTGTTTGCCTGAACTGATTGATCTTTGTGTACCAAACCAGCCGTTTGAGATAAGTAAGGTGATTTTGCTTTAAAACCTGATTCCTCTGACTGCATCAGGTCACTCATTTCTCTTTTCAGGCATCAAGTGACACTGATGTGTCTTTTTATATCCAAAACTATGTTCCTCCAACAAGGAGGTTTGTGTAAAACCCCATTCATTTTCACAAGTGCCAGAGTGAGAGTCCTTAGAGTGTTATTCATTCCAAGGGCAAAGGAAAAAAGCTCCTCCGCTCAGTTATGCGAATGATTTGGCGTCAAGTGTCCTTAATATCAACCGCCCTTTGCAGGGAAACACAATGGGTTTGTATTAGAATACAAAGTGAAGCTGTGTCCTAATGATCCACAGCCACCAAAAACGGGTGTAAACACAGAGCTCTGAAAGACTGGTCTAATACAGTTGAGCACATCGACACACATTTTTAGATGGAATGAGCTTAGATTTCTTATGTAACTTCCACCAATCCCTCCTTCTCTCCTTCTGTGTATACACTTTTTCTGCCAACTTTGGTGCCACATTTACCAAACATTAACCACATTATTCATATTATATAAAATCTTTATATAGTCAAACAGCGGAACTGGGTAATTCCACATTGTACAAGTGCTGTGGAGGGAGGAGAGAGTTGAAGCTGTCACATTTCTAAACATCTACATATTCAATACGTGTGTGTGTGTGTATATATATATATATATATACACACACACACAGTATGTATGTACATGTATGTATGTATGTATGTACACAGTGTATATATGCTATGCTACGCTACTTTTCTGTAGCTGCCAAACTTTGGAAAGAGTTAGCTATAAATAATAGTTCTCTATAAATAAAGTTGACTTATCTAGTGCATTTGAGCTTGCTGTGTATCAGGATGTGTGAAGTCCTCTCTTTCATTAATCAAGTGATTCTTTTGTTGGGGTTAGTTTTAGTTTCTAACTTCTTGAGAAATAAAACCATGTGATCATATTTGTATAAAACATAGCTCATGTTTGTACATTAGGTGTCCTGCGTTCAGAGTTCATTGTCAAATCATAACTTTAAAGTGGATAATAAGCTAATCCTACGTTGTGTTGCGTTAAAAGTGAGTTCTCTTGGTCTTGTTAATCTAAACTTCCTGCCTGGAGGCCTTACAAAGATGGCTGCAGAGTGCGGGACCTTCCTCAAGAACCAACGATCATTTCGAGGAAAAGGTGACGGAAAATCAATATCATAATGGCTGCAACCTAACAGAGGATGAAAGTGCCAAAATCTTATCTCGGAGTTGTTGTTTTTTTATAAAGTGCACTTACAAAGTTGGGGTCATGTAAAAAGGCCTCATCCATTAGAAGATTAAAGGAAACACATGAGTCACTGAAACTGTCTTAGAAGCAGGTTAAAAGCAGCCCCTGGTGAGGCTGAACCTGTTTTCAGGAGAATATTTGATCTCACGGCTTAATCCGTTTTTTGGTCATTTTAATTCATGTGAAGTTTGGGAATGTGATTCTCCTGCAAACCTCAACCCTTCACGTTTTCTTGATATAAAGATCAAAGTGTGTGCACGTAACTTTCATTAAACATCGCGCTTTAACAGCTCAATAAACCGATGAATTTTGTTGAAACAGGTATTTTCACCTTTCAAAGATTAAATGATGTAAAGGCTACAAATGCACTAACACACACACACACACACACAATGAGAGTGATATTAAAAACAAATCATTTTAAACCCTTAATTCATTAAATGAATCGCCCAGCCCTATTTGAAAATTGTCCATCTGTGTGTTGTGACAGCGTCACTCGTTTGTGTGCATTGTGTACATAGACTTGATGCACTTTGTTCTCTATGTTGAGAATAAATGGAGAAATCCTGCATTTTTAACTTTTCACAGATGTTTAGTTTTCTTCAGTTAGACACATCGTGATGTATCGCTATATGATTGTCTTGCATAATCGTTGTATCGCAATGTTATTGGTATCATGTATCGAATCCTCTTAAGACCATCGTGATCATTTATTTTGATTTAATGGCTGTAGAAGTGTCAAATGTTCAGTGAGTGAGTGCTTCTGCCCTTTTCCAAGATAACGTTCACTGTCCATATCTGGCAGTTATTCAACCGTTTAGGAATTACTGTACTGAGAAGATCTTGAAAACGGTCTAGGAGTTATGGTAATAAGAAATACGCATGCCAAATCCTGTTGGCGACGACAGGATGATCACAGAAGGGTTAACTGATCAATAACTTCAAAAGAAAGTTGTCTACCCCAGTTTTACATAATACGTAATCGCTGTCATCGTAAAACAAAGATAACTGTCCATGCTTTTACTCATTAACGATGAAGCCTGTATCTCATTTATATTCCAGGAGTAATGGACAAATGACAAACCCCTGGAGAGACAAGAGACCCGGTGGGACGTCACAAGGTGCGTGTTGTTTGTTTCTACCTGCGTGGCATCGAGTAGCATGTGGGAAGGAAGCTGTGGCTGATCGCTCTCAGGGAATACTTAATTAGATTGCTCCTTTTTCTTTCAGTCCAGGCCACAACAAATAATTATCCCACCTCACTGCAATTTCCTGTTTGGGTTTTTATTGCAAATGTATGGTAGAGTCAGCCTGCATGAAAAAGAATTGTGTGGCATTTATGTGTATTTTCACGCCCTTATATGAAGAAAATCGAAATGGAAAAATCTGAGAAAATGCGCAACAACGCCGGGCGTTCATTTGCGCTGTAAGTCGCCAGTACGATGAGTCAACTCGATGAAACGTCGTGAATTAATAGACTTGCAGACAACGTGTATCGACAGTGTCGACAATGCTGAGTAATGACTCACTGTGACTGTTCTTTTAAAGAGTCATGTTTTCCAAGATTGAATCTGACATTTAAAATGAAGGCAGCGTTTTCTCACAAAAGCCAAAGCAATTAAGCCTCAGAGTTTGTTGCAGCATTCATTAGAGGGGAGAGTATTGAGCCTTTCCTCTTCGGATAATTACTGAGGCGTGGGTGGAATCGAATCCATTTAGGAATTTAATCTAATATTTAAATTTTGTTTTCATGCTCGGAGGAGCTCTGTTCTGTTTGCACATTTTTACAAACACTGATTGTGCTGTTTGAGTGTGTACAAAGCATAAATATTAAAACTATACACACATTTTCTGTGTGAAAAAACCTAATGGCAACACTCCCATACATATTCATTCCTCTATTAGTTTACATTGTCTCATTGGATTCTTAATTGTTTTCAGTTTATAATGTATTTATTATGTATGATTCCTAATTGCCTTTTAAATGAAATGTAAATATTATGTATCATAACACCTTAATACAGTGGAGATTATCCTGCATACTTTATTGAAGTATATTAAGAATTTCAGATGTTAACGGTCTGAAATCATTCAAACATGAACAGTTCTCTCTCCGCAGGGAGGAGGACTACATGACACAGCACTGTGACTCAGACGGATCAATAACTCCACAACCAGAGTGTGTGCAGTCACATCCTGATGGCTGCTGGAGCTCTGTCTTACATGACACGGCTGCCTGGATGCACCAAACCAATCTGGCGAATTAGATCCCAGTGGTCTAATTAAGACCGGGGCCTCAATTCCAACTGCATTAACGAGCTTCTACCTTCAATACAATCAGCAGCAAAACAGATATCGCAAAGATTTGTGCACTTTCTCTGTAAACTCCTCAGCTGGCTTCTTTTCCACGTACTTGAAGTGCTCAACAAACATCACAAAACCAACCTCCTACTACTTGTGTTACCATTGAAATGTATCACGCACAACCACAATCTTACAATATGAACCTAAATTTGGCTGCTTTTGAAGTGCATAGAGATAAAGCATGTGTAAACATAATCCTAATATTCCAGTCTTACTGTCACAATAAGGCCCCTCTCTTGAAAGTATTTGACCAGAGGAATGGTGTTTTGTTTGAAGTTGGTCAGGCGGCGGTCGATGGCCTTGGGATTGTCGTCGGGCCGTCCCTGCTGCTCGGCTCGCTTCTGCAGCCTCTCCTTCAAACGGTGATTGGTGCAGGCGAGGAACACGACCAGGTCAGGAGTGCATATCTGAACGGGGAGAGAAGATTTGAGGAGCATTAAAGCCACAGCGGGCAAAACACTCAGCTTGACCTTCATTCACACGAGATCTGAGGAAACCAGTGAACTAGTGCAGGGGTCAGACTCAATTTTAAATTCTATGCTCTCAGGTCAAAATACCAAAACCTTAATTTGCACAAGAATGATGAGTTCACTCTCGGTCATTTCTGACTACATACATTTTATTTCCCAGCAGTTTATGTTTGCAGCAGGTCCACCACCTGAACTTCATTGGGTTTGAATCATCACGCCAGAGCTTTGAGACTGCAGCCTTGATCCAGCAGCTGCTCCTCTGATGATTCGGTTTTAATCTCGGGATTGTGACACAGTCCTGGACTCCCAGCAGGAGGAGAGAAAGTCATTACCTGCAACATGCAGCCACACACTTTCTGACCTCAGCAACAGAACATTACTTTGGGATCCAGTTATGAGTGTCAACCGTTTGTGTGAATGTCTTCATTCCAGTGGGTGCTGCTCTTTGAAACAGAGGGAGCTCATTTTAGGCCCAGTTAGTTATACATAAATTCTGCAGGAAACATGAAAATTATGTAAAACTGAAATGTTATAATAGTGTTTCTATTTACAGTGTATATGTACAAGCGAAAATGGTCTATGTCGCCGAGCAAACAACACAACGACCAGCTGCAAAATCCACACAGGACTGAGGCAGAAAAGGCTCTGCTGTCGTGTATGTTTCTGCAACGCTGTCAATCAAAAACTGACTCCGCCTTTCAGACAGTTCCTCCAATCATCATGCAAAATCCCACAGTCCGCGCCCGTCCACTGTTTCATTGACTCAGAGAGAAGCTGAGCTTTCATGGAAAATCACGTAAGAAGAGCCTTCTGATTCTGAACAAGCTATTGACACGTTTTACTGGGCCTTTATCTACCTACCTACATTAGATGTTACCATAATATCAGTGTGAATATAATAAACTAATACCCCTCTCATTACAATCAGGAGCTACAGCATGACTACAGAACCTGTTGCCAAGATACAACCGAGTGCAAGTGCTCTGCATTTAAAAATAAAAAATAGCCCAGGAGTCAGAGCAGCAGCAGCAACAGCAGCAGCAACACTGACTGACTTCATGGAAATTCAGAAGGAATTCAGAAGTTTGAGCATTAATCACTCTTCACATTCTGTAGCTGCTCACCGAGAGAACTGCACCACGCCGTGGGAACGTTCCTCTTAAGAAGTGTCAAAATGTGTGTGCGTGTGTGTGTGTGTGGGGGGGGGGTATTATTATTCATCATTGTCGTTTGTTATCCTCCTGTCTTTGAAATCCACATGAGGGAAACAAACGAACCCAACACTGTGCATTTGATCTACCACAGACGAAAATAGAAACAACGGCTTTGCTTTTTGAGGTGCATGCCACTTTGACAACAGGACTCAGTTTCTCGGTCTTCAAATTAAAGTTTCTGTTTCCATAGCAACATCACTTCTGTGTGTATGCGTGTGTGTGTGTCTGTGTGTACACGTGTGTGTTTTTTACTGTTAATGTGGAGCAGCAGCAGCCAGACACTAGAGTTACATCTGATGAGGAAATGTAGTTGATGTCCTCATCTACTGCAAAGCACTGATCTTCTGGTGCCACATATGCTTATATATACATATACAATACTATATACGTATACTGAGTCCTGATCTGATTATTGTATTTGCTGAGATAACAAAAAAAAAAAGAAAATGGTTTGATGTCAGTAAAATTTAAAATATTCCTGACTGAAGTGAAGTGATTGACAATCTCTGATCAGTTCAAAAATGCTCAAATACGATACTTGAGATCGGGATCGTCCTTCGTATGAAACATGGAGTTTTCATCACTCGAGCACGATAGACTCCAGACTCCCGGGGGAGCAGGCAACAGTGATACTGTCACTTGTTTTTGAGGTCAGAAATTAAGTACGTACACAGACACACATGCACGCACACACACGCACCGAGCCCTAAATAAGGTGCATAAGCAGGCTGACGTTGAACCCATCGCTGTGCCAAACCCTACAGCTTATACCCTTTTAGGGATGTTCCATTAAATGCACTAAATTGAAAGGAAAAAAACAAACAAACAAGCTGACAAATAAACTGATGTCAGTGAGTCAACACTGAAATGTAAAAAACACGGCTTCCTGTTGTGCTTCAGAGGAAGGTCGGCATGTATTTACTTAATACTGATTTTTTTTTGAAAGCACTCAGTGGAATGATATTGTTTTTTAGACTGTTGGTTTCGACATCTTTATGCACTAAATAAAATATCAGAAACATGATACTGACAGTGTCTCGCGCAAATGAACAATCACACTTTGGTTGTGTGAACACCTTTTGTGCTTTTGGTGAACCAGACGTGTAACAGTCACGGCGCTGAATCTGAACTAACTCAGATAAAGCGCTGAACTTTTCAGAATTGGTTTAAAAAAACAAATTCGATTGCAGCTATTGTGAGTGGAACTAATAATAATAATCATAATAAGAATGGACTACTTCCTGAAATTGACCTTCTCTGTAGTTCAGACCAGTTAAGGCTGGTACATGAAGAAAGAGCTGAATATGGGCACGAGTCCAGAGAACTGCTCGCATTTGGTTATTTTCCTTCCTTTCTGCTCTTGCACGCATGTGGAGCTATCAGGCATCTCAGTCTGTCTCCATAAGCACAACTGTGTGGGTGTTCTCTCTGAATGACATGCAGCAACACTCGAGCAGGTAATGGTATGACGTTATTATTATTATAATAATAACTAAATAATCTGCTGATTACATTCTTGTTGAACCATCTTAATGTCACGGCCCTGGCCGTTATGCTCCTCTTCCTGTGTGTTGCTGTGTGAAGACTCCGTGCATGCAGATTCTGTGTGCCATCCCTCCTCCCCTGTTGGTGCACCTGCTTCCTGCCTCTCCCCACCATCTGCATCCCTCGGACGACCCACCTTTCTACCACCGTGCCCCACTTCCAGCTCACCTGCCCCAATCCTCCGCATGTATACCAGCAGTTGAGACTCAATCAGTGGGCACTGTGATTTCATGTGCCTCTGTAAACAGTGTAGGGCGTCATATATTAATTGTGATCCGTTTGGTTAGTTATTCATTGTCTAGTCAGGCCAGACTCAGGGATACTAATGTTTTGTATTTTAGTTTGGTTCCCTGTACCCTTTTGTTTTCCTCCTCCAGTTCTTTGGCGTTGAATAAATACAGTACATATATTAAAGTATTCTTTGTTCAATGTATGTGATTGAATGTGTAAATACAGGGCGGACCTGATATCCTTTTCTTCTGAGCCTTCACCTTCACACTTTGCTGTAACCTCACAGGAAAACAAAGGAGCGAAAGCGTAACACGGCAAACAAAAAGTAATTATGTAACATCCCTGCCTTTGTCACTTCCCCCATCTGCTTGCAGAAATCTCCCAGCAGGAGGTGGATGAAGCCACGTGCGCTTGAAACACACCGTCGATTCATTCTTAAAGCAAAAATGTATTTAAATACAAACTCTCTTTGACGTCGGAGAGAGAGTTGGCGACGTCCACGAGAAAAATGCTCCTGTGCTGCTCTGCTTTCTTGCATTTTTCTTCCCCATTGTGATGGATAATTGTTCACATGTCAGAGTGACAGCTCCATACAGCAAACTGATCGATAACTAACTGGTACTGCTTCACCACTATGTTTACTCTCAATCATATTGATGTTTTTTCGCTCTGAATGACCTGTTCATCATTCACGGCGTTACATAACAAGTTCATTTTCTTTTCTTTTTTAAATAAAAACAATGGGGATTGCTTAGATGTGTGTCTGCTGGATCTAAGGACCCTGGGATAAAGGGATAAAACACGAGATATAAATAAAGATATAATAAATAATAGATGGACTGATGCCTCCATGCTCGATAGAAGTGCAAAAAGGCTTGAGGCTTGATGCAGAGAGAGCAGGCCTCCCTGGGCTGCTAAAAAAGTGAGCAGAACTGTTCTGGAGGCCCACAGGAGTGGGTCATAAATGGCTGTTGTGATGTTGTTAAGGGCAAAGTAACAGCATGGAAGAAAGAAAGACTAATGCAAATGGATGCTGTGGGTCCTCAGAGGATTGCACTGTCACCCTTGAGCAGCATGGGTTGGATAAATATACTTATCCCTCCATCATCTGATCCCAAATAAAGCACAGAACAGTATGGCGCTGAAATAGATTATATTTAAGAAATGTATCACATTAACCTTGACCGTCATCAGAGATTCCACGTTAAATCAAAAATACTGACTTGGTTCAGTATTTCAGTTTACACACACAGTTTCGGACAAGGCTCTTGTGGTTGCTGTGTTGTCCGAAGAAAGACGCCCCCGCCGTATGATTTCTGGCAACAGAACTGCAGTTTATAAGTCAGAATGCCAAGTCAGACTCCAGTCCATCAGACTATGAATTGCATCATCTAGGTATGTTAGTCCGATTAAGACTACCTCGATATAAGATGGACCAACGTGTTTACATGACATTCAGAAAACCAAATTATTGTATTGTATTAGTTCAAATAACTTTGAACATGCATGTAAACACACTGAGTGATTACACAATAGAGCCAGCGGTGTTATGGTCAACCACCGACACCCACCCAATAATGCAGCTCATGGCACGTCCACACTAGATGCTAGTAGAGTTACTTAAATACAGAAAACTGCTGATAAGTGTCAGAAATGCCAAATTTTACTAAACCTAATCCCAAGCCTCACTATCCGTCTCAAAAACATCATAAATGAAAGCTGAAGACAGATGTGCTGGTGTCCATACTACACTGTCATTGACTCCTTGTTGTCTCCTAATACTACTACTACTACTAATAATAATAATAATAATTGAATACTGTATTTGACAGGGAGGTGTTGAATTAGCTGGAGGCCAGGTGTTATATAGTTAAAGGTGGTTCTGGTCATGATGTGAGTTAGAGAGTTGAACACGTGCAGGAAAAACACTATCATACATATCGTACATAGAGCACCTTTATAGTAGCACAAAGTCTGTTTGAGAGGATGGACGAGCCAATATAGAGGCCTGAGATTGAGAATATCGAATCCTATCGAATGACTAGTATCAGACTAAATACTATCTTACATAAAATGTAAATGTATGGTTTGTAAATCAGAACTTTTTGTGGAAATAATACTTTATTTTTGGCTCTGTCTGTCTGTGTCTTGCAATCTGAGCAACAGAGGCTTGTTAGAATTTGTGATAGACACACGTTGCCCATAAATTTTGACCCTGATGTGGAACACACAACCTTCTGACCTGGAGTCAGACGCTCTACCGGCTTGTTGCGTGAATGGGGCGAAGTCTGCCATCTCTGATTGCCTTGTTATTATTATTTTGAGCTAATATCACACAGAGCAACACACACACACATACACACAATTAATCCATATCTGGCACATGTTCTGCACTAAATGATCTCCCAGTAGTTACACTCGCTCCACAGATTAATTCTCCACTGCACTACTTTCTTTCCTTCCCAATCTGTCTCCGGCTTTCATCTTTTATCGGGTTCTCCATCTCTCTTTCGCTGTCTCAGCCTTTCTTCTTCCCATCTCTGGCTTGTGTCCACACGTAAAATCTTTGCCGCTAATGACGGAGAGTCATTGTCACTCCCAGTCTTTGTCTTCAGCATGGGCTTATTAAAGAGTAGCATGTTTAGACACAGTCATTTATTTTCTGTTCAGTAGAGATGAGCTAATCAAAAAAAAAATAAAGATTCTAAGCCAAATTTAACTATATAGCTCCAAGCATCGCATAAATAAACCCAAATCTAAATAAAGAAACTCGATGGGCGGACCATTGACTTCTTAAATCTTGCATTATAGGAGATGAATGTACAGAAAAACACAGTACAGCACTAGTACAGTTATTTATCTTCATATGGCAGGAACCAGCCAATGTGGCCTGAAGGCACTGAGTCTGGACAATAAATCAATCCAGCACATTAACTCTCTCTTTAAAACTACCCCAAAATATTAAGTGGTAGTTAGCGAGCTTTAAAGGTAGCCAGACAAAACAGTTATAGAATATTGATGCCACCTCAGGGCTCGATGGGACAGCGTGGGGGTTGGCTGTCCCCGGCCGCTCTGGTAGGCTGGATTATTAGGTTATTTGTTACATCATAAAAAGTAATCCAAGTACTTTAAAGTGTTTTGTGACTTGTTAACCCCCCACATTGTCTGTGACTGCCATTTACACTGCACACGCCTGGTAACGGGGAAAACAAGCAGTGATCATGGTGACAGATGGGTGTCAAAGACAGGGGAACACAAGCTCAGCACAGTTTACATAAACTGCTGAATTCCTGTCAGGTCGGGCTTGGTTAGTACTCTCTGGGGCACCACCGTTTACAGCTAAGTTAATAGTCTTTAGTAAACATGACAAGTTTTTCATCACGGTCAAACTTTCAAGCTGCTCGTAAATATTTAATTATTGTAAATGATATTGTTGGCTTTGTTTTGGACCGGGAGCCACACATGGTCTCATCCTCAACAACACCAGGTCTCAGCATCATATTTGTCCGACCGCACCGTTGTTATTTTCTCTATTTGCGTCTGAGCCAAACAAAAGGCCCTTTAATAACCAGTTGTAAGTTAATTCAATTGTAAATCCCAGAGCCGCAGCATGTGTGCATTACACTCTCGTCCAATCACCAGTGAGTGTGACGAGCTGCTTCTGAGTGGTTGCCGGGACACGATTATAAAGACAAATGTAAACATGTTATCTATGCGCTTTTATCTGCGGCGAACTTCCTCAGTTCCTTATTTAACCGTCTGCTGCCAATTTTACACAATGCCATCCACCCTTTGTGCTGCCCTTCAATAAAATAAATCAAGATTATCTATTTTGAAAAGTCATTAACCAATTTATAACTTCAGGGAAAATGTTGTGGAAATACCCGTTAATTCTCGAATGTTCAGATATGAGTTTATGGTCTCCGCTGATGTAGAGACACTACAGGGAAGTATCGCGTCTAATTTGTTTGCAGCAACTGAAATTGGTGATTATAACCATGGTAATTGCTCTACAGTGAGATTTATCAAACATGGGGGGGAGGTGTGATTGTTCTGGGATCGTGTGGCGAGAAGTCCCTGGCTCCGTGTGCGACTCAGCCACAAATATCATCTCGTTTGTTTTCCTTTCCTCAGGCAGTGATCAGACAGAGGCTTTACTGTACAGAGTGCAGTCTGTCGTCAGGCGAGGTCGACCAGGAGACAGCAGTTACCACATTATGAGCTCTTTCTTGAGCACAGACAAAAAAATAGGGAAGGAATAAACAATTACAGGGGAGATAAGAGAGAATATAATATGATATAATGTAATGCAGGTGACACCTGAAAGCCAAGACAGGTGTATATATAGAGATATCTATATATATATACATATATATAGATATATATATATATATATATATATATATATATACATATATATATATATATATATATAGATATATATATATATAGATATATATATAGATATATATATTCACAGACTCATGGATAGAACGACTGTCTCTGTCCCTGCATTTTCAAAATGTTGTTTATAAGAGCTCACAAAGGATTTTTCACATCCATTTAATAATGTTTCCAAGATTTTAATTGCTTTGTTGCAAAGGCTGAATAAAACAAATGAAAAGTGAAGATAATTAACTGTAACCTAACTGAATCTAATGTTGTAAATGAGCCGTTTGATTGGAGCTTTTGGGCTTTTCCTATTAAAAAGAAATATAGTGTAACAGTAATTTCCGTAGAAACTATAATACCCTTTTAACGTTTAACGCCATGGTACAGGAAAATGAATTAATCCTGTCCAAATGGGTGTTGAGACTCTGTTGTCCATCCCTTGGGTCCCTTGTATTACAACTAAAATGACCGGATTAAATAGTGGGTCTCGACTTGCACTGACCCAGATGGACTCTAAACCATTTCCCCAACCACTCTAAAAGTCATTGAGTGCTCATTTAAAACTTGATGAATGTTAAGTGAGTTTCAATGTGATGAGGAGAATCAATTCCTCTAAAAGCAATCGAATGTTGTGTCACAAAGTTGGCTGCTTGGTGCGTAAGGGATATATTCCCATTAGGGGGCTCTTCTCTATAGCTGCATTAGTATATTTTATCATGTTTTATCATCTTCCTTCCTTTTCTCACACTCAGTGTGGCGCCGTCATGTCCAGTGAAGTCTTTTGACTTTGCCGTTTAATTGGACTACAATATTTGTCCCAGTTTAACAATTCATTTAATGAAGTGTGTACGACGGCGGTCATCTGTCCCCGTTTCAGCTCGTTAGTGATGTGAAATACATTTTTCAGTTAACCTGTTACATTACACACCAAAACAACTAGTTAGCATATCAGAGGCAATTCTGTGTCTTGCAACTTTATAAAACTTTATAGAAATATTTCATTCTTTATACTGACAGAGCGTGAATTCTCTCTCCTTATGACGTCCAAAGATGGATCAATCTAGATTTTTCCATGACTTCTTCCTCTGTGTACCGGCCTCCTCTAAGATTTCCAGGTCAAAGCCTAAGGGCAGAACATTCAGAGCATGTGCAGAGCGACCAGGCCAGTTTCAGTACCAATGAGCATTTACACGCAGCAGTAATTCTACTCCCAATTGCATTATCTGCCTGCATTAGTTTCAGTCAGTCATTAGTCCATCTTTGGTCTGACTAAGACAATGATTAGATATATTTTTTTTAACCCTTAGAACACAGAGTTTTTTCCCATTACTATGCATAAACTTACAGTTTATACAGAATGTGCAATATAGAGTGTCCTAGATCCTTTCTTTCAGCACAACCTAGGCAATCTGATGAAAAAAAAGTTGAATTTTCACCAACTATATAAACACGTCTGAGCACAAAGTACTTAAAATGTTTCAAATTGGATTGAATTTGTGAAATTTGGAAATACGTCACAGCTCAAAGTTCACTTGGCTCATTTTTATGAACAAAAAGGAAAGAAAAATGGTCTATTTTGTGCCTTCTGCACAACTATTGCTACTTTGTATCACTACTTAAAATGCGATATAAAATGAATCATAACTTTGATTCAACAACGCATAAGAAGACAAAAAAAACCTGCATTTTTTTAAAGCCTGAATATGTGACCTATAAACCCCCCCCAGGATGTCCATATAAGGAGTGGTGTGTTATTTCCATGGCAAATTACCATGGGTGCACCTGCGTGAGATTTGCCTGTTGCCAGGTAGTTCTTAATCTGGCTCAAGGACACTTCAGCAGCATCCAGATGCTTGACGACAAAGGCCTCGCTGAGAGTATTACTACTGTACCTGCACAATTCATAAAACAGTGACTTGGCAGCGAAATGGCAGGAGCAGCAGATAAAACATGATGATTTAAGGCATTGTTAAAGTCACTGGTCAGTGTTACTGTAGCAGTGCTGCAAGAACACTGATTGGTTTTCAGCTCCAATTTCAGGTGCGGTGCAATGTTTACTGTCTCGGCAAATAACAGAAGATAAAACGTAACTCACTTTCGCACTATCTTTGAAAAATAGGCTTCTGAAACTCTTAAAAGTCTAACTCTCGTAATGGACCAGAGAAATTTATGATTCAGATCTGAACTAATCTACTCATGCCTCGTCTCGTATTGTAAAACTTTAAAAGTGAAACTTTTTCTTCTAATAATACCTTAAGGACGGTTTCATAAGAGCGAGATTTTACTATTCTTCATTATTAATAACCCACAGATCCTGGAGTGTGTTTCGCAGGTTTTATTTAAAGTCAAACGGAAATTAAAATGGCTTTTGCTGAGAAATCAGTGTTACAAACTCTTTGACATACAACGCACAATAAACATACTCTGCATTAAGATCTGCATGGTGGTGCCACTGAAACTAAGGAGCAAGCAGTCAAGCCTCTGCCGTCCTCGATCTCATGCTACTGGAATTAGAAGCAGAGAGATAACAGCTCCAGTGCCTGATGTGTGCAACCACATCATTTACATATTTGGCTTGTAGTAGGTGCCACCTGAATAGGTTTTTGTGTGTGTCGGACACACAGATAAAGAGACTTCATCCACGTCACAGAACAGCAGCAGGAAGACATCACATCTCGACTTCCAGACAGAACATGAACATTTCCCCCGAAAGAAAATATCAAAGGCTCTGGCCAAAAAATCACAGAGACGCTGAAATATTTAAGAATGCCAACGAGCAACCCACTCAAGCCTTTGCGTGATGAAAGGTTTGTCACATAAGAGTTACATAATTGATCCACAGCTTCTGGTGTTCCAACAAACTAGAATACATTTTGAGGATCTGGAGCTAATCTGAAAAAGCTCGTTGAGGTCATTTTTATAGAAACTAACCTGGTCCTCGAAGGACAAGGCCTGTCCCACATCTCGGGGGAAACCATCAATGACGATGCCATTAGCATCGGGGATCTTCATAATCTTCTGCTTAATCTCAGTTATTGTTGTCTCCTGGGAACAAATAATAATAAAAAAAACCATTATGAGTCATGATTATTATCACTTCTTGCCTCAGTTTGTGTTTACATCTCTAAAGAGCAATACAACGGATTTCTGCTCGGGGTTGAACCATTAATGAAAAAAAAACAACATGTCAAACAGAACATAATCATTAAAACCAAAACAACATAATAGTAGTAATAATAACAAAATGTGAGAAGCATAAAACAAATGATGAACACTAACATATTAACAAATCTTACATTCATCTAATATTAATTAATCTCACCCCGTGTCCATAAATCATTGGTTGTCAATCATCAACCTGCTTCCCTCTCATACCCCAAGTTAAATACAAATCTTAATCTTGTCTTAAACCGAAATTTTAATTCGATTTTATGTTTGGACGCTGCTTGAGTTGCACATTGAAAAGAGCTCCATAGTCTGGCTCTGATTGTTATCTTTAAATAATGCCCTCCATCTCTACCCTTGAATAAGTTTCAGGTAATCTTCTTAGCTTTAAACCTTGTTACTTGTGCCTTTGCAAAACAGCCATTTTGGGAAAAGCTAATGACTGCTATGAGCTTGTGTAACTGTTTCCCAAACCTTTGTATAATAATGAACGCTTGTCAAAGTCAAAATCATAGTTAAAATGTTCCATGCCAACGAGAAACACTTACACGTTAGTTCTTATCCTTGCATTAGAGTATAGTAGTCTATACTTTTAATGATTCAACCTCATTTAAATCTATGACACAGTGAATACTGAACTAAGGCTTGATGTCCTCCCCCCAAATCATTCAGCCCTGATGTTTTTGTACGGCTTAACAGCTAAAAATGACCATTTATGAATCGAGATTGATCCTAAAAAAGAATTCAACTCTCAAGATGCTTAGCGTTCTGTCAAATCATCGATTTCCAATCTCACAGTTGACATTTTGTCACATTTCAAATACCAAATAACGGTGGTATTACTTTTGAGTTATGATCTGCTTTTCCAGCACGAAAGAGGTCGTTTGTTACGACTCACAGTGAAGATTCATTAAGGTTGTAGATTATTTAAATTGAGAATAAACAAAAAGCACAGTCATAAATAAGGTTAACGGAACGCTATCATGTGGCACATAGAATAATTACACTTAATTACACTTGTTAATAGAATTTGTCTGTTTATCCAACTGCACTATAATTTCCAAGTGCAGCATGATGACTGCCTTGAGTGCACTTGAGGGCAGAGCGTGTCAGGATCCTTCAGCATCGTTTACTTCCTCATGGCTGGAGGAGGTCAACGTGTACAGATGTATTTCTCCGGGCAGATTGCATCATATGATACGGCAGAGATGTGCAACCAATGCTCCGATCTAAAAATAGCATCCGTGCTCATGGCTGGCACTGACTAACACGGACATTTCATTTTCATTCTAGCGACAGAACGTGAGCGGCGACTCGTCGGCATAAACGCGGGGATTAAACGTCACCTCAGTTTCATTAAAAAGAGTAAGAGTTGTGTGCAGGTGAGACAGAACGAGAGCAGGTCATTTAGGAAAAGCCCACTGGTGCTTTGCGTGGCTTCATGACTGAGCTCTTACAAGAGTTGCAGGCATCAGACAATCATCTCTGTCTCCAGCAGAGACCATCTGTCTGCAGCAATATACCAGCAATCACACAGCAGACACGCAGAGACTCATTATTTAAGCTGCTTCTCTCCAAATAACACCACCGCTCACACATTGACGACTCCCAACGCAGTAGTTTACTTTATACTGAGCAGTAAAATGAGCTTTGGGACTCTAATGAATCATCGTCATTTTAAATGAATCACTGGCAGGTGTAGTGTTCCCTGCACATGTCTGCCAGATTGCCTCAAAGATATGAAATGCATTAAATTAGGGCTGCAACGATTCATCGATTCATTTTTCAGACTTTAAAGAGGTTTGGCAAACATCCGTCAACCTTTTTCAACATTTTATGGACCAGACAACTAATCAATCCATCATGAAAATAATAGATGAACCTAGATTAAATATCTTAAAACAACAAGACTAGTCTTATTGAGCCAGAATGTTTCCAACAATATTTGTTATCATAATTTGCTAATATCAGTTCAATTATTATTTGTGTATGAGAACAGTTGCTGATAGATTATTTGTCAATTATCTTTGATTCATGGTGACAGTGTAACACTTATGGCATGGATCTTTGCTGTCAGCCGTACTCACCGAGCCACTTCTGAAACATTTCATGGGCATTTCCTGCTGTTTTCAGCTACGTACAAGGAGAATATTTTGGCCAGTTAAAGAAAAAAACATCTATCTATATTGAGTGACATAATATTTTACAGGTTTGTAACATAAAAATTGTTACAAATTTTTAGAAAATGTAAACTAAGTAAAAATCAGGGTTTAGGTGTCATTTTCATATATATATATTATATATATATATATATATTTTTTAAATATAGTTTTTGTTTTGCTCCTTCCTATCCTTATGTACACTTACACGACACACACTGAGCGGAGACGTGTGTGGCCTCTGCATGTGCAGTGTTTGAAAGTGGAGCATAAACAACTATTATCTGGCAAAGAAGGACGTTAATGAGGGTGGAGCAGCAGCATCCCTCTCCCAGAGCACTTGTGACAGTGGTGCTGCTAATTAGCCCCTTGTTACATGCACGCTGTGATAATGACCCGCAAGTGACTGGACACACTCAGCGCTCATCTTTCTACTCGTATCCTCCCCTGACTCACTTACACCATCCAGTCCCTCCCATCTGACCTCCCCCACCCCCACCCCACCCCACCCCATCTCTGTTTCTCTGCTACCTGTGGTGCCAGTTCCCCGTTGGTGATGATTTTCGCGATCAGGCTCCACTTTCTGTTGCTGGTGGCATTGTGGATCATCTTCTTCCTCAGCAGCTCGCCCACAGACATGTACTGGAAGCCGTAGCGCTCGGCAATCTTCAGGCTCTGTGTCCCCTTGCCGCTGCCAGGGCCACCTAAGCACAGAGGGAGAGCTGTTGATGTTTTGGGTTGAGATTGTGTGTGTGTGTGTGTGTGTGTGTGAATGCATCTGTGTGAGTGTGAAACATTACGTGTGTGGGTGTGTAAGCGTAGGCGCATGTGTGTGGTGAGAGAAACCCAAACAATGTGAGACTTGTGTGTGTGTGTGTGTGTGAGTGTGTTGTTTGTGACTGCTTATTTGCAAGTGTATATGGGGGAGAAGTGGGGAGAGGAGGGGGAGGGTGGGGGGGGGGGGTGAAAACAGAAACAGGTATGTGTGAACCTCCTACACTTGCTAACAAATCCTCCACTTTTCTCGCGCAGAGGAGTGATGACGACAGAAGACAGCTCTCGCAGAAGCTTAATGCAAATGGGTGTCAAGCATACGGCTCGCAGGCCAGAACCGGCCCACCAGAGGGTGAAATGTGGCCCGCAGGATAAAAATTTAAGAAATACCATATTTCCACAAACCTGTGACTAAACTTTTTCGGCCTTTGTAGATCCACTGTGATCTGTAAGTTGTAGTGCACATGTATAAATGTTAAACTTAAGGCCCTGGTATACTCGCGTGTCTATGTCCTGTAGTATCTGACAAGTCTGAACACAGGGAATAGGACGCATTGTTACCAAAGAAGAAGAGAACGATGCTACAGCTCCCTCTGGCGTAGGTCAGTCGGTTTGAGGGTGACTGTCCTCGGCGACTAATTCTCCTGTTGTCGAAATGCGGACGAATACAAGGGCCTTTAGGCATAATATGGTTGAAATTGCACTTATTTTTCTCAACAAATTCCAGGTTGTTCATAATATGTCTTGTAAAAAGATACTTCATGTTAATAGGGTATGACGCTATTATTTTACTGGTCCGAAAATTGCGCTGCATGTGGCCCCTGAACTAAATTGAATTTGACACCCTTGTACTAGGGCAATGGTAGACACCAGGTACACGCTTCCTGCATCTACAATTCCTCAGTGATCCGATAATCTGCGTTGCCATGGAATCATGTTTTGTAACCACATGGAATGTACACACCAATGGGCCCTTTATACAGGAGCCATTTTGACACGTTTATAAGCAGGAAAATCACAGATGTTACTGATCACATTGACAATGTCTCTCTTCAGCTCATGTAAGTCAGGACAGTACGACACTGAACCAGCATGACCCCTGAAACTGAGGAAGATAAGTGGAACTCAGGCGTCATTATTTTTGATTGTTTACACCACTGATTTTCCGACTGTGACCCACTAGCACAGCACTTTACAGTCCAGTTGGTGGCGCACAACAAAATATATAATGATGTAAGAAAAGGTTATAGAATGAAGCATGAAGTTATGTGTTTAAAACCCATCACTCAAATAATACAAGGACATATAATGAGGACAAACCCCTGGTGAGAAATCACCGCCCATGGAATGAAATGTGAGACTGAGTTTACTGAACTTTATCTTGTTTTACTGATTTTGATTGAAACAAAAGGCACATTCCTCTCTTCAAGTGACCAAGATTATCTGGTTGTATAGTTGTACACACTAGTAGACTCAATGCATACAAACTAGGGCTGTCAAACTATTTTTTAAATCACATTTCACTTTTAAAATTGTATTAATTTGCAATTCACAATCATTTAAGACCATCTCAACAATGTGGAGCAACGTTTACCAGAGTATCGTGATTGGATGAATCAGATGAATGCAAAGAAAATGACTTTATGAAGTTGACTTTTAGATTTATTTGATTTTTTCAAATCTTAAGTAGTGCAATAAGCCTGGGGTAACACAATGTCTTTGCAGGAGTTCCACTGTAGTTGTCTTCTCTGTCTTTTTTATTGTATTTCATTTTCTGTTAATTGTTTATACGCTACACGACACTCATCAGCTGTTAATGACGTAAAGGTAGGCCCTAACCCTAACCCTAACCCAATTAGTCGACATTAAAACACCCATTCATACACACATTAAAACACAGCCAATACAAATGTATTAAGAAATGTTGGATTTAAGCACAGGGAATCTTTGCAATAATAGGTGAATTGTATGTGAGGCTGTCAGTGTTACTGCGCCGGTAAAAGCCATTTGACGACCTGAAAGCTTTGCTGAGAGACACTACTGTTACCATGGGAATGTCAACTACTCCAAAATCGCTGCTGGTTGACAGGCATGCCAGAGCGATGTGAAATAAGCAGCAGAACAAGCTGTGCGGTTGTTATTTCATTCCATCACACGTTACTATCAATTTCTTTTTGCCCAAGTGATGAAAATCTGTGATAACTAATGTATTATGTGTTTGGATTTAAGTGAGAGTTTGACCGCTAAGTTTCACCAAAGTCAGTGCAATTTGTCCCCACATTTTGGATTCAAAGTCATGCTTTAGTAAAACGTCTCCCGCTGGTGTGCCATGATTGCCTTAAAACTGGGATTAATAATTGTGATGACTTTCAACCACCTCAGTCATCCCTGAGACCAACAACTTGCGATATAATCATTTGAAGTTGAGGTTCAGCTCATCATTCACTGTGTAATCAATTTAATAATCTGTTTTAGTAATCTGTTTAATATAAAAACGTAACCTAATTGTTCAGCCCTAGTCCAAAGTAAGAAGATTCATCCCATCATGTTACCGACATGATGGGATGGACAGATGCAGGAAGAGACTCTACCTGTTGCAAAAATAATTCCATTTGATTGGAAAATGTGCTTATTCCTCACAAGTTAATAGTCTCAATCACTACTTTCAGGTCGTCTTCAGTACATGATGTCACTTTTGTGAATTGTGCGCCCATTTAGAGGAAAATACACAATAATACACAACAATAGCACTACACTTATGTGAGGTTGCAGTGTCATTGACAGCATTGTCTGATGAATGAAGTTGATTTTGCACCCGGAACACTGCGTCCATGTTTGGGCAAAACAGTCTCCAAAACAGTCTTGTTTTGCCCTCGTACAAAGATTTAATGTCAAAGAGGAGCAAAGAAACCGGAGTCCCCACATTTAAGACCATGAAATCAGAGAACTTGCATGAATTCATTCTTAGACTTAGTAAAAGAAAAGTAACATGCGTTTGTGTACTTTATCATATGGCTTTGTATTTTGTAATGCTGTTCCCCTCCTGTCCCTGCGTGTGTGTGTGTGTGTGTGTGTGTGTGTGTGTGTGTGTGTGTGTGTGTGTATTTTCTCTGGGTTCTACGGTTTCCTCCCACTGTCCAAAAACATGCAGATTTGGGGATGAGGTCAATTGGACACTCTAAATTGACCATAAATGTGAGAGTGAGAGTAAATGGTTGTTTGTCTCCATGTGGCCCTGTGATGGACTGACGACCTGTCCAGAGTGTACCCCGCCTTTCCCCCTATGTCAGCTGGGATTGGCACCAGCGGACCCCCGCGACCCTCATGTGGAGGATAAACATGAGTTTCCTCTGAACACACACGTCAGTCTGTCTCTCCCCGAGAATGTGACAGACAAAACATTTGCCATGATCCTCCAAAGAGGTGACAGCTGCAGTCACCCTGTTTTCCCAATGTAGAAATCATTACTGTCCACATCATTCAGAACATCGCAGGTAAACATCAGAAGCAAAACATGCTGCAGCAAAAGGCTGTCACGAGGTTTCTCTTTGAGGCACTGAACTTCTGCTTATGTAAAGCCTTAAACAAACTATTTAAGGGCTTTTATAAATAGCAGCCTTTCTTGATTCACCTCAACCAGTGTCATTACTCTTATTATACAGCTGCCATGCTTCATTTATGAGATTAATTCATGCATTTGACAGGTTAATGCAGGTCCATCAAGGAAATCAGATTAAGAGCGTGTGAGTGTGTAACAGAGTGAGTGACATGCAACAAGATCTTCCCTGCTGATACTAACAAAGAGAGGTGGAGTTACGCTCAGAATACCAGGAAACGCACACACACGCACGCTCTTGTACAGCCTCCTTAGTGAGGACACTCATAGACGTAATGCGTTTCCCAGCTCTTTACAATTAAATGCCTAACCCTAACCCTTATGCTAATCTTAACCTAAACTCATTTCTAACCCTAACTCTAAAACCAAGTCTTCACCCTCAAAAAAGTTCCTTAAAGTTGTGAAGGCCAGCCAAAAATGGCCACTGCCGAAGCATAAAAAAGAGCGGAATAAAAGAATGTGGCTACAACTAAAGATCGCTGCTGTTACTGATGAATCGACCTGTATTCTGCTCCATTAAACGATTATTTTTGGTCCGTAAAATGTCAGAAAATGAAGGGATGTATCTTTAAAATGCCGACACACACATACAGTAATGCATGCACAAACACGAGTGCACACACACTCATTAAATTCCTTTTTCAGGTCATGGACGTCTGTGGGCTCATGTTTTGCTGCATATTGATGCTGACAGACACTGAGATGTTTGCTGTCATCTGTTATCTACTGGAAAACACGTAAGGAATCCAGGCGAGGCCTTCAAATCCTACAAACATCAGTTGAAGAAACTGTAAACACAAAGCCATTCACTGTTGCTCCTTTGACATGTAACAGCTGTTGTTTGTCGTTTGTGGTGCGTTTACCGATGACAAGGATGACTTTGGGCCGCGGTCTCGATGGGTCGAACACCTCATACTCCTCGATGAGCTCCGCCGTCTCGGACAGGTCCGAGTCACTCTCGATGGAGAACTGGCTGATGGGAGGGAGGCGGTCATAGCGTCTGTAGGGAAAGTTGGGACTGTCGGGCAACACTGTTGCACGCACAAACACACACAAACACAAATGTAGTTTTCAAGTGTTTTTGACATATTTACAAGCTGTCAGTTACTTTAAAAATGTGCCTTTCACATTTTAGTATAAAATGAAATAGTAAGGATGAATGGGGATGAATAAAAACAAGATAATGCATATTATGCAACGCTAAAAGAGAATTATGTCTTTACTCAATAGTGATGATAATGGAAGCACAAAACGTTTGCAGACTGTGGAATGAGGAACCAGTACCAACCAGTTCTCTATCATGTGATCATGTGGCCAGATTTCCCCAAGGAGGAGACGTCTCTCTCATGTGACACATGATGGCCACATCAAGCAGGTCACCGGTTCGAATCCCGGTTCATGCCAGGGCCTTACTATATGGAGTTTTACGTGTTCTTCCTGTGAACGTGTGGGTTATTTCCGGGTACTCCAGCTTCCTCCCACAGTCCACAGTCCTGTGTATTTGTCTTGCAATGGACTGTCTAGGGTTTACCCCGCTATGTGGGCTTGCCTCCAGCCCCCCCGACCCTCATGTGGCTGGAGTGAGTGAGTGAGTGAGTGAGTGAGTGTCACACATGATAAGCTAATGTGTAACTGCTGCCCTGCCTCACACACATCATCAAACAAAGACGTGTTTGCATCAAACACTTAGCTTAGCTGAGATCTTTGCTTTGCAAATTCAGAAGTTTTGCATCTCTAGTAGTTCCAGCGTGACCTGCTGAAATAACCCAGCTGAAGTTGATGCGTGATGAATGGAGCACCTTTTGATCCTAAGATTAATCATTTATTTCATAGACTAATCCATTTCTTACTGTACAGTAACAGCCGAAAAATTGACGGTGATTTCACTATACGAAATATGCCACTGGTGTTTTGGATGTTGTGTGTGGGTGGACAGGCTTTTGGAAAAGAGAAGTGGTGCACACACTGTGGAGGTAAAACGCCTCATGTCTAATCTCACTTAAAAACAGTAGTTTGAACAATGGGGCTCATTAGGGTAGAGTACAAATATCATGTTGACACAAAAAACAGCTCATGTCAAACAATGAGCTGTTTTTTTTCCATAGGCTGTATATAAAAACTGATGTAGTCTTCTGCTTAGAATTAAGTCCAAGACCTAGGACAGAAGTATTAATTTGCAAAAGAACTCAGTTTGAGTAGAAGTATTATGTAAAATCAGCCTGATTATAATTTGAACTTCATTTAACATTTTACTGAGGAGTTAAATATCTCAATTAGTTTCAGGTCTTCTCCAAAATCACCATGACGTCAGTTTTGTAAATGATGTTCCCAGGAGACACAGACAGTATGAGATTGACAGCTGGTATCATCCAAAAGGTGTGGATTTCCACTTTCAAGAACTGACACAGCTCATGTCAAATCACAAATCTTGACGCTGTTTTCCACCCACAAGATCCATTTTAAATCTACAGTCTATGGTGTTAATAAATGATGACCTACTCACCATTTCTGAAGAGGGACCTGCGTGATTGGCCACCATTGAGAGGGGGGAGGGGCTTCTTCTCCTGGCCCACAAAGGTATCCCATCGTACTTTCTCTGGTCCTCCGAGCTCCCTAGCTTTCTTTAGACACGCCTCCAGGTAGTCGATGGGGTCATCGGGTCGATAGTACATCAAACCTGTCAGCAGGCTCTGAAGAAAACAGTGTAAGAGTATGTGAGAAGAAGTGCACTTAGGAACGTGATCGTAATGGTGTTGTTTTGGGAGAAAACAGCCCGCCTTAATGAGCTGAAGTCTTGAAGAACAGATCTAGTTGCCTTGGCTTGGCTCCAACAGAGGTGCAAAACATCTCAATTTGTCGGAAGCCCATGAAATTGGACTGAGCCTGGCAAATAAACACAGAACGCAGCATGACCTGATGTTATTGTCTGGGAGGGAAGCAAGGAACTGTGATGAATGTGAGAACCAGCTCCTTGCCAAATGACAAGCCGAGTGTATGTTTGTGTGACATTAGACCCCCGTGACCCCGACTGCTTTAAAACAACGGCTTCCTCAGGGACTTTGTCTCCACCGTCCTCACTAACTCCCACCACACAAACACGGACAATGCCATGATGTGTGCATTAGTGGACCAATAATGAAATACGCTTTTCTATCAGCAGCAGCAAAGGTGCACAGTAAAATGACACAGCAGTTGTGGTGATAATGTGTCACTTTACTGCCAAATGTAATTTGAACTGGGTGTAAATAAACAAGCAGTGATTGCCTGCACACATTAGCAGCACGGCACTCACTACTGGGTCTAATTAAGTGGATGAACCACTTTACCATCCCCTCAGGAAAATAATATTATATCTTAATTATTATATTCTGTCTGAACTTAGGTGTCTCTTGTCTCTCTGTGAGAGTTTAATGTACTCTTTCATTCCTGCGTTCCACTAATAAATCACTAAACGACTGACGTGTATTAGAATTAATCATGCCAATGTAGTTTATTACTTTATTTATTTTTACTAATTTATGTAACTGAGTACATTTTGTGCAAATAATCTTGTGGCTGAGTCATTCAAACTTTTACTTTTATTTATTTTATTTTCTATTATTAAATGTTTTGTTTAACCATTATTGTTTATTTAAAGTGCAGACACAACATGTAGATCAGAGGTACAGACCATAAGCATTTTTCTTAAAATATTAATTTAAGCAAAATCTGCATATGATGCACTGATTTCTAAATATTGGTCATAGGAAATCCCACATGGGTTAAACTCTATTTGATGAATGGAGAAACAATTAAAGGATAACTTCAAATGATGAATTCATTAATTAAGATTTTCCTGAAATACTGTATACTACCATTTGATTTGCAATATAACTTTCCAAGTCAAGCTTCAGTCCAGTATTCACTGTAATGATCCATATTTAAAACAATATGGTGCATTAACACATCACATTATCTACTGCAAAAACGAGCTTTTTTTTTTATCTCATAGAAGATAGAACATTTAAAAATGAGAACGATTAAACAGCAGCCTCTGTGATATCGTTATTGTTGTGTTAACATGCTGTATACTGAACAGTTTTTGTTTTTTTAAAGATAAACCTTTCAGTTGAGATCATGTCTGGAGTCTGGAGGGTGACTCATTAATTAACAGCTACTTATGCAAAGAGAGGGAAAGGTCTGTTTGGTTTGCTATAATTGGCGTCATTATAATCATAATGATATTATAGTGTAGATGTGATAGGAAAAGAGGTGTGTAAAAATGAGTGAATGAATGAATGAATGGATGGATGAATGAATGAATCACCAGCGTTTCCTTCCTCACTAAAAAAACAATATTTCAACAAAAATGTACTTTTCACACAGGCTGTATGTAAATATTAAGTACATGGATGATAAGCATGATAGAAGATTTGTGCCATAAAACCACAGTCGAATCTGCTCACTGTCGCTCTCTCTCTGTGTCTCATCCAAACGCAGCGCACAAACATCCTCACCTCAAATAGTTGAGGTATCTCCCGCCGCGCGAGGTACTCCTTGGCATCGTTGGTATTCATTTCCACTTCTGATTTCCTCTGAAATCACAACTTGTACGTTGCTGGTACGTTTTGGTTTGTTTTGTTTCCCCTCCAGGTGTCTCAGTGTCTTCAGAAGAAGATCTTTGGTTATGAACCCAGCTCCACGCAGATGTCTTTCTTCTTAGCGCATTTTTGGCTCTCGTGTGTGTGGACTTCAGGATTCCTCCAGGCTCTGCCACTGTCAGTGCGTCGCGCCACGGTGCTCTCCTGCTCCGTGTCGCGGATGCGCGCCTCCTCCTCCTCCTCCACCTCCCCCTCCTCCTCCGTCTCGCCCTCCCACAGCTCTGTGCCTGTCTGTCTCCAGCACGCACCATGTGCGCGCCCTGACAACAGAGGCTGTGCAAAACCGAAACTGTTGCCTTTTTAACCATTACAATTAATAATTGTAAAAGGGTGATGAAGAGTCCTATGTTGTAGGTTGGTTGTTGTACTTGAGTAATCAGATCATACTTTAACTTTCTGTGACAACTGCAGGTGCTTGTTACTTTACACAGAAACACAGGGCCATTTCTGGCTTTGTGGGGGCCCTATTTAAGAGAGAGAGAAAGAGATTACTAAGCCTTTAGATCAGATGCGTCATGAATGTATGTCTGTCTGTCTGTCTGTCTATCTATCTATCTATCTATCTATCTATGTATCTATCTATGTATGGTACACTAATACTGTGGTATATGGTAGACAAAAGGAAGTGGTCACACACAATTTATTCTACTATTAGCTACAAAACAGTCAATAAACCATCACATAAGAGACAAACTGTATTTAACACCTTCACTGCTTTACATTATTTTTATGTACATTTTTTCTCACAGACGTTCTCCGCACCGATACTTTTATTCTGAAATGTATTATACCGGAAGCGCTTGCTGGGCGGAGTCACCGGTATTCACTTCCTGGATGTGCTCTGTTGCCAACACCGGTGCACAATGAAAATGCTCCCTTTACTGATTTTATTGTCAACGGTCCTGTCAGCTGGCAGTATTAACATCGACGTGAGTGTATATTTTTTGTATGCGGCTCTGAATATCCAACAAATGATTACGTTGTACGTTGAATTTAATGCGAAAAGCGAAATGTCGCTGCCATGTTAGCCTCCTGTGCTAGCCAGTTAACTGCTGAGTGTTTTGGTGAAGAACCTGGAACCTAATTTCCCTTTAAATTAATTGTATAAAACATGTGAATTCAATTTTAAATTCTGCCCTTGTTTTTCCAGGATAACGCAGGGCGATTCTTCAGCAGTGGTCATACTAACAACTGGGCTGTACTGGTGAGTATTATTTGATGTGACTTGATTGCTACATGACAGGCTAATTTAGGATTGGAGCAACACCAACTGATTTGTGCCTAATTTACTGTCTTTTGTGATTACTGTGTTTGATACTCAGGTGTGTACATCCAGGTTCTGGTTCAACTACCGTCATGTGGCTAATACTCTGTCCGTATACAGAAGTGTCAAGAGGCTGGGCATCCCTGACAGGTAACAGAAACAAGCATGCACTGGCTGGTTTGTCCGTTTGTGCAGGTGTAGAGATGTGGTGACGCAAGATAAAGCAAGGCTTTTGCCTACATTACACTTAAAATGTTTCCTCTGAGATTACAAAATCCAAATGTTTTTATTTGATAGTCCTTATAAATGAAATGTGCCACACAATATGTTAGGGGTGGGTCAAAATACCGGTGTGTTGATATGCCGTCGTCCTTCCTCGTGCAATATGATAATCAATACACCAGGGCAAATATCGGTATTTTAATTAATAAATTATGGTACTAGTAGACAGATCCTGCCAGTTTTACTCGTCAGGCGTCGCTTCATGTCTCCTCACAGTGGAGCAGCGCAACTGAATGAGGTAGACTAGGGCTGAAGTTACCTGGCCATAGACGAGGGAGTTTACAGTGGGATAATGGAGGAGAAAGCTATGTTAAGAGATGCCCAAGCCATGCTCAAAACACAGACTTAATATGCACTTTATTCCCTATGTTGTGAATAAATAGAGAAATCCTGCACTTTTAACTTTTCACATTAAATTTTCTTCAGTTGGACTGATATGACGTATGACTTTGATTGTCTTGCAATATATTGGTTATAATATTGGTATTGTGGACCATGTATTGCGTATTGTACTGTGAGGTACCCTGTGATTCCCACCCCTACAACATGTGTGTAGCCCTTTTGTGTGTGAATATAATTTCAGTTTTCAGTTTTTTACTTATTATTTTAATTATTTGCATTACTGTTTTTATGTCATAAGATAAAACACAGTAAAATATTATTATAATAATACACTGCAATGTTGCACTGTCTCATTGTATCTGCAGAACAAATGTAATGAAATGTAACTTATCAGGGCAAGGATGTTTGCCTGTGTAATATTTATTCATTTTCTAACACAATAAGACTTTAAAATGTCTTTTGTCTTTCTCTTGTTTTTTAGCCACATAGTGCTGATGCTTGCTGATGACATGGCATGTAACCACAGAAACCCCAAACCTGCCACAGTTTTTAGCCACAAGAACATGGAGCTAAATGTTTATGGTGATGATGTGGAGGTGGACTACAGAGGATATGAGGTTGGTTCTCATTACAGGCACATTGGCATTTTGATAAACTGGCATGTCAGTGTGTCATTATAATTAGAACTGAATGAATTCCAAAAATCATATTGGAATTCATAGAGTGGGAATTTCTATGATGTACTGTATGTGTTAGACCTATTAAATGATGCAGCTTCTGTAAATTTGGATAATGCACTTGGCCATGTGATCACTTGAAAAACTGATTTATTATTCTGCCCTATAATATATACATTATCACCTGTTAAAATATATTTAACTTTAATATAGCTTACATAGATATGTATTATATAATGTGATGCTGAAAATTAGATGGGGTAAGGTCAACACTGTCCAGTGTTTGCTTTGTCTGTTGACCAGGAAATTAACTGATATCATAATAATTAAGGGTAATGGAACACTGGGTTGTTTGTTATTGACCAAGGCTGAGCGATGTTGGCCTTTCCCTTTTTAATCACAGTTTGGTTTTTGTAATTTAGTCTGCTTTGTGCTGGTTATTTAAAAAAATAATAGGCACTGAATTTGTATTATGTTTGTCGTCAAATTATAATCTTTCTCAAGAGAAGCTGGTAAAGATGAAGAGAAAAAAGACCATATTGAATAATTGATTTTTCACAATTATTTAAAGATAGGTAGAGGTGGAAAAATATTAACCTTATTACTGACCCTTCTAATGTGGATGTAAAGTTTAATTATAGTCTTTTTCTGACATTCTTGGGCATGTCACCGTTTTATTAACTCTGTATATATTAAATTACACAGTGTCTATTTAATTAATCTCTTGCCATCAATCTAAGGTTGTGAAAACCAATGTCATGTATTTTTTTAATATCCTGCACATGTTTCAGGTAACAGTGGAGAACTTCCTGCGAGTTTTGACTGGAAGGCTTCCACCAAGTACTCCACGATCCAAACGTCTTCTCTCTGATGACAGGAGCAACATTCTTATATACTTGACAGGTACTTAAAGGACAAATTCAACACATTTTTAATCAGAGTGTAACATTCAATACTGTGAGTTATTTCATGAGTCAAGAATATTCTGCTATGCTCTGGCTGTCACAGTGTCTTAACCAAGAAGTCCTCACTAGACAAAAACTGTTTAATGTTACATTTGCAATTGCAGTTGATCTGTATTTATGCAAGTATTTTGGGTTTTAGCCTAGTTAACATAGATAGATAATGACATCACATTCAACCACAGGTTTTCACAGGTCAGTTGTACCACCACATCTTGGTACATTTTTAATGGGTACTTTTTTGTTGTTTCTCTCACATAGTGTGTATAGCTTTTCATATATATATCTTTGATATTATGCAGTCTATGCCATATTTTGTATTATGAATAAGAAAACAATGAGCCATTAATATTAATAATGTGTCCTCAGGTCATGGCGGGAATGGTTTTCTGAAGTTCCAGGACTCTGAGGAGATCAGTAATGTTGAACTGGCTGATGCATTTGAGCAAATGTGGCAGAAAAGAAGGTACTTCAGGTTGAGACTGTCTTTCCCGGTGAAAGAGAATGTTGGTTTTTCTGAATGCAGGGCTCATGTCATGACCAATTTACATAACATTTTAGGAAAATATTCTCCTTTTTGCAATGCATCATAGACTTCTACGACAGGAAAGGGTTACATATACTCTATTAAACACATCCTGTCATGAAGGAGAAACTCTCTTTTTGTGAATTGAGTCGCTGTTTCATGGTGCTGCAGTGTGAATTGCAAGACACTTTATGAGCAAAATAGCTCACTGCTTCCAGCTACTCTGCACATCTATTGTCCTCCAAACCTATCAATAGAGTGTCTGGGGGACAGTCAGGCCCCAGGCTGCTGGATAAAAGCGTAGAAACGCCAGCTTTGATGCTGACGAGATAATTGCGAGCTTGAACAGCCAAATTATAGCAATGACAGAGACTTCCCCACCTCCCTTCATTGTTACCTGAAGCACCGTGATTGAGTTAACTTGACATGAAAGTCTTATTATGTTTTTCTATGAAAGTGAAATTATTTTTTTTTAGTGAAAATTCCTTCTAAATTGAGGATGTTGAGGAAGATGGGTGATGTGACTGAGGGAGGGACAAGCTAAGCTGTGTGTGAGAGGCATTGAATGGAGATCCTGATTTTTTTATGGTCACCGTGGCAACTGCAGTATGAAAGATGGTGAGAAGGTTTGTGTGATCTCAGAGTTTATTGGAACAAATGGACGGATATTATGCCAGCTGTGTTTTCTCTCATCAGTGATGTTTGAGAATGTACATGATTTTTTCCCCCTTCTCTCTCTCTCTCTCTCTCTCTGTTGTGTTTCAGATACAATGAGCTGCTCTTCATCATTGACACATGCCAGGGCGCCTCCATGTACGAGAGATTCTACTCTCCAAATCTTATGGCTTTGGCCAGCAGTCAAGTTGGAGAGGACTCCCTCTCGGTGAGTCATTTGTCCTTGTACGATGTACATTTGCACATTTAGCCAAAGTTTTGAGAGAAGAGAAGGCATATGACATACAGCTAAGGTCCACACAATTTCTGAGCAAGCTGCACTTATGTGGTATGCAGAAGAAAAATGTATCCAGCAGAGCACTCCAAAAAAGCCTCAGCTTCTCTTGTTTTCTAATAAGCAGTGTTGCTGTATATCACACTGCACATGACGATTAAGATCTGTGTTAATTTAGTCCATACATACTCCATCTAGCCATCCTCATGGAAGAACTGTCAAATTCCTGCATACTATTACATGAAGTAGGGGCTGCATTTTCATAATGGATTAATCTGTCGATTTTCTTTCCTTGAATCGTTAGCTTGGTCCATAAAATGTCAGAAAATGTTGAAAAATGTTGATTAGTGTTTTTCAAACCTGTAAATGATGATGTTCTCAGATGTCTTGTTTTGTCCACAAACCAAACAGTAATGATTTCTTTCTTATATGGAGCCAAGAAACCAGAAAATATTCACATTTAAGAAGCTGAAAAATCAGAAAACTCAAACGGATTAATCGATTATCAAAATAGATGATGAATAATTTAATAATTTATTAATAACCAAGGAATGCTTTCAGCCCTATTATGAAAATTATCTTCTGTAAATACATCAGTGGGGGGGGGGGGGCATGACAGAAAACCACTGATATAAGGTAACTATTCATATCACTGCAATGTTAACTGCCATGATGCGGTCCTGACAAGTAACATAAGTATTAGCATAATTTACAGTCTCTAAGATTATGTCTCCAGATTGCATTTATTTGTCTCACCATAATATCTGATATCCATATCATATACATTTTTCACTTTTATGAAGGCCATCAAACACCTGGACCAGTGATGTATGTGATATTCTTACATTTGTTTTCCCTCTGTCTTTTTCTAGCACCAGCCAGATTTGGCCATAGGGGTCCATCTGATGGACCGTTACACATTCTACCTGCTGGAATTCCTGGAAGACATCCATCCTGCGAGTAAAACCAACATGAATGACCTGGTGAGGATGCACCCGTGTGCGTGAGAGCACATGTTTACCATAAAACAGTTACCAGTCAGTGGGTTGGTCATTAATCATTCAGTCTTTAAAATATTGTGTTAACCAGCTGTTTTATATCAACATTATTATTCATAATAAGGACACAAACAAAGAAAAACTAATACTTTGCTTTCATTCTCATAATAATTTGTTATAATCAATGCATCATAGTGTCTTATACACTCTAATCTTGATTAAGTGAAAATGAATCAGCAACAGTTTTCATTAAAATTTTCATTAAAATTCATAAAATTTTTTTATTTATTAATTAAGCAGAAGCTGATTTTCAGACTTGTCTCACTACCTATAGTTTGCATTCTTTTAGGGCCATGTTTCACTTTTATTTTATTTTAACATTTTACAGATTACAGATACAGAGTATTTATTAGATTCATAAGAAAAAAAGTTTGCTCGCAACCCTTGAGTACTTTGAGACTTTATTAGTCCTGCACGTCTCTCATTGTCTGTCTCATATTAGATAATACTAAAGTAGCCAGATGAAAGTCACACAGGATTCAGCACTTAAAACAGAATGTCTGATACTGTGTTACCATTGATGGTGTTTGACACATGGTGGCAGAGTTGGTGAGTGCACACTGCTCCCGGCTTTCACTCAATCACCGCAGCATCTCCCTTTTCATCTTTTACACTCCTGTGGAGATTCTGTAGCCCGGGGACCACTTGTCATCCCGACTGCCTAGCCCGCCTTATCTCACCAAGAATTAAAATCAAAACACCTCACACTTTACTGGGAACTGGGACGCAGTTCAGCCTCTATCAATGTGCATTGACTAAAGCTTATTATTCTTTCTAAACGTAACTGTTTCTGAAGATGCATTCTTTGTTCTTGTGCCATTTTGTAGAATTGAGAATCAATGATATGGATTTCTCTGACAAGCCCAGAGAGTTTTTTTTTTTGATCTAGACCATGCAGGCTTTTCCTTTGATGAAACAGAAATTGACTTCCCCTAAATATCTTTTAGCAGCTCTGTTGGGCTGATAGAAATCATGTTGACCTCAGTTAAATTATTTTATTTCTCTTCTCAAATGAAGAACCCAGTCGGACACCACACCGATGGTTCACAGACGTATGAGAATTAACCCACAAGTGGTTACAGAGCAGGCATCAAAATTTGTAATTGATGATGACATGCACAAATGTCAGGCTCCACACTTCTAATCTTCTCCTCACGCTGTCACATATTATTTTACACTTCCCACTGCAGCTCCTAATATCATTTTATGCAGCTAGTCAAAAGAGGAGACACTTTACTGTGGAAAAACCATTCACTACTGTCTGAGTATTACAATTCTCTAAAAGTGAAGTATACTGTGTAATTAAAGGAATGTACATATGTTGATAGCTTTTCCATTTCCCACTGCATGAATGGATTGTAGCGGAACGTAAATGGTCAGACCTTCTCTCTGCCTTTGCCTATGACAGCCTGTCTGCTAGCGTCTATGTAAAGTTCTCTTGGGAAACATTTTCCCTATAAATCTGAAAGATGTGACCTTTATGCTCATACCCAAATGCCTTGTCTCGCCGCCTTGCTTACGCGTCCCTACAGTGCCACTATTATGCAACATGAGCTAATATTAACTGAGAAACAGTGTGTCGTTATCAAACGACTGACTCGTGGCACAGAAAAAAAGAGAAACCTTTAGAAACTCTTATTTTATAGGCATTTGGTTTATTATCTCCACTTACACATTTCTTTCACTGTTATTAACTTACATTAGATTAGTTGCTGACCTACTAGTGCTTTTTTTAACATAGTTGAAATTATGAACAGATGCTTACATTAGTTGTCAGCATGACACTGAAGCTGATCAACCCGCTTTAGTTTTCCTAAATAAAATACAGTGTGTTAACTGCAGTTCACTCAGGGGTCACTAATGTTATGCGTAACAATGGATGTTTCTGAATGTTGCAAATAAAAATGACAAGTGCAGTACAAACAGTAGAATTTCCTTTTTTCTTAAGTTTGCAAGGTCTGTTTTAATTAGCTGCATAATAATAATAATACAACATTTGTGGTTTTTCTACTTTTCCAGTTCAAGGTGTGTCCCAAAAGTCAATGTGTGTCCACTCCAGGCCACCGTACCGACCTGTTCCAGAGGGACCCGGGAAGTGTCCTGGTCACGGATTTCTTTGGTAGCGTTCGCAAAGTGGAGATCACCATGGAAACCATCAACATGACTATTCCCATCGTGCACTCGGATGATAAGTAAGTTGAATGAATTAAATTGACTTACTTGTTGACGAATGTTCTCACTCAAATATCTTTAAAATAACTGACTTTAAATTGAAGGTAGGCTGATGTGGATAACCACCTGCACACAAAACGTTTCCCACCCTCAGTTAAAAACCTTCACATGGTAATTCAAATGAAAACTGTAACCTTGGCTTAGACATGGGTACATTTAAATGTCTGAAGAGGTGATGTTTAAGGCAGAATAGGGACAGTCTGGATGTAAAAGCTTAAATTGAGATCATCCTCCTTTTCTTTTAATTGAAGTGCTTGAGGCCACATTTACACATTTACATTGCACTTAGTTCCCACTCTAACTAGTCTTCAATTTCTATTTAGAGCACATATCATTATTCACACTGATTTTTACTACTAATGATTTTTTGAGAGCCCCTTTTACCGATAAAGTGAACCACACTTTGCATGCTGCCATGACAACTTAGTTTCACATGATTGCAAAGCTATTGTTGACTCACACTTTGTAATTGCTACTGAGGGAGCAGCAGTGTTTCTGATTGAATATCTCTGGCTCTACCTTGTGGCAAACTTGAGTACTTGCATCCAAATCCATTTACTGCATTCTTCTGCTTTGTGATAGATGTGGTTGACCACTAGATGGCAGTAGTATCAAACTCTTACACAGCA
This sequence comes from Solea solea, assembly GCF_958295425.1. Classification (NCBI taxonomy): domain Eukaryota; kingdom Metazoa; phylum Chordata; class Actinopteri; order Pleuronectiformes; family Soleidae; genus Solea; species Solea solea. The sequence goes on along the minus strand of NC_081134.1, from coordinate 4,453,975 downwards.
TCTGCACATCTTCTTTGCCTGCTGGTGACATATGTTTTGCTTTCTCAGAGAAAAAAAAAAAAAAATAAAGGAAACAAAGCTAATGCACTAAATGCCCACATACATTCATATGGAATCATTTAAAGCTATACTATAGCTTTACTGTTATTGTTTCTTGAAATACTCCTGTGAAACAACCAATCCTGGTGTCTATCTCTCCTCTATCTTCTTTTCTCCTTTCCATTCTTCCACCCACCTCTCTTTCAATAACCCCCTTCTCCTTCCCCCTCCTTTCTCTCCTCTCTCCTACCCCAAACTGTCGAGGCAGACAGCCGTACACTCTGAGTCTGGTTCTGTCAGAGAGGGGAGTTTTTTTCTCTACACTGTGGCCAAATGTTGGCTCATTGTGTTCCTCTGAGTTTCTCTGTAATAATTGTATGGTCTTGACCTTACCATGTAAAGTACCTTGAGATAATGTATGTTATGAGGAGATGTAGACTGATTGACATTTTTTAATAACCGGAATTTGCCAATTATTATTTGATTGATAGGCTGAATGTTACTTATTTATGAAGCCAATGCTTACTAGTTAGCCCCTCTGCAAGCCCTGGAGACTCAGTCTCCCAGTGAAACCCTGGATGAGAAGCAACAAATCTTTTTTATATGTCCACATAACAGCTAGCTGATTTGTTTTTTTGTTGGCTGTCCTTTACACAGGGTAACTTTATTCAGTCTTCTGGTTCGTTGGTCTTTGCAACACCGTCTTAAAATTTAAAGGTAGAAGGGAGTTATGGCCATCTATTTTGGTCTGAGAGGCTGGTGCTCGTGTGACATCTAGTGGCAGACAATATCATATTTATGACCTTTAAGGTGCAAATAGATTGAGATGCTGTATAAACAGGTGTGGTAGAAAGTAAAACTTCATTCATGATTACCCTCCCTTCACTCCGGTTAATTTCATTAAGATGGGTTGTAATTGAACCATTGGGAGGTATAAAGTCAAAGAATCTAATGTGCTTGGCTGCTAATTAGTAATTAGAGGCAATTGCCAAAACGTTTTAGTCACTGGCTGTTTTGGCCTCAGGCTAGTTAGTCATTGCACACAACTTCCCCCCTATTACTTTAGTATTGATTAGGTTCAACACATTAGGAATGCTGATCCCTCCATGCAACGCGTTAAACACAACACTGGTATTTTTGAATTGGCTGTTACTTCGTTTCAGTCTTAGAGAGACATTTTATCTCCAATTATGATGTAACAGCCTGGCAATCCACTTATTCATGTGATGTTCGATGGAGCTAAGTTTAGTGATGGAGCAAAGCAGTTGCAGCATCTTTGCACTTTTAAGAATGACTCAAGGTCTCTATTTCAAAAGTTAAGGCATATTACAGAGTCTACTGACACTTTCTCTTATACAGGATGTCACGTTAGTGTCCTTTCATCCCATTCAGACAGAATTACTTTTACAGTGAGAGGCGGTAATTAAGTATAGAATAGAATAGAAAAGAATATCACTTTATTGTCCACCGAGTCTGACATTTGCCTTCAGCTCACCAACATAAGCTGGTGAGATGGATGTGCATGCTTCTCCCTCAATACCCTGTTCTTCTGTCCTCTTTGTTTCTCATCCCTCTCTTTTTCTCTTTTCTCCTCTCACCCACTTCAAACTGGCCATGTTTTGGAAAGTCTTTTCCATTATGTGGATTAGACTTGATGGAGACGACATTTTAATGGACGCACTCAATCCTCATTATACGTAGGCTTAACGTCATACAGGGACTTAGAAATACATGGTCACGTGACACCCAGGTTTAAGCAGTATGACTGATAACACAAATACATATTCAACAGTCATTCAGCAGTTTGACACAAATGCTCCCTCAGCAGGTCCGATATTATTGCATGAGAGAGCCTGATTTCAAAATGATTATTTGTTGAGTCTAATTATAAGCACTAAATTAAAGCTGAGGATGTATCCTTTGGCCTTTAATAGAGCAGATGTTAAAGGGAAATGTGTTTGACCTAAAGATGGAACCTTGAGACGGCAGTGGTATCAGGGCCGGAGGTGGAGCAGCACGGTCACATCCATTAAAATCGGCTAAGTGGACTAAGACGTTCTCTCCAAAATCACACTATTTAAAATGGCTTTAATCGAATTAGAGCTCGTCTTTTTGACTAAGTGAAATGGTGAGGGTGGGAGGGCACTTGTGGGGGCCCTCAGTCAGATCTTGGTGTACATGAAGGTCTCAGCAGGAGATCATCACCCCGCCAACCAGTCCAGCCTTTTTTCTTCCCTCTGTCAAAGCAGCTTCTGTCCAGACACACAGTCATGTTCAGAGGAGACAAAAGGGGAGAAATTGAGTTAAATAGAAAGAGACAGAGATTTTAGAAGGAGCAAGAGAGTAAAAACCAGATAAAGGTGTTGAGCAAATGCAGTTTTGAGAGAAGGAAGAGACAAAAATAGAGAAAATGTTGCTCCACTTTAAGGTGAAAAACAATCAAAGCCTTCAGCCCTCTCTCAAAAACACACAACTTTATTTCTGGCAAAACTGTAAACTCGTGGCTCCTTCACAAAGTAATAAGGCATGAAGCATCACAACGAGCAGAGATATTTGTTTGTTTTTCCACAGTTGTCCTGTCACCATTAGTTTACTTTCTTAAGTTTCCGATTGAAATACTCACCAAACTGATATAATGGAAAAAATGCTTTTATCATCAATGAGTCATTGGAGGGGGGCCACTGTCACTCAATATGGGAAATATGGCTCGCGTTGTCAGCAGTTGCCTGACCTGGACTTTGATTGTCCAAAAACAGCTTCCACTTGACTTTGACCACGTGCTGTGAGTCTTCTTCCAGACTACAATACAGGAGGCAATCACGGTTTTAACAGGGTTAAGAAAAAGTTGTTGCAGTTGATTTTTCATTTATATGTGTTTTTGTTATTGAAGTCCTGGTTTTATAGAGTTGACAAAGATGGTTTATTTTGCCGTCAAACAAAGTCACCACAACTAGGTCACCACAAGACAACGATAGAAAGCTAGTAAAAATATCTAATTCTGATGATATGCTGTCATTATGCAAGAGGTTTTACATGGGTATCAATGAAATTGACCAAATCTTTGGAAAATCCTCTTCTCTTCCCTTCAAAACATTTTTCTTCTTCTTCTTACAGAAAAGGCATCACTTAATGTACTGTTTAAAGATATTTCTGTTGTTTTTGTTAGTGTTGTACTCCGCATTCCAAATTATTATGCAAATGATATTGTTCTTGATATTGATAATTTTCTAGTCATCAACCAATAGAGTATAATTCGTTATTGAAAAAACCTCCCAATGATAACAGCATTTTTTTCAAATATAAAAAAACTTGAAATGCTTATTACGCACAACATTTTAATAGGTTGTAAAGAACTGAAAATGGTCATCTTAATAACAATAACATCTTAACAGGTCAAGTTACATTTTAACATAGGACCCCTCATTTGATAGCAGCTTCACAATTCTTGCATCCATTGAACCTGTGAGTTTTTGGAGCGTTTTTGCTTGAATTTCTTTGCAGGATGTCAGAATAGCCTCCCAGAGCTGCTGTTTGGATGTGAACTGCCTCCCACCCTCATAGATCTTTTGCTTGAGGATGCTCCAAAGGTTCTCAATAGGCTTGAGTTCAGGGGGCCACACCATGAGTATCTGTCCTCTTATGCCCATAGCAGCCAATGATGCAGTGATATTCTGTCATGCATGAAGATGATTTTGTTACGGAAAGCACAATTCTTCTTTTTGAACCGTGGATGAAAGTGGTCAGTCAGAAACTCCACATACTTTTCAGAGGTCATTTTCACACCTTCAGGGACCGACCAGCTCTCTCCTCATGATTCCAGCCCAAAACATGACTCTGCCACCTCCCTGCTGACGTCACAGCCTTGTTGGGACATGGTGGCTGTTCACCAACCATCCACTACTCCAGTGGTTCTCAAATTTTTGTATCAAGTATAACATTTATTGAAAGAAACATCAATATTAGTTCAAACATTTCACCTTTCTTTCAATAATTTGCCGCGCAAATAACATTTTTGCTTCAGCAATACAAATAACCGCAATATTGCTTCCTGAGAAAGCAATTTTCAAATAAAAATATGAAATGTGCAATTATAACTATAACAGCGTCATTTTTTTAAACAAAAATCATTTTGAGCTGTAGACAGTATGAGCTCCTCAGCAATTGTGTGTGGTTTCTTGGAAACGAGCAATTCTGTATGCAACCTTGTAGAAAGCAAGCTGTTTTTTGACATTTTGAGAAAGGCTGCACTACTCCATCCATCTGGACCATCCAGGGTAGCACAGCACTTGAAAATTAGTCTTCATGTATTTCTGGGCCCACTGCAGCCGTTTCTGCTTGTGAGCATTGGTTAGGGGTGGCCAAATCGAAGGTTTATGGATAACTGAAGATCCTACACCTCGATGTTTCGCGGGACTCCAGAGGCACCAGCAGCTTTGTAATGGCCTTTTAGCAGCTGCTCTCTTAAGCCGATGTATTTGTGTGGCAAAAACCTTCACAAACCCGTGTGTGCTAACAATAACAATATGATGGTCATACTTAAGTTTTCGTGAAATATCTTAAGGTAGTTAAGCAAGTTTATTCGGGCTTAACTGGCAAACTAATTATCACAGGTGTCTGAGATTGATTTCAGTGATCCAAGGAGCCCTGAAACACAATACCATCCATGAGTTTAATGAAAAACTAAAAAACTGATGAATCTTTACCCTTGTCATTTTGTCAGAGAAAGGAGAGTAATCAGTTTGAAACATGTTGCAATCAGGATTACTTCTTTGTCCACATGGTCCCCCTGTCTCTGCACATAGTGAGCACACTGAACCTTCTCTTTTTTTTTTTTTACTCCATTTTGTCTTTCCTTTCTCCTTCCACTTTTTTTCTGGATCTGTGTAATTTAGTTCCAAATAGCTCATTATAGCGAGAATAACATTCAGAGTTTCATTTGTATATTCTATGTGTGTAAACCCATAAAAGCAAACAAGAGAAGTCCAAAGTGGGCACTTGTGGGTGTGATTGAGATGCCGTGGCATGTTAATGTTTTTGTGTAGTGTCAACAGCAAACATCAGAGGTTGTTTACCAGTAAAACAAATTTAACACCAGCCCCGTGTGAATAGTGAAGTCGACTCTAAAGCATCTTCTCATTTTCATGCCTGCACTGATGCTCATCCAGGTTTTTAGAAAATCGAAACAAAATTCTTTTGGTAGAAGTCTACATGTGGCTATAGGGAGTCTAACGTCTGAGCATCTCTGAAATAGTAAAAAAAAAAAAAGGTGTTTTGTTTTTCATTTGTCTTGTTCTTAAGAGAGAGCTCTCTTGTGGTTCACAGGATCCATATATTATCAAAATGATTTAGACTCTTATGGATCCTTTGGGGGATTTCATTCATTCACTAAGAGGCAAAAATGGGTTCATTTGCATCAATTTTCTCTGCATATCATTTACTTGCCTCTCAAATGATCTGTCAATCACACACACCTCTGCCACACACACCCTGCCAACAGAGACACTGGAGTCTGTTCGTCTTCCAGACAGCTTTTCTTCATCACTGAGTAATGGTTCCACATAACAAAAGCTTAATGTTTCCAAAGTGCAATTCACTTCCTCCAGATTAATGCTAAAAGCCTGCTGTTTTCTGTGTGTTTTTGTCTTTCAGTGTTGCAAATGGAGAGCTGCAAAAAGAAACTTACTCATACTCAGACCAGCTGCCGGTGTCTGAAATCATCCATCAGGTTAGAGACACACAAACACGAAAGGGTCATTTGAGGACACTCATAACCACTCAGGCAGGCTCATGTTGACACAATCCAGACACATTTTCAGTCAATTTTATTCAAATTTGAACACTGAGTTTTATTATTTGGTATATTTTATGTCATTTACAGACAGTGTTATCCCGTGTGTGTGTGTGGTTGTGCTTGCGTGTGTGTGTATGTGTCACAAAATAACCCAATAACATAATAATGTAGACTTTGGTGGGAAGAAAATTGGTGGGAATATTATTTTGGAGGGTAACTGTTAACTCTTGGGGTAATTGGTACAAGGTCAATTCCATGCATATACATAAAAATATTATGGCTTTATATCATATGGTAATTCAAGAAAGTCATGAATTGGTTTTCAAATCAAAATTGCAGTTTGAAACTACCCAATTGCAAAGGCTGCAATTTGGGATATAGAGAATGTTAAATGTTATGCAGCATATCTGACTGAGGATGTATATGTTAATGTAAATTATTTCAGTAATTGGTAATTAATATGTTCTGATCCTTGCATTAGAATATAGCTTAGTTATAAATTGCATGGTGTCTAGTGAGGTAGTGGTTCAACCCATTTAAAATCTATTACAAAGCAAATATTATCCATCTTAGAGGACTATAGACAGGACCGACAGCTTACACATCATATGACCGTAACGATGACATTACCATGAAGTCAAAAAACAATGTCATATACATTGTAGTATTGTTTTGGTGTAAATTGGGCAGCATACAAACACACAACAAACATCATTTAGAAAAATTCTGATTTTATTCAATTATAACTTACTATATTGATAATATCAAATTACTGCACTATATAATGAATACTATTATTCTATACTACTGTGCTGTAGTGCAGTGAATATATTGTTTGACACAACCACGACCCAGGTCTGATATAAATGATGTCCTGATGATGTCATTTTAAAAGGACCTGACCGCCTGGTTGATGTATGTACAGTGCACATGCAGTTTTACTCCTTTAATGCATGATTAACGTGTGATGCTCATTCTAAATGAGCATTTGGACACAGAAACTTATGTACAACATCCACTAACAGATGTCTTTGTGCCGTTTCCATGGTGACGGCTCTAAGTGTGAAATGCAAGTGCCGCCTGGTCTGGGTGTGGAGGGGCCGCTGTGAAATCCAGCAGAGTGGATAGGCAGTATTGTGGTGAGGAATTGTGCATTCACCTCATTCACAAATGGATTGTGGCTTTCAGTCAGCCGACCTTCACAAATGAACACCTATTCCTCCTCATTCCACCTATACGACACGTGTTCTGCATTTTAGAATAGCTGGTCTTGGCTCCTTTATCATTCTTGCAAGATTATAGGCTTTTAAAAAAAAAAATCCTAGTTCTATACTCCCACTACAACTTATGCATCAGAAAAGTCACATTTATCCTTAGATTTGTTAATTTAGCAATTATAATATAATCATATAAAATTATTTCTCAGTCTCTTTATTATAATGCAACCATAAAATATAGGAAATGTGTGTTCTCTATTAAAATAACAGATTTTATTTTCCAGAAATAACATCCTCTCAAGTATTCAGTGTAACCTCTCCTTATTCTTGAACAATAGCAGTATCCTGGCTCGTTTAGCCTAAATGGAGTGTGTAGAGAATGTAATTGTCCTACTATTTCATGTAAAAAAAAAAGACTGCTATAAAAAGTTCTATTGCATCAGCAACTCATTGGAAGCTTTACTAATATGTAGGACACACCCTCAGTCACATAATTAAATTCAAAATACCAAAGATTACAGAATTTAACAGACATAAAATCACAATTTTGCATCAAATATGACCCTATATTACTAAAACAATAAAGATAACGATGTTCTAAGTTTCTTGTAGGTGTCTTGTCTAAACCTCCTCTGTTGCCATCTTTCAGCAGCCCCTCCTAGATATTGTGATTTGAAAGTAAAAATGAGGACAGACTATTTAATTTGATAGTTTTGCCTAGAAAAACATTTGCCTCACTCAGTATTCTTAACGAGATACCAAGTAATTTCAGTAGATGTACTAATGCAAAGTGTCAACTCTAGCTGTTTGATTTTTGAAGCTAAAGCAATGGATCAAAGCAGCTGCTTTGTGGGATTTCCACAACAGCAGTTTCCTAAAAAGAGGTAAAAGAAAGTCGGACAGTAAAATGAGTTCAAATCTGCGTGAAATGTTCCTGGCTCACATTTCAGTGTCTACAAGAAACCTGGCTGCTTAAGTTCAATTTTCAAGTGAATTTTGTTTCCTCTATGCAGTTGGATACTAAACAGTTTGTGGTTATAGTAAAGGTCCGATCCAGCTGCTTATTGAGTAGTCGTGATTGAGACAGGAGGTGTTCCCACACCCAGTCGCACTCTGAGAAATTGGCTCAAAAACCTAGCAAAACATGGACCAATTTCACATCTGTTGCCTGCTGCTCACATAAGAGCATCTTATAAACTGTGTCTTTAATCTTCAATATGTAGAAGAAATTGCTCCATTGAAAGCTTGAACAATCACACAAGCACCTTTAAAGCCTCTGAAGTCTGTTAGTTGGCTTCATATGTTGGCTCAGTCTTTTGTCTTCCCCCTCACTCCCCATCTGCTCATCTTTACACATTCTGTCTTTCTTTCACTTCTCTCTCTTTTTAAATGCGCCCACTCGTATAACACACAAACACGCCCTTCAACCCGACGACCCCTGCTAGAGATTTCGATTATCGGCTAGCACTCCCGCTGAGTTGAAGATGGGAGTCCTGATGGACTGAGTCATCTCGCTCCCCCTCGCCATAGTCCATCTGCACTGCAGCAGAATGACCATCAAGTCTATTGACAGCTCTCCTGTTTTTGATTAGCTGTCATACTGGATGTGGCGCTCTCTGAGATGTCTTTGTGTTTATGCCGCTGGAGCACAGCTCTGTCTTTGGTTCTCCCTGATCAGATGCACTTGTCTGAGCTGAAGAACTAGATGTGATTTGTATCTCATTTGATTTGAAGTCTAAAATATTCATTCCCAAGTGTTTCGAAGCAGATTTCAGTCGTGCCCCTGATAAAAACACATCTTTCTCACTGTCTAAGAAAAGCATTTCTCAGTCTGCTAGTAGACCGGCAGACTGAGTAAACAGAAAATTCATCAGCGTGACAGTGGGTATATACTGTAAGCTTGTGCTGTATGTAGTGTGTGTACAAACTCCCCGCTTGTTGTGCATGTAGATGTGTGTGAAGAGTTGATTAATGCCCTGTCAACATTGGCAGTGTCGGGATGACTCCCCTCTTCCTGCCACTTTCTCTTCCCACCCTCACATATCTCATCACGTTGCCTAATCACAATATGTTCACTTCTGGAAATGACTAGGTGGAGCTCTCTCTCTCTCTCCCTCGCTCCCCTCCCTCTTTTTAACTATCTACTACTTTTTAACTAAAACTACAGTGTCTATAACTTTTACATTTAATCAAAAGTAATTTACACAATGCAGATTAAGCCTGTCAGCTCCACACAACTCTCTTTGTGTGTTTCTCAGTAGCCTGGTGACATTTACAGCAACATTGTGCTTGTACTACAAGATACAGCAAGTGGGTTGAAGTATGACTGACAATGCAAATGAGCTCCCAGGAAAAGTTTCAGAAGTGAATTGCACTGCTCAAATAACCCGGTGGTTCAGCATGCTGAACAGCTTGTTGCCAATGCATATAAAAGCGCTCCCTCAGTCTGGTCTGATAGTTTTGCCTGACAGAGCCCATCTTCAAGTTAAAGGGCCACAGCATACAAATAATGTTACATCTTTTCTGCTTGAGGATTGAGAAAAAAAGGCGGGATAATAACAACCAGAATCAGCTAAATCATGCACTACAGCTTTAAAAGTGAAGATAATATATTTGAGTGTCCTGGCAACTTCCAATAACTGCCCCTCTGTCATCTCTGGCTCTGCACAACATAAATTTTCTGCAGTTTTTGACCTTGCAGTATTATTGTTTGGCAGGGCATTTCAGACCTCCTTCAGTGACCATTAGTATCCTGCATAACCACGTTAATTAGCACCAATCAATCAAATGGGTAGCTGTTAATCAGTTTTACCACTGAATTGAAAACACAACAGAAAGCATGTGTGCTTGAGTGCACATCCCTGTCCTTGGCAGTCGCATGTCAATGGCTCCGTTAGTGAAGGTCAGAAAACTATTGCTCTGCTTTCCACTCCTCTCGCTCAGTTCTAGCTCATTACTGCCCCAAATGTTTTACTTCGCCTCCTTCATATCTTTCTTTGTTGTTTGTTTTTTGAACTTTGAGACATCAAAACTACTTCATGGATATAAAGTAGTTAAGAAAGTGTCAAAGTGTGGGCCATGTCAATAGTTTTATTTTGATAAAATATTATATATATATTTTTTAAAACTCATTAAATTTATTCATTTATCAAGAAATAACGTATCAGCTTCTTTAGTGTAAGTAATCTGCCTTTTTTATGCATGCAGTTTCATTTGCCAAAAGAACAATTCAAAAGATTCTTCCTCCTTTCCTTCAACACAGGTTGAAATTTAGGTAACTTTTCAAGAAAAGGATGATCTAACTGTTGCAGCGGTTTTATTCAGTAGTATTCACTTAAAAACAAAACAAAACAACAACAATACCTGACCAGAGTCATTTTTCAGACATGACTTCTGGATTCTGTAATGTATGCAACTGAAAATTATCTGGTGAGTTCATAAGACCCGTAGAATTCCTACTGCGTTCTCATATGAGCTCAGTTGAACATTATTCAGTGATACTGAACTATTAGTAGTTGGCAGGAGAATATCTGAAGCAAATGCTGTGGACGCAAATGTCATACAGCACCAGTAGGACAGGGTAATAAGGTCATCAATATAAAAAAAAAATGTAATCACTAATTCATGATAATTATGATTCATGATTAAATAAAAGGTAGATTTTTGCTCCTGAGTAAAAAAGTTGCAAAAAACAATATTTTTAAATGTTTTAATTGGATAAATCTTGGGTAAAACAACAAGCTATTATATCTATGTCTGTTCGCTCTCACTGTTTTCCCTCGTGTTTTGTGCCCCTCTTTCTGCCATCTGTGCTGACGCGGCTCCCTGTCACAGTCGATCCATCCCCCTCTTGCTCTTCCTAACCCGAGGGGTTTGCATTTACGCGTTTATGCACAGTTGTATACACACACAGTCCTAGTCACGCAACACTGGCTAACTTTGTCACCGAGGTCAACTGCCCCTGGAGGCCAAATGTCCGAGTGGCCTCTTAAGAACATTCCCGCCAGTGCCCTGTTTCACCCTCACCTTCTCTCCTGTTGGACTCTTTGTCATCATGGTTACAGTGGATTTTGTTATGTTACACAGATCTGAGTCACGTACTGTAAGATGTCAGTAGCAGCAGCAAGATGTCCTTGGACCCTCACATCGAGTAAGGAAAAACTCTACAAAAAAACCTTTTTACAGGGAGAAAATGGGAGAAACCTCAGGAACAGCCACAGAGGTGGGATCCCTCTCCCAGGACAGACAGAAATTAGAAATCAGTGGCCATGTGATGGCTGTCTGAACTGTCAGGTTTTGTTTTCTTGAGATTATGACAGCGTCTCCATGGGACAGATCGCTGTTGTCATAGCTCTGTGTCTGTTTAGCTAGAAAACATGGAGGATGACAACTCAGATGTGCTGGTAAATTTAATTTGGGATTTGGGGGCGATTCCTCAGTTTCAACAAAGCAAGAATAGACCTGGTAAAAGAAATGTGTCACATGGGGGAATTCTGCTTGCACTGTCAGCAAAAATAGAGTCAACCTGCAATCACAGCTGCAAAAGGTGCTCTGTGAACTTTGACATGTGTTTTGGACCGTCAATAATTATTTTATCCATCTTTGCAGGATGGAATATTGTTCATAGTCATATCAGAGTAACAACTTTAAAAACTTGGTTAAAATCAAAGGACTGAATCGTCATACTGAACTATCTTGATAAAATAAACGATAATCCAATTTAAAGTTACAAAAAAGAGTTTCGCACGAACACACACACACCACCCCCTCCTCCTTTGTGTTTACAAAAGACTCTGTCATTCACGGCCTCTTACACAGAGCTGTTTTCTGACTAAACACCCACTTAATTGTCTGCTAGTCTGACAGTCAAACAAACCCCGGCCGAGTGTGTCGTCTGAGATTTTTTGCTGTACTTTCTGTCACTTTCACTTGTCACTGCCATTGAATCAGACACTGAAAAGCCTTCAAAGTTTGATTGTCATTGTCTGTCGTTCACTAAAGTCACTGTCGTTTGGAGCTTGAAGTGCTTTCTACCACATAACCTGTACCTTTCTTTGTCTTTCTGTCAGACAGTATCTACTGTAAATACAGAACAATTTTGAACCCTTTTTTTCACCTGTTGCGTCTAGATTATACTGTAGATTAGACTGTAGTTGGACAGAATGTCAACAATGGCTATGTGATGGTTTTGTGACGTTATACAGTATTGTGAGAAAGGATTACTATATAAGGTAATCCTTTATTAGTCCTAAAATGGGGAAATTATCCACTTACTGGCACCAGATAACATTATTTAGAGTTTTAAAATACAGCGATTTTAAAATTCTGCGTCACTACTTCATAACTTCCCGTGGCAGCGATACAAAAGTTGACAGTGGTGTAATGACAGTGGTGAAAAGAATGTTATTCCTCCAAATCCTGCACTGTACCTTTTTAGGCGCATTTAGACTGATGGACATATCTGTTATAGACAGATATTGTACTATAAAGTTATATGATTGTCTTCCAATTCATCAATTATCGCACATTTGCAGTGATAACAACAATATTGTGAGTTACGTGTCATTTCATCAAGCTCGGGTTATTGTCAGCAGACATTTTCACCAATAAAAATTTGATGGCATCCAGCCTTTACGCTGTAGACGATACCCAGCCTTCAAAGGCCTTATGTCTCTGTTTTAGTATTCTGGATGGCAGTGTAGCTCTATTGATCGACTCAGCTGTTAAATAAATTTGAACTAAGAAACCAATTTAACTTGTCTTCAGTCTTCTTACATTAGAAATTGACAGTGTTGTTGTCGCAACCCAGAGTTTATATTGAAAATAAAGAAACCTCACAGAGTTTCCACAGTGGCACACACACATACACAATTCCTGAAATGAACTTTGTCTCTAAATGAATGAATACATTTTTTTCAGCAGTCAAAGCAGTTTCATATTCATTCATTTGATTCTGTGTTCGAAAAAGCCATTTCATGAATAGATGCGTTGTGTTGTAAGACTCTCTACAGTTGGTCAAATTGCATCGATTCAGATTGAGTGTGTATTGAAATGGATATGGCTATGGATTTGCAAATAATTGTATTCACTTTTTGTTCAGTTTTCACCCAGTATACAAAACTGTTCACAATTGGGGTAAACTATGCTGGACAATTCTCTTGCTTGGCATTCACCTGCATCGGGATGTGAAAGCAGGTTTCATTGTGTCATCATCCTGTGGTGTAGGCTGTTTTATTCTGTGTCTTACAGTGTCTCTAACTGCCTCTGGTTTTGTCATTGCTTTATAAACACTTTTCTTTTAGCGTCTGGTGTTAAATCATTCTTTTATTAAATCTACACAGAGGAATTTGCCACAACAGGTTCTTTATTAACAAAAAGGGCAACATTTTGCCTGTCAATTAACCTCTGCCACATTGATTCAGTAACATCTAGATACATGTTTTGGGCAAGGTATACTTTAAGTTATCCTTGATACTCATGTACTGTTTTCATGAAGAATATCTTTATTTTACATAATATTCAATGCGTTCTGATCCTTGACAAAGTTGTTTGCAATGCAGGAAAGACCTTTAAATATGTTAACTTATTTCAGTTTCAATATATTTGTTTTTTAATCGTTATTTAAATGCACCTTGCCACTGTAGTCGCAGTGAGGTGAGCTGGAGCGAGACACATCACTCTTGTGCAGCGGCTTTCATGTACTCCATGTCTTCCTATCGTTGTGTGTACAGTTTGTGACTCAGGCTCATTTGGAGCACGCGTGCCGCAGGTTCATCCTCTTCGCCAAGTCTCGGGTTTTGGCTTTAGTGGATGCCTTTTCTGTCTGGTGATTTCCCGACTGGATAATGACAGCTTGTATAGCAAGGGATAACAGAAATCTCTTAAGTGCATCCTCACAACCTATCCATAGCTTTGTCACCAGCCGAGGAGTGAGAAAGATTTCTTAGAGGTTAAATCTCATCTCTCTGCAGAATATTGCAGCCTCATTAGCATATAAATGTGCTCCTTGTGAGATGCATGTTTAATACGGGCTAGATTTAAAAGTATAATCATACACAAAGTGATGATGTGGCAGTGAATGGGACAAACACAAGACAGGGGAGGTGTACTGATGAGCTTCACCCAGACCCAGACCCCCCCCCCCCCCCCCCCCCGCGCGCTTTTTGTGCGAACAGTTGTGTTTGTATGTGTGGGACAAAAGATAGTGTACTCATAGTGTTTGTTGAGATACAGTGTGTCTCTGTGTGATTCTGTGCCTGTGTGAATGACAGCGTAATCAAGTGGTGGCGTCCACAGGAAGAATATACATACTATTATTAACCTGCTATCTCCTCCACCCCCACTCCTTTATGCTTTCCTTCCCCAACTCCCACCCCACCTCACCTCACCTCACTCCGAAACCCTTCCCCTCAGAAACCAAAGCAGAAAGACTGGCACCCTCCTGATGGCTTCATCCTGGGCCTGTGGACTCTAATCCTCCTGGTGTTTTTCAAGACGTACGGCATCAAACACCTCAAACACATCTTCTGAGGCCTTTTAAGGCATTTACGCTGCTGGAAATCTGAAGACATGACGCTGCAGACCAGGAGCTGTTGCTAGAGGGAAGGAAGGTTCGGTTTGTGACAGGCTTGTTTACCAGAAAATGGAATGAAGAAGTGTAGCACCACAACTGCCTGTGCTGATACTGTGTGATGCAGGTTGTGGCACTTTTTTCTTCACGATGATAACTCTCCACTGATGTATGAAAATGAAGTATTTCAGAAGTGAGAAGGGAAAAAAAAACAGGCTCCAGCAATTAAAAATGGTGCATCAAAAATGACCCCCCCCTCCCCCCCCATGTGCATGGGCACACCACTCGTGCTATTTTAAACTGATTTATGAACTGCTTCTTTTTTTTTTACCATATTTATTTTTTGTGAAGCCATTCTATAATTGCATTGATTTAGTTATAAATGTGCTGAATTGAGTCTGGGATAAGAATTTAATTTATCTTCTGGAGTGCGTTGCTCTGCATACCTCAGCAGCAGCAGCAGGAAGAGGAGGAGGAATGTTTTTAAGTGCTACTCGGAATGTATGCGCTTGGTCACAAAGGGGAAAACGTGGGATGATTGCAGGCTGATTGGCTGTGAGAGGGCTGTGGAGAGATTACCGTTTAATGTGTCCACCGTCCATATACATTACACCCCTTGACCGTCATATCGCGCTTGTGAAGGATAACAATCGCACATAATCCCATCTCACATGATGGACCCATCCACTTTCCCATTCACCAGATTGCCCTCCCTGTGGAAACGTCCATTAGCTCTCCAGCCTTGCGCTCAGCTGATTGTGTTGTGGGTAATGGACAGCTATTTCCTCGGCCATTCTTCGCCTCGCACTACAGCCGCGATAAGTGACTGATAACCTAGTAAGCCAGTGGCCGCCCGAAATGAATCTCCTCTATGCCTCGACATGTTTTCCACCTTTTTTCTTTAGCCTTTCTCTCCGTGTGTAACCAGTGTATCAGGCACATTGTTGGAGGCCTGACTGACGCTTAAAGAATATAGATTGAACCAGTGGTAGTTTGTGTTCTCTCTGGCGTTAGGGTCTGCCCATCGGGTGCCTGCGGCCACTTACCCTCACGGCTTAAATGGAAAATAGATGGAGTTTAAAATGAATCCATATGTATCATAGGCAGCTGCTGCGTCAGCCAACACAGTCCTTTTCCTGTACATTATTTATGGAACACTTTCATCTTTCTTTTCTTTCCCTCTTTGTGTCTTATTTCCTGTCATCTCATTCCCCATGCTCCGCTTTCAGGGACCGCGAACACATTTTATTTCTGCTATTGGAAGGGTTGTGATATTCTGATTAAAGGTTAAATGTGGAATCTAAGGAATGCATTTGTCTTGAATGTCTTGTTTCTCTTTTCTCTCTCTTTTAAAAAAAGAAGAGATTTTGAATGTCTTTAGTTACTCTAATGATGTTTAAAGATAATATATCCCGTGTTACATCATTTAAGGTAAACCAGGCAGAGCTAATAGTCCTCTTTATTGTTATTTATATGGCTTCACACTAAAAACAGTCCAGGGAGTTTTGTAAATGTAGTTTCTTTGTCCTCAAATCTTGTATTTCAAAATGACGGAGCAGCTAGTGCTTCACTATGAAATCACTGTATATCAGGTTGGCAGCAGGTACAATGAAAATTAAACCCGGCCTATATCTCAGATGGATTTGTGTGTTCCCAAACCCACTTTCAAACTTCATTTCATCTCCTCAGAGCCTCTTGTTCTCATGCACTTACAAATGGACTTGAATGTACACAGCCTTTTAGTGTGGTGATGTACTTCGCCATTACCTTGGTTGTTATGGTTTCTTTATGCAAATAAAGATCAATGGCTGCTATCCTTCACATCTGACCTAGTGAGGGGGAGGGGAAACGGTGACAGGACAGCATAACACCTGCCACCTCTAAATACAAAGAAGTTCAGGCTGAGGAGTCTTGTAGGATGCACTGAATATGTCACAGGCTCTTTAAACTACAGCGTTGCTGTTCTCCAGCGAGCACACATGTGCGTCAATGTCTTTGAAAGTGGAACATCGACATTAGCCCCTTGAGGCAGCTCTCTAGATTTAATGATTTATGCACTAAAATACAAAGACAAGAACACACATGCTGTTTGGAGACAGTGTTTGCACCTGACAGGTTGTCCAATTTCCATGGAAACTCAAGGTTTCCCCACTTCTCGCCTGTCAGGGAGCCTTTGTAATGTCAGTCATTCCCAGGAATGAAGACGGTAATTTTAGCAGGCACAAATATTCATTCTCTTCTGCAACAATAGCTGTAGATTGTCATGATTGTTTTCTATTTTTTATTTTATTGTTCTGTTGTAGCAGAGACACAAAGAAATCATTTGAACATTAAGAGCTTACAGCCCTTCTATCTCACAAATTCAATGAAATAACCTTTAAAACTATATACCCCAAGCTACTCCCCACAAAATCAGCAATGATTCTATTTCCAGGTTTTTTTTTTAAGGCATGTGCATCATCTTAGAGCTGACACAAATGATCATAATCGTTTTATAAACATAGCATTTCATAGTTTTGCAAATGGATTTAAATATTCTGCTTCTTGTTTTATGTAAATGCAAATTGACTATATTTGGCTTATGTTTTTATTTTAACGGCCAGAAAGTAACATTGGACATTTGAATCACGTATTTTGCACATTGAAGGTATAATGAAGAGCTCCATATATTATCCATATATAAGAATCCATCCATATAAATGTCAAAGCAAAGCAAAGCTTACAATGTAAAGGCATTTTATTTATTATGACCTCACACGGTCCGCTCTTATTCCACTTATATGTGTCAAACTTGCATTAATTTAATTACTGGGTAATTATTGTATGGCGTATTTAATGCTCTATGCAATTTGTTAAATTCTACAGAAATCATATTTATTGTCCATTTTGTGAATTAATTAAAAAGACAATGAAGTAACTGTTGTCTACAGCACAATTCAGTTATCTTCTTCCAGTAGATAAAAAGGAAAAGCCCTTTAGTTATTTTTCATCCCTGTTTATAGATTTTAAAATTATGCTTTATAAGCTCTCAATCCTCTTGAATGCATTTTATTGATCTGGTAACGGCTTAGCTTTCTAATAATGGAAGCGATTATGACCCTCTGCAGAATACTTGGTTTCCTTTTATCAACTCATAATGTTGCCATGATCTTTTTCTTCTTACATTCAGGTGATGTAGCAGTGCTATTTTCACAAATAAATGACCTTGTGCACAGTATTATCCATGGTCAAGGCAATCTTAGTAATGACATGGCCTTGTGGCTCTGTAGCTTTTTTCCGTTATTATTTCTGTATGACACATCCTGATGTCACAAGAGGAGAGAGAGAGAGACTGATGTGTGTAAATGGAAGCTCCA
The DNA here is from genome assembly GCF_958295425.1 of Solea solea. NCBI lineage: Eukaryota > Metazoa > Chordata > Actinopteri > Pleuronectiformes > Soleidae > Solea > Solea solea. The sequence goes on along the minus strand of NC_081134.1, from coordinate 4,436,002 downwards.
TGTTTCAGTGTCATCTCTGGGGGGCAAAGAACACTTGAGAAACACTCCTTTTATTTTCACTCCCAGTCTCTTTTCCTCTTACTTTGAAATATAGAAACTGCTCAGTGCAAGACCACAGATAAAAAGTATTTTATTGAATGAAATGGCATTTTCATTTATGTGCAGGAAAAAAAAAGTGCTGACATGACGTTAGTTGAATGCAGGAATTGATTGGAAGCTAAATGTGATTAATTTTTCTGACATTTTGGGAATGGTCTTTCTGTCCAAGAGTTACAGGAGATGTTCAGCTTGAAGATACCCACTGTGTTCACGTGAACAAAATTGACACAACAAACAGTTTTGTAGGCACTGACACATTCTTAACCACAGACTGATCTGCTGAGAGCGCCACTTTTTTCATCAACCAGCCTTGGACACAAGCTCTCAGTGATAACCTGGCTATTCACCTAATAGAATCTAAGCCTGCATAATTCTATAAAATCTTAATAATATGTTTGTTAGATTATGTTTATGTTAGAGTAGACACCCTTTTGCTGCTGAAAAAGGAAGTTTGTGAACCACCCACTCTCCTTCACTAAAGTCCATGGAGAAAATCTGTGTTTTTAGCTCACAGGGACATAAGAGCTGCTGGCTAAAAACACAGATTTCCTCCATGTTGTTAGGATGTATTAGATTGAAGCATGTGTCGATTTAATTAGGTGTTTAGCTTTTGTTTAGTGGCTAAAATCAGTTTTCTGTATATTATCAATGAGAGCGAGTTACAGGTCTCAGGTTGGTGGTGGTGTTCTTGGACAGCTGTGTCAACACGTCATACAAAACCTCAATTATCTCTTATTATCTTAAAAGGTCGTTCTCAGAAGAAGCATTTGTCGGATCAAAACATGCACTGTGTTCTAACTTCTGATCTTAGTTGCAATATATAGACATGTAAACCTCTTTAGATTATAATTTCACGTTTAACGTTTAACCAGGCGTTTAACCAGACCATTTCTCCATTGTAGAGTAGGATATTAGATGTTTTATGTTTTGATCTTTATGTCAAACACTAGTTAAGCTAATGAGCCCTACAATGAAGGAAAGAGACTATCTATCTTTTCGTCCAACTCTTGGCAAGAAAGGTGCTTTTTAAATAAATAAATAAATTAATTAAATAATATTCCTTTCAATTACCAATGAAGCTGAAGCAAAAAACATTTTCCACTTTCACCGTGTGAAATATGAGAATTTGCTTTTCTTTCTTTTGTCTGGGTTGTCTTCCAATTTGAAAATATCACCTTGGGCTCTGGGAACTGTCTTGGTCTTTGCAACAGTACGGAGCCTGTCGACGCACTGTGTAGCACCACCGCTGCAGCTGATGAAGTATGGAAACGCTATGGTGTGAGCACCTAGTGCATGTACATGACCCACAGTATCTGTCCTCTCATTACTCACCTCACTGAGATGAGGGCAAAATCAATAGTGACCAAGTTAGGGCCAGGACGTGTCATTGAGATAACCACAAGTCTCACTTTCTGCCTGACAACTGGTTGTTATTCATGGAGAAAAAGAAAAAATCAAGGATCTCTGTGAGAGAGCGGGAGTGGGGGCAGTCTGTGAGAAGCATCAAATGAGAGAAGACTGCAGATTAAACACAATCAGGTGAGGAGAGTGACAGATCACATAATTGTCCATTTAAAAAAAAGAAAAAGAAAAAGTAGTATTCTTCTAAACGGAGTAAGTCTTGAGGCGATTCCGGCTCACAGAGGCGGCAGCAGGTGAATATAGTGGGATGGATGCCACTGCTGCATCCCTGCTCTCCATCTTAATCTCCCACTAGTCTTGTGTGGCAAGGATGTACGTTTACACGGAAATGCAGCTTGTAGTTATATAAAATTGCATTATTAACTTTTGACAGGAGCTGACAAAGCCTCATGATACATATTGTATGGGACCAGAAGAGGCACACACACACACACACACACACACACACACACACACACACACACACACACACACACACACACACACACACACACACACACAAGACCAAATGCTCAGCGAATGTCACACTCTTCCCTTTTCAGCCAAAAAATACTGCTTTGCAAAGTTTGACTTGGGTGACACTTTGGCAAGCTCACAATGTGCATTTCTGAGAGGCAGCATAAATGTAAGTCGGGGAGTTGATTTATACAACTGCTTTTGAAGGAGGCTGAGCCTTTGTTGCATGACACAGGAGTCTAAGGATCCTCCAGCACTACACTGTTGGATTAAGGGCATTGTAATGGTATTTTTCTTTCAGGGAGCTGTAAGCAGTGAATCCTTTTCAGAGCCTTTATCCAATAAAGGCTTTGCGCAAAGCCCAAACTCATGATTCCTCTGTGGTAAACACACCCCCACATGCATACACACACACACGCACGCACACACACGTTCACACAAACACATGCACAAAGACGAGGAGGATCCACAGTAAGACACTGCATGCACTGAGAGCAGATTGTGTGATGATAACCTCACTTTACAAGGTTTTCAAAAAGGGATGTACAACGCTGAACTTGTTCGCCTGGTTAAACAAAACACACTGCTGGAGTTGCAGTGACGGAGCTGGAGAAATGTTCAGAACTAATGTCCAGCAGGATCAACAAGACTCAGACTTCATTTACTTTAACTATTTTTCTTTCCTACTTCATATACCCTCTCTGTAAGGTTCCAGTAATCAGTCCTCAGTCCCCGTGTGAATCCCTTGAGCATTTTCTTTCACTTTCCATCACTGGTCACGTCTTCTGAAGTACCAAAGGTGCCGCCGTAACCGCTCCCTTCAGCGTCCGGTTGGCTGGAAGAGGTGGGGGGCTCCAGTCCGGCTGGTAGAAGTGGATGTCAAATGTCCGTGCCCAGTTGGCAAAGACCCGCTTCTCTGTGATGAAGCGGTGGTGGCTGCCCCGCCGTCCACGCTCGTGGGAGATGTACATGGCACACTCATCTGGACCCCGAGGCTCGTAGTAGTGGTAGGGGACAGAGTGGTGCTGAGGCTCCCTGCAGTGGTGGAGAGGGGACATGAGAGACAGTTGACATTTAAAAAAAAACCCACTTTGAGTCGCTCAAGGCTAATGTGACACCAAGGAGTGGTTTTCATTTTGTGATGAGCTACGCTCGGGGATGGGGTAGCTGATCTGCATTTGTTTGTCTTTGCAGGGTGTGCGCAGCCAAATTTAAACATTTAAATATATCATCTTAAAGGGGAAGTCCATGATTTTTTAAGCTGGATCCTATATTTATAAATGTGGAAATGTAAATGACTAGCACTTTATAACATATAAACATTTAGCATTGGCCCAGATTGTTTCAGCCAGCAGCCGCGACACAGGAGCTTTGGAGTGTGACGTACCCCTATGGAGCAACTATGACATTATTCTATGCTATGTCCACTTAAAGTGCTTGTTTTCACCAACATAGGGCTCATATTGTCACTCAACCTTTGAGAGTTGCAGCAGTAAATGTGAGTGAGAGCGAGCGGATGGAAATCCATCAACATGGTGTTCCACGCATTGTGTAGCGGCTGAGGTTTCATCCATGGACACACCTCAACCACCAATTCAACCACACACACAGTCACACCATCAGTTTCCAGAGCTTTGCGTCCTTACAGCATAGAGTTTTCTCTCCTCTGTCGTCACGTACACTTGCTCAAATAAATAGGGACTGCCATCGAATTCAAAACGCTCATCAGCAACATATTCCACCATAATTGGATATATTCTCTCGGAATTCTCTAAGAATAACAATTTGAGCCATTTATTGGCAAAAAACAACCACATAACGTAGAATGTCACAGCTCCCCCAAAGGATTAAATTGTAGCCATCATTGCTGTGAGCCGTGGACGCTGACCGAACAGATCCTCTGGACCAACTCTAAACGTTTTTGTAAGCACCAACGGTTGAACAATCACAGAATGCCCTTTTAAGACCAAAGTCAAATAAGGTTTTTAAAAGCACTTGAAGTTTGTTTGTGCAATAGTAATAACAACAGGAAAATGTAGCCTTGGGCTTGTAGAAAGGGGGGTCATTTTGAAATCTAATGTTCTACACGGGACACCCTTCAATCATGTCAACGACCTCCATCACAGTAGGAAGTTCATGTAAACCTCCCAGTTACACAGCTGCCTTCTTTCAGACACTTAACTCCATCTCTCCTCCTGTATAAGCATGTAGTTCTTTATGTTAGCTTTTTTATGGAGAAAAGAATTATGATAAGGAAAAGAAGGAAACATGTAGTTACATATACACGGTTCATAATCTATGCTCGTGCTTATACATGTTCATCTGAACATAATCCTTATCCACATCTAGAGGAAAAAAAAAGAAAGGACTACTTTAATCTATTTAAGTGGATAAATAAATAATCCACAGTTTATCCAGTTTTAAATATTACAGTTCTTGGTTTCTGTTTCTTTCCCATTACTCATTTTTTTTTCTTCTCTTCTGTGTTTAGTTTGGTTTTATTTGCTCATATAAAACTGCCTACACATAATAAATATCCTTAAATTAAAAAGGCTCAGATTCAGTCCAACTGTTCTAATATTCATAGTGGCTGTCTGAAAATGCCAGTAAAGACCTCTGTGATTGCTACATGCACTCTGCATAAAAATGCAGCAGCTCTTTTAAAATGATGATAACAAGCTAAATACATTCACTTATCTCACATCTTAAACCTGTTTTGTTGAAAACTAATAAATTCTGGAGATTTCACATTATCTGGTAAGCCGTTGCAGAAATGAGCCCCCACACGCTGAAAGGATTTAGATGCCAAGAGTGCCATATCTTTGAATTGTGTTTATGCTGAGTATTAGCGTATGAGCCCAGGGACAGTCACAGGGTTGGCTTTATCAGATTTGTTCCAGAGCCTCACAACAACACAAACTTTTAGCAAAAGAGGATAACACTAGACATTAGACACTTTAAGTACCTTAACCGGACAATAAAACATCAAAAGCAGATATGTAGACAACTTATGTTAAAATATGTGGACACTTGTATGGATGGCTTTACCGCTTTATCCTCCACATGAGGGTCGTGGTACACCCTGGACACGTTGCCAGTCCATCACAGGGACACATAGAGACAAATAACCATCCACTCTCACACCTACGGTCAATTTAGAGTGTCCAATTTGCCTAAATCTCCAAATCTGCATGTTTCTATGTTGCTATGTTATGTGAATATTAACGTGATAGGAATAAAATAAATGCTATCTGAACACTCTAGTCCAACATGGGAGCAAATAAACTGATTTGCAGGCTCCACCTTATCACTAAATCACTAGGACTGTATGTTGGTAAGCTGGACAGCGTTTTTAGGCACTTTTTGTTGTTCATTCAGTTCTCACTGAGACTTCTATTCACACATTTCACTTGCCATTCATACAAGCACAATTACTGTATGAATGCCTAAGGAATAGTTGTGCAGGTCTCGTGTCAGCAGTGTAAAAGGAAAAGGGTTCAAAACACACAATAAATAAGGAAACAAAGAAATGACTAGTAAATACTATGAAAATACTATAAAATACAATTAAATAAAATACTGTATTGTACAATTTACAGTTGTATTGCACTTGATCAATATATCTTGTTGTCTGTGTTTAATCAAAATGTCACACACATGTTTACTCACGCTCTTGGTCAAATATTCAGTCCGTGCCATGATTAAGATGATATTTTAATGCACCAGACTCTTTTTTACACAAATGCGTTACCACTACAGTATAGTACAACTGCAGTAACTTGAGATACTGGGCCACCTGGATGAAATTTGAAGAATGTCACTTGGTAATCTGTGAGAAATCAGTAAAAGCACATTGTCATTCATGGAAGTGAAATATTCCAATATGTGTTTCCATAAAATGAGGGCAGTTTCAAAAATAGCAACACGCGGCGGCAGCTTAACAGCATGAAAAACTATTCCTTTGAAGCACGGACAGAAAAAAGCAAGAAGGTGAAAGAAAAGTAAGGAATGAGAAGGAGTTGCATCAAAAGTGATATTTTATCCAGATATCTCAGATTAAAAAATTACAGCAAGGGTTAGAGATAGAGGCAGATGGATTTTTGAATTAAACATAAACATCTTCATTTGTTATGAGAACTTCATCTTTATCATTCATTCGTGGATTCATAATATCCGTCAACATGTACTGAAATAATCAACTGACATTTCCTCTTCATTACCACCGAGATTTAATCCGAGACGAGCGCCGGAAGAATAATAAAAGAAAAATCAATAATCCGAATCAATCAAGAATCAGGTATGAAGATAAAACAAAGACGGAACGTTTTACAGTTTGTTCTCTTCTATTGAGAAATCTAATAAGATTTGTTCGCCGTCCAATAAAATCATCCAATTAAAGTGTTTGCTGAGATGGATGAGACGTGAGCTGTAATTTAAACCATTAAACTCGGCTAATGAGGCAGGAGCCTTCGTTGCTAAGAGCAGGATGGAGAACGGATAAAGTATCCCAAGGTTCTTTGCATTTTGGTTACATCAAATATAAAAATATACCTCGCGCACACACACACACACACACACAAAATGTCTGGTCATGTTTAAAAATGAGGGAGCAACCGTGGACAGATATATAAAATTTAAAATGATCATGCAAATCATATGTCCTGCATGTCTACACCACCTACTCTGCTGAATTAAGTCAAGAAACAGCCGCCCACACGAGTTCAGATAAGTTTTATCGAATGTAATGATAAGAAAAAGTGGTTATTTCATACTTAAACATCATGTAACCTAACATGGTCATTTATTTTGCAGGTATATGGCCCATGGTCAAACAAACAATTTTCAAAATCACTCAATATGATTTGTTGAATGTGTCTAACCTGGAGGCTGCTATATATTGTTAGTATTTATAGAGCGTTCTCAGTTCTCAACACCAAATCCAATCAGATTGGATGAATGAAATAGCCTCACGCCAACTGTGCAACTCTGAAAACCGTCTCGTTTCCATACTCATTCACATGACAACCATCAGAAGTGAGATCGGGGTCGGCAGGACCAGAAGCACCTGTCTTTTTTAAGAAGTACTGTAGCAGAAGCAGTAACTAGACTACTTTATACTCTGCGTCCTGAATGTGTCCTCAGCTCAGATCACAAAAACCACAGTCAGAGGTGGTTTGTTGATGCATGAGGCCACGTTCTTCAGCACGCATGAGCACAATCTGTCCTGGACAATGGACACATCTGCTCAGTCAGAATTCTGCCCACGTGAACAGACACGACGTCTCTGTGTATTTGAACATCAGGCAGGAACGTGAGGTCCAATCCCATGTGGTCACAGGAAATGCATTTGGGACTCATTTTAATCCCAGTTGTTAAGGTGTACTTAACGTGTGATTGGTTCTCTCAGGACAGACATTAATATTAGGTCTGAACAGAGCCAGTGTGTCCCTCTGTAAGACATTTAACCCAAATTGCTCCTGGCAGATGTGCCAGCACTGTAGAAAGAGCTCTGAATATACATGTGCACAATGACTGTGTGTGTGTGAATGGGTGAACTAAGAAAGTGCAACATAAATACAAACCATTTACCATATGGAAGAAATGACCCAAGACGACCTCCCCATCTCTGAAATGCTCCACTGATATTGACCTACATAAATAAATGCCTCTTCTTCCTTCAGCTTCTCCCTGGCGGTTGCCACAGTGGATCTTCCATCTTGTCCTATCCCTCGTGTCCTCCTCTGCTATACCAAATGCCCTCTTGTCCTCCTCTACAACATCCATGAACCTTCTCTGTGGTCGTCCTCTTTCAGCTCCATATCTCTAACATCCTTTGTTCAGTATAATCCCTATCCATCCTCTGCAAGTGACCAAACATCTCCACCTTGCCTCTCTCTTACTTTATTTCCAAACCGTTCAGCCTGAGCTGTCCCTCGAATGTGCTCATTTCTAATCCTGTCCATCCTGGTCACTCCGAGCGAAAAATCGCAGCATCTTCAGCTCGGACACTTCCACCTCCGTCCCCTGTCTTTTTGACAGTGCCGCTGTCTAAAGCCATGCATCATAGCCGAGTCTTACTTGCGTCTTGTCAACCTTCCCTTTCCACTTTTTACTGCTATCCTTCTGTCACACATCACCCCCTCCTCCTCCTCCTCCTCTTCTTCACCTCTCTTGTGCACTGTCCATTACTTTGGATGGTTGACCCCCAGGTATTTAAACTCATCCGCTCTCACTACCTCTACACCTGGCAGGCATCTTCACTGTACCACCTGTCTCACTGACAGCTAGTCTCTCTTGCTCCTACTAACCTTCACTCCTCTTCTCTCCAGTGCAGAGCTCCACCTCTTCAGGCTCTCTTCCACCTGTCCCCTCCCCTCACTGTAGATTACAATATCATCTGCAAACATCCACTGAGACTCCTGCCTGACTTCATCTGTCAACCTGTCCATCACCAGTGCAAACAAATACTCTATTGCATTAATTGTGAAACCCTCCATTTTCTTTTTTTATAAAGGTTGTTTTTCAGCGTAGTGCAGTCAGTGCCAAATCTTAAACAGAGAGTAAATGTACACACAGCTGCTCAGTAGACGAGCCAAGGAGCGCCATTTCTTTAGGTCTCTCTTAGATCATTTGATTAACATTTATGCTGAAGGGTAATTATGGCATTAATTGATCGATAATGCCAAACATATGTTGCCTACTCCAACTTTAAGGGCCCACTCCACTTATGTTATACAAATTAAATGTAAAATCAACAGAGACGCGAGTAAACGACACAAAAATGTGATTAATTGAGGTGAATTTTAACACACCCAGGAGGCAACAGGTGAAGTCAATATGTAGCAATAATGAGCCGGTGCTCAGTCACTTTACTGGGAAAAAAAGAGGAAGAAATGATGGAATAGCTTAGTAACAAGAGGAAGAGAGGAGGATTGATTTGATCAGGAGTTTAATCTTCATCATTTCATCACTTCAGAATAGAAATGTGGAATATTCTGATTTGCTCTGTTATGCAAAGGCCTCAAATCAGTGCTTTAATAGCTTTAAAACCAAGGCAATCAGTTATGTCATGGAAAGTTAACTTTTGCTAATGGCAGTTTTTAACGGAGGCAGTTGCACAAATGCAAAGCGATCAATTACTACTGCTTGAGTGCATGATTAAGTAAATTGGCATGCATTTGCTCTGAGAAATGTAGAAATTATTAGAGTGGTTACGTGACTTTAATTGTGAGTTGTGACATTTTTGTGAGCTATCGTTTGTCATCTAAGAAAAGGAAGTGTGAGAGAGCACTGACTCCAAAGAATGAGCAATCAGAATACAAGTTAACATAATTTTAGTTACAGTGTTAACCTGGCCATAAACGGAATTACTCAAAAGAAGCTGCTCTGACCTTTGGTTAATATATATATGGTTAATATGACATTATCCCTCATTTATTCGCCTTCCAGTTCAGACTTGATTACTGTGAAATCTGCACTTACATACTAAATAATCCAGACTAACAAAAATCTTATTTCAGATACAACAAAGAAAAGCAGCGTCTTTAAATATAATATGCGTGTATGTGTGTCCTTTGCAGCCCTTTTTTAGCTGATTTTACTTACGGCAAAATTCAGATATGATCACAATGGTGCTCAAAGCGTGAAGAGACGGGAGGGAAGGTTAGAGAGCTCTTTAAATTTCAATTGTTTCAAAATAGAGAGTGACCAGCTGACCTGACTTCACCTTCTAGACTTAGATATACACATTACATATTAAATGTAGATGTGTCAAATGAACGCGTTAATTGTGATTACATTCATATTTAGCGCGTTTTTTAATCGTGTTAATCTAATTTTTAATCTCTAACTTTACTGTTTCTGTATGCGATTTTAAAAAACGCCCTGACGGCACCATTGATAAAGGTAAAGTGATATGTCTTCTGTGTAAGAAGGAGTTAGCTTACCACCGAAGCAGCTCAAGTTTAGCCTACCACGTCAATGCAAAGCACCCAGTCGCGAGTGCAGCCACAGCTAACGTTAGCAGCGAGCACGTCAGCAATTTAGCGAGCCATAGCAAAGCGTTTTTTTATTTTGCTTATTTCTAAGTTTTATTTTAAATGAAATTGAGTGTGAAAGTTTAACATAATTGTGAGAGGCCATGATGAAATGACACCACTTGCCTTATTCTTGACATTTTAATGACTTTTTATTTTTTTTTAAAGCATTAATGGTGCATTCACACCAGCCCTTTTTCATCGAACCCTAGTTCGTTTAGGTCTCAGTTCGCTTCAAGGGAACCAAATGCAGGAAGCGGACTTCAACGCAGGGCATTGTGGGTAAACACAACCAAAACAAACGCGTGTGTAAAACGATAGCCGGGAGAAATGGCTGAGGCCATTGTTGCAGTGCATATGTGTCTGTTCACATTAAACGATAGGATTGGATGCAGCTCCATGTTTTGCTCTGATGTGGTGGAAACATAAGTTGCCCTGCTTTAACCAACAGATGTGCCAGTTTTCTTGTTCTTTGTTTGTCTTCTCCTTCAGTAAATCTTGATGCAGCGCCGCCTCAGGCGAGGAGGGGAATACGTTATTCAATATTTTTTTTTTTTTATCAGTCTTTCAATCTCAAATGATTCTGTACAAAATTGAAGCAACTGCAAAACAGCTTTGCTTTAAAAAGAACTTTTTGATTTGATGAGCTTTGTGATGCTGTTTTACATTCAGCTCCGCTGTCTCACCTGCAGAAGTCAGGGGCAACCATGCCATACACGTTGATCCTGTCGCACAGCTCCAGAGCGATGGTCATCGTGAACCAGCCGGTGCTCAGCCAGGAGTTTGATACCCTCCTGCAGAAAAGAAAAAAAAAGACAAGTTAGACGGATTTCACGTGTGGGAGAACATACGGATGAAGACGGTAGCGTGGTTGATTTTCCTTTGAATGTGAACGCGAGACTGATAATCAGAAAATCTGCGCCTGAGTAAAGACTTCTTGAAACCCTGAGTTCGATTTTCCTGGCTGCCAGGTCATTCATAATTCCCTCACATCTTCATTAAAATACAGATCCATCCTACATATCGACAAATACAAATGAACCCTGTCAAATAATCAAACCCTTCATCACAAAATAGCCTTGCTTGTAGTGGTGGACTTTGTTAAGCAAAGGAATCAGCAGTAAACACAGTTTTCTTACAACTCTCTAAATACCCATCACAGTGGTGCGTTTCATAGAGTTCTTGCCAAATGAAAAAAAAACAGTCTGACTCCATGTATTTTTAACAATTCTTTGTTGGATTTGAACAGAACAGCCACAGAAATCTTTGGTTTTCAGTGAGAGGGAACTGAAAAAGAACTGAAACTTCTGACAGTGAAATAATTATTTCCTGTTGAACATGACCTCGAATATTTTGGGACGAGAACTTTCTGAAAAGTTTACATTCAAATAGCAGCATATAGTGTATGAAGAATACCTGGCCGAAGAAGAGGGAGTTTACAGCAGGATAATGGTGGAGAAAGCTACGTTAAGAGATGCTCCATCCACCCTGTTGTGAATAAACAGAGAAATCCTGCACTTTTAACTTTCCACGGACGTTTTGTTTTCTTCAGTGAGACAGATATCGTGATGTATCGCGATGTATCGCTATATGATTGTCTTGCAATATATTGATTATCACAAAATCATTGCATCATTGCCTGGATGGCTTGGATATAGTTTGTTTGGTTTACAAATATGGACAATTGCTTTTCTGGACATGCAGAGGAAGCAGATGCACTAATGCCACTGATGTTACAAAAATATCTATCGTCTTTTTTTTAGTGAACATTTTAGTGAAAAACAAATCTTTAATGACATCATTGTGAATCATGAGCTTCTGGAATGACTGGAAAGATGCAGGCGACCACTTGTGGCACTAGGACTGTATGTTGGCAAACTAGACAGCATTTTTAAGTTGTTTACCTGAAATTAATTATAGTCTCAACCACAGTTCTTCTGATAATGCAAATTGACATTGTTTAACTTATCCAGGGAGCATTTAATCACTTTTTGCAGTAATAGCCACCATGTAGAGAGAGATCTGGTCTTGTTTCCATGCATACGGTGTGAAAATGTCCCAACAAGGGCTGAAGTCCCAGGTTTACAATGCAAAATTCATCAGGGACAGATTTGAATCCATCTGCTGAATGAGGCACAGTCGTGCATCTTGTTATTATTCTCCCTCTGCTGCACAGCTGAGCCTCATCTCGACTGGGATCATGACTGGTAACCAGCGGATGCATTCACGCATCAGTTATCAGGTGCATTTTTAAGATGAGATGGCGATGTTACAAGTTTAATACACGTAACCTTGGCAACCTTTATTAGAATCGCTCCAGCGGGGTCGTTTGCTTGTAAAGATTGTTATAATGCAACAAGGATTAATGGGAGAAAAAATCTTTGTGAAGGAGGAAAATAAAATCAATAATGCACAGTCATTATGTTACATTAACTTTCTTGTTTAATAATTTAAAAAGTAGCGCTGCCACTGGCTGTTTCCTAACGCCAGTAATTCGCTACCACATTCATTCAGATGCATTAGCATTAGTTTGACCTGAATATGTTTTTGGTTTTCATCGTTATTGTCACAGGCACGATTGGATTTTGTCAAAAATAGGCTGAGGCAAAAAAGACGAAAGAGAAAACATGTTAAAAGAAATAAAGGTTGGTGGTGACATAGAAAAACATACTATTATGAAGATATAAGCTAGCTAATTCTGTAATTTTATACATGCATTTTTAAATGTATATATCAGAGCTAGGCCCCACGGTTGGCGTAGTGATTAGCACTCCTGCGACAGACCAAAAAACATGCAGATTTGGGGATTAGGCAAATTGAAGCAAATTGAAAATTTGTGGCCTAATGGTACTAATTTGTTGCCATGAAATAGGTATAATGTGCACATGATTGGGAATGAGTTACAAAGATATTCTCAAAAGCCTGGCATTGCATAGAATCATCAATAGTGAGAGGCATTTATAACAAGAGCCAGGTTACTTTACAGGTAGCAACGTAACCCCGCCTCAGCCTCACTGAATGCATGTGTGATACAAAATCCTGTCGCTGTAACTCATTCTCAACCTAAAATAAAACTCAATCACACTATCTCTGTCCATACCAAAGCTTCAGCCCTCTTTGCTTGCTTTACCTTTGCAGCTCTCCCGGTAATTCATGAGCATGTTATTAATATTATTCATTACATGCATGTAATTATACCTATTTCTCCTTGTGTGTGTGTGTGTGGGTTTTCTCTGAGTTCACCGGATTCCTCCCACAGTCCAAAAACATGCGATACGTGGATTAGGTGAATTGGACATTGGAGTGTGAGCGTGAATGGTTGTTTGTCTCTATGTGTCCCTGTGATGGACTGGCATCCTGTTCAGAGTCAACCCCGCCTTTCGCCCTATGTCAGCTGGGATTGGCACCAGCACCTCTTGTGACCCTCATGTAGAGGATAAAGCGGTAGAAGATGTATGCGTGGATGTATTCACAAATTTCACGATGTTGTGACTAAGTGTGCACTGAACTGGTGGCAAACATTAAATCCCAACCAATGCCAGTTAGACAATTGAAATGTATTCGTTTTTATTTGGCGGATATTCCACATTATGTCAACATGCATTATTGTTATTATTATTATTCTTTTTTTTAACGAGTGTTCAAACTCTCACCCTGCCGTCTCCACAAAGCACACTAACAACACCCACACTGGCCGACGCTTTAACTCAGAGAAACAAAACCCAGGCTTGACGAGAAAAGTGTTGACAGGAACAAGCAGGCAGTCACGTCGACACCCCGCTCGCCTCCAATTGATGAGGGTGACACATTTGGAGTGGAAGGTTTACCTGGCTGTTTGAAAGTGTGCTCAGGCTTCCTCTCTCCTATTTCATCACACACACACACACACACACACACACACACACACACACACAGAACAGTGCAGTGGGGGGAAAAGAAAGAAGCCTTTTTAGCATTTTTCTGTTTTGAACGTGTCTCCTGTTTGGGGATTTGTGAAATTGGGGCAGATTTTCTTAAGAAATTGAAGAAGTGTTTCCAGACTGTTGAAAGGATTTTAGTGATAATGAAGGAAATACTTTTCCATGTTGTGTTGGTAGGGAATGTGCTCACTTCTCTATTAGTATTTTATTCAGGCTAGTGCTGTGGTGCACACTGTGTCTAACCAAGTAAAAGTCATGGAGGGACATTTTTATTTGTTTTACTTTGGTGTAGAGTATTATTGCTTATTCAAAAATCTTTATTTCGGTTACATTCATATAAAATGTAAACATTTTGTGAGGTCACTTAACACAAAAATGCCAATAACAGAAAAAAGGAATAGGCTGAAGCACATGGATTATTTTTGCCTGACCTGTACAATACAAGGAAAAACCAACAAAATCCGAAACGTAGATAAAACATATTGTTCTATAGCGCCCCCTAAGGTGAAAACAGAGGCAACATTGAGTTCCACTGAATTTCCCGAAACTTGGTAGGAAGACGTTATAGACCAAGACAAATAAAAAAGTCAAATGTAACCATGGCCACAACTCAACATGGAGTCTGCCATTTTGAATTTTGTCGTCCATTTTGGCAATTTGCACCTTACGTAAATGAGCGAACTCATCGGAGCGCGTTTTTCCTTATTGACGTAAAGAATGCTCCAACTTGTACTAGTTTACTATCTTAATTGCTCTTTTCTGAAGTTTAATTATAGGATCAACGTTTGTTTTTCCCCATGCCATGTGACTGTGCAGAAGCTGTACATAAATGTATAACTGTCATTTCCACAGATACGTGACTGTAAAGTAGATGACGTAGAATATTTATAAAGTTATATAAATTAACATAAAAGCAAAAACAACACAGTTATAAAAAAATCTGCACAAACTTTGATTCAATCAGAACTAGACGAGCATTTTTATCCATTTTATGTCCATCTGTTCTGGTTCTGACTCTGTCAATCAAACACACACACACACACACACACACAAAACAAATTGGAAGATATTCAACATTTAGAGCACAGCATTTTCTCATCAAGCAATCAGTGGTAGCTGCGTGGAGGTCTTAGCGAGGAGGCGCGCAGCTCATCTCACATAAGAAGTCGTCTTCATTTCCTTGTTTATGAACATGCTGGTGAATAATGTGATGTGAAATGTCAAGCACTGAGCTTCAATGGCTATCTTTTAAAAGGAGGGAAAACAAGCTGCGAGGAGGATGACAGATGGAACACTGCTATTCCCTAATCCCTGTGTTTGAACAGTTTGGTGACGCAAGTTTAGAAAAATTACCCATTTAATGAGTAGTTTCAAGTGTTTCTGATCATTTAGTTTTTATGATTTTTATTCAAACATCAAAAGTGATACAAATAAGTCACTCAAACAATTTGGTTTGGAAAAATACATTGAATTGAATTCTATTAAAGAGTGCGTGTGAAAAAAGACCACAGATAGTAACAATAATCATAATCAAGTCTGACAATGAAATCAGACTATGAATTGCATTATTCAGGTATATTAGTCCAATTAAGACTAGCTCGACTTAGTCAGACTAACGTGACATTAAGGTAACCAAACTATTGTCTTAGTCCAACCAAAATCAGACAGCAAGTACAGCAAGACCCTTGCCTAAAATATATAAAAATACATATGAAATGCTTATTTCAAATGAAATCCATGTTATTTTTTATGTATAAAGCAGTTATACACTTAAACATGCATACGTATCGGTGCTATATTCAATTTCTGACAATAAATCCTCCTAAATGTGACGCACTGGACCATTAGTTATATAGATCTACTCCTGTGTTGTCATCATGTGTATTATAATGGTTGTCATACACCTGTTGAGAGGTAAAGGTCATATGAACGTGTGATTAGGTGAAACACGCGTGTTGCATGATATTCATTGCTCTCGGGGACGTGAAGCTGATGCACATTAATGCATTAATGCTGCACTAGAAAAAGATGTTTATACCTGACATGTTTAACCTTGTTTGTTTTTTAATTGTAAGAAAATACCTTTTCTTTTTCCAAGGCCGTGTTTAGCCGCTTGAGCAGCATTGTCTGATCACAGCTCCCACTCCTGTTGCATCACTTTTGTTTTGCATTCCTCAGGGGTGGAAACAGCAGGAATAAAGGTGCCTTTCTTTCCCTTGTTTGAAATCTCTTTCCTCTACCAGAGTTCACTTATTCATAAGTCTTCTCAGAAATTTCTTCTCCACCTGCGGCAGAATTTCTTCTCTACATTTTGTGTTCAGGTTTTTGTTTCCTTTCACGGATGAAGGCAATACCAAAGGTTTATCTTATCTCCAAAAATAATAATAAAATAAAAACCAAGCAGACCTTTGCTTTCATGTTATAAAAGTAAAAAGAAAAAAAAACTGTGGAAACGGGAAAAGAAACACCTTTGGTCTGCATATTCTGATTTTACTTCATCATCTTTTCAGATCATTTCAAGATCAATTTTCGGAAACATTTGCACCGACTAGTTGTGAATCACTGAGATAAACATTGACGGTGCCAATTATCCATTTCAGTTGAGACACAACATGGTGATAAAAAGAGCTCCTTTCAAACATGGTATATACTGCATTTATGCTTATATCATGTATAATTTGATTTCTCTAATTGGTCCTCACAGATCTGATGTTGTCTATCTTGCTTCTGGCACATGTCACACGTTTGTCTTGTCTTGCATCTTGACATTTCGGCACAGGTTTGTCCACCTCTGAACACAGCAGAGGTCTTATCGGCCGTGATGAGTGGACATATGTGCAGGGGTGTGCATGACCTTTTAAGGCTACTTTTACTTTGTGAAAGTAGAAAAGAAGAAGTAGAGAACAGAATTTCCTTGTGGTATTTTCTTACTCAAAAATCAAGTGTACACAGTAAGGCCTGTGGTGAAAGATCATGTTCACTTTACACTTTTGCTGTGACATGTGCAAGCCTCCCGCCGAATAGATGAAAGGTCTGTTCTCAAGAAGAGACGCAGCCAGCGTGCACAGTCTCATTAGCTAATATGTGCCTAAATGATAAGAGAGATGCAGCCATAACGCCACACACACACACAGTGTGAAACTGGCCCACTCTGGAACCAGTTGATGTGTGTAACAACCTGCAACACAAAATCACTGATCTGTCAAGAAACAATCCTGAAGAGATACACATACACTGAAGTTTGCATCTCTCTTTGGGGCAAACTCATGCTGGGAGCATTTTCTTTCAAAAACCAAGTGGCAGCACACTGTGACATCACCCACTGGTTCATGTGCTGCTGTTCTAAAGCCTCGAGGTTTTGTTTTTTGCCAGCGCAATGTTGTTTTATGAAAACAGAAGTGAACAATTTGGATGAGTGGGGATGGGCCTGACTCAGAGTATGCACAATCTCATTCTTTCGGTCATTACCTAAAGCTCGTGACAATAGGTGAGGGTTGAAACGAAGATCTGCTGGTAAATTGAGAGCTTGGCTTTCTGGCTTAACTCCATCCTCACCACAACAGATTGGTTTCACGTCCGCATCACTGCAGATGTTCCCGTTTCATCCTTTCATCCGTACCCCAAGAAACTCCTCCACTTTGATGCAGGACATCTCCCCCGGCCCGGAGGGGGACAATCCACCCTTTTGACCTCAGATTTTGAGGTGCTGATCTTCATCCCAACAGCTTCACACTCTGCTGTGAACCTCCCCAGCAAGAGCTGAAGGTCGTAATTTGATGAAGCTAAGAGGAACCAGACGAGATGAGAACCTCCTGCCACCCTCCGCCCCACGGCTGTGCCTAAAATTCTGTCTGTAAGGGTTTTGAACAGAATCTGTGACAAAGGGCTGACTTACTGCCGGCTAAGCAAACCAGACTCGCACTCCTTCGGTACAGGAACTGAACGGCCCTTAGCGAGGGGCCATGACTGACCCTTGTGTACAATCACCGACCCCTGCACCTGTTGGACAGCACTAGTTGTCAATCACATGCTCACGCTGCAATACACGCTGTGCAAATTGACATCATGTTGTTTGTGAAACTAACCATTGAGACATTAACTCTTCAGGACTCAAACCTGAAAATCAGCTACAAGAAGCATCATCTGCATAAATACGATGCATGTGACATAGCCGTTGTCAGATGCCGTTCCAGCCATCACATCAGTGAGGTTAGAGTGATGTGCATGTGCTCAATAATTTAATAGGCTTATGGCACCGAAGGGATGTTATAAAAATTGAAATTGCCCTTGATAGGAGAAAAGGCTCCCACCCCTGCTGTAAAGCCATTTAATCCTGGGAGACCCTGCTGAGGGTTCTCTTTTCATTTTTTTGACCTTTTCTGATTCATTCAACACATCTTTTTCTGTTTTCCAGCACTGATAAAGCTTAGGCTTGTATTTTAAAAAGGTTTCTTCTTAACAGCAGGTCAACTTGCTGTTTAAGGGATCAACCACGTGATTTAAAATATATATATACTATATTTTCTCAATAGCATATCAGGCCTACATTTTCTTCCAGAAAGCTTGACCACAACTCTGTCCACATGTAATGTATCCAGGATAAAACCCAGTGTACCACAGTAGAGCTGTTAGATTATCATAAAACATTACAGAAACATAAAGAGCTAAACAGAAGTAAAATGTTTCAAAAGCTAATTGGCCTTTAACCACCAGCTGAACAATTTAACACGATGATGCAGAAGAAGTTCTTCCATTGCTGCTCCACTGCCGTGATTAAAATGGGCGGTTGTGGAATCGTCACACACACCATCCTAATTACCTTCACTGAAATGGTATAACCCATAATTACAATTACAGGCTTGCAGGGTTGTCCATCATTCACTTGATTACCCAGAAACTGTGCTATTAATGCAGCTCTCTCCCAGGATCCAAAGCGTTAAAGGCAATATCAGACTAATTTTATACATTATGTAAAATAGTCTTATTTCACAAAGTTGTAATAGCTTCCGTTAAACTTTTCTCTGCCAAACAGAACTAATACATCTAGGCCGTCTTATTCTCTCAGTGTAAACATGTGCAATTACTGTAGGTGCAGGTTGAGTAGGATGGCTGTCTGAGCTGTTCATCAGATCCTCCGCTCTGCAAGACCTCTGTCTGACGCTCGAGTCAGACTCCGCCTCCACTGACACCACAGACAAAGGCTCAGACAAAGAGAGTGTCTGTGTGTGGATGGTAGAGTGTGGACCTGACCGAGCCCGAGAGGATATTGACCGAACCTGACCCAAACACACCAGGCCAATTGTTATCCGAGCCCGAACCGAACTAAACATGCAATCTGTACACGGCTGGAGTAAAGTGGATCTGCTCTGACTGTCACACAGGTGGTTGTAACCTTTATTTTTGGTGATAGAAAAGGAGAAAAAGAGGAATACAGGAAAAGTGGGGTGTCTGTGTGTCCAAATGTGTTTGCGCTTTATTGGCGTCTGTGTGTGTGTGTGTGTGGACGTGCACTGTCTATCACAATGGTAAATGAAAAAATATTGATCCAGGTGGACGCAACTACTAGCCCCACGACGGTACACGCGCACACACAGATACATGTATGTATACAATTTCAGACTCACCTTAAACCACCATCAGTTCTTCATAATTAACTCTAGTTTAACTGTGTGGCTTCAATAGCTAAACAGAAACACGAGGTCAATCACTTTGCATTCATTTTACATCATATTTTCGATGAATTCACCCCATTTTACTCTTACTCATTTGAACTTGTCAAGCGATGTGACCAAACCCGACCAGAGCCCGACAATCATTTCTATATTTTTGTCCAATCCTGGCCTGACCCGACTGGTCCCGTCGGGTCCTGACAGTATCCATGCTCTAGGAGGTGGATGCGGGGTGGTGCTTTCATTAAGCGTTAATTATGAACATGTCTTTTAATCCTGTTCAGCCTGAGCAAAGGTGTGCAGTCACGTCACAGTCGGAGGGTTTTTATTACGTTACTCCTTTGTGTTATAACACTAACCCTGAAAACCCTCATGCAAGAGAAACTATTTCACTTACATTTTCATGAAATGTAATATTACTTGATGATGTCTTTCTGGCTTGGGTTAAAGTAAGGAAAAGTAAAAAAGAACACAGTTGAAACTATAATTAATACAGCATTTAGTCTGATGACTGAATGACCTGAAAGTCAGATGATGATGTGTCTGAACAATGACAAATCTTATCAAGCTGCTTCTAGTTGGCATCTCTTGCTTTTTATACATTCCAATCATAACACTCAATTCACTGTCTTAGTGGATTTACATTGGTTGACACTGATCTTTGGCTCAGATTGTCTCACAGTAGTGTCCCTCGTCCTTCAGATGAGGTCGGACAGCGGAGTTCTGTCCAGATGAGCTGGCTTTTCTGTGCTGTACTATGTGTTTATGCAGTGGTTGTTTGGTTTCCCTCGTGTAGCTGTCAGGACAATCCTCATTACATTGTACTGCACAAACTACATTGCTCAGTTTGTTCTCTGGATGAACACAGTTCTGTTGTAAAGGGTTGTAAGTGTACAGGGATGTGGTGTTATTACGGAATGATATGTGGAATAACAATGTCGTTCTGTTTCTTGCTGTTTTCTTCCTTGTCTGATGTTCTACTGGAGGAGTTTGGGCTAAGCTAAGTTGTTTGAGAGAGGTATAAGAGTATATCACACTGATATTGGCATCAGCAGATACTCAAGTTTGTGATATTGGTATCGTATCACACACAAAATGTGATATCATGTAGGGACAAACCGCTATTTGATGCTTTCACCCCTGATTCTCCACTCCAAAAAAGATCCAGTAGATGACCCCAGTAAACCTCATTATGTCTGCAGGGACCACAGTGTTGAACTTAGAGAGGTGGCTTCAAGATGCATTCAAGACAACTTGTAAATGTCAACACTTCAACAGACACACATGTGGTCCACTAATTATCACTCTCTCTTTCTGCGTTCTCACATCAGTTCACTCGGACATTATCCAGAGATTGCTTTGCTATCACAACTCAACTCAAGCAAGTCCAGTCGCCTCCAGCCAACTACTGAAGAACTCACACATACGGCCTCTGCAGACACACTCTGGAGAATCTCCAGAATTCAGTGCTCCATCATCTGAAAGCAGTGTGTGATAGTGACAGATAAAGTCTCAGTCTCACCTGTCTTTGCCTGTCTCCTTCTTGAAGAGCTCGTCAAACTGGAGCATCTTCTGCCAGGAGATGATGTAGACTTTGAGTTTGGGCAGCACTTGGTTCATCAGCCTCAGGTTGTTGTAAACCAGGCCCTTCCCATCGCGCCTCATGTAGCTGCTGGGGCCCCAGAAGATGAACACTGTGTCCTGGCTGGCGTTGAGCAGCTCATGGCGACTCCGCAGGACCCTCTGCATACTGGAGTGTGCGATGACACGCAGAGAGGTGCGGCGGCCAACGTCGCGGGCGTAACCCCTGGCCGTGGGGGCGTCATTCATGCGGATGACACACTCGGCCTGGTCAATCTCGTCACCCCTGCCGCCTCCGACGAGGTGACCCGAGCTAGTCACCAGGGCGCAGGTCTGGCAGTGCATTCTCAGAGGCTGATTGATGAAGACAGCAAAGAAGAAAAAAAGAGGAAGAAAACATAAACTTTCCCTTAAAAATAGCTGCTGCGCATTCAAATATTTGGCCTCTTCATCCCTTGTGGAGGCACAAGCGGCACTGCAAGCAGAATTTTTATGTTAGCTTTAAATCACATTTATAATAAATTCAACAAAGTTCTTTTCTTTTTTTTCCAGAAGTCAAAAATGCTCTGAAAGTTCTGTTTAGCCCTGGTTTATACAGAATATGCAAAGGCAGACAGAAATGTTCACCTAAGGGAACTTGGGTATAAAGCTTCACTATGTGTCTGAGGTAGAAAATGCTTTGCTGACAAATGGATACCGACAGAAGCTCTTGGGTATGTGTAGCTTGTCATATTGCTTTGTGATAGGTTGAAACCCTGGGGTCTTACAAAGAATTCACCTTAAATATGTCTCCCGCTTGCACACAACAAAAGAGTAGTGTGTGTTTACCTCCGGTTTACCTGGTGTTCTACTGCATACAAACCATATGGAATCCTTTACAAACCTTAATGTATTTAGCACAGATCACTTAATTGCCCTAAAACACACTCTTATGTTTGGATTCATGGATTCCACAAGATGCTCAAATAATGCTGCAATTACAGATTATTTTTTATTATTGAGACATCTATTTTTTTAATAACTGATTAGTTGTTTCATCCATTAAATGAAAAAAATTCTACAAAATGTATCATTGTTTCCCAATGTTGAAATGACCTGAATGTCCAGAACCAAAGATATTCAGTTTACCGTCATAGAGAAGCAAAGGAACCAGCTTATGTTCATATTTGAGAGGCTGAAATCAGATAACTTTAAAGATGGATAGGCTGATTTGCATGAGTGTTGGTAATAAAGTGTGGGTGTTTGATATTGGTTTGATACTACATAACATTATGAATTAAATACCCACACAAATCGATGAACAATTACATAAATATGTTATTCTGATTTCTTAAACTATAAACCTCTCACCAAATGGGTGAAAAAATAGTCCAACTAACAAGAAGGGCTCAAAAGAGAAAACATTTATATAAAGTACATTTTCAAGCAAAAATACCAAAAAAAACTGATTCAAATCCTTATTTTTGTAATAATTAAATTTTTATTTTAACATTAATAAATAAATGTAATATCTTTGAGTTTTATGCTGTTGCTTGGACAATGCATGTTTTCTGACATTTTGTAGACCACAGTAGTTAGATGAGAAAACAACTGACAGGTTAATCAATCAACCGAAGATCTAAGCAGTAGAGTCTTATTTGTGGCTACTGGTGTGATTAATTCGGCCTCTATTCAAGACAACATCAGACTACACTGGGGATCTCACATTTGTACGTGAAAGCTGTAGTTCATCCGGTGCATGGCCTCCTTTTTTTCTTTGCTTTACAACATGCTTGTTTTAAAGGTGTGCATGCACATTAATCATTCACTGACATTCTCTTTGGATGCATGTGTTGTGTCTGCATACGCACTTGTGGCATGTGTGTCTGTGCGTGTACCTGGGATTTTCCACACAGCAAATCAATGACATGCACATACAAGGACAGCAGAAGCTTTTTAACATGCCTTGAAATACTGTAAAACCCCAGACAGAAATATGGTGGCTATTTACGTCCTTACAACAAATACAAATTTACATGTTCATGGCATGAACAAAAACTAATTATTACAGCTGTGACTGTGTGTCGTCTACGCTGGTTACCATTGTGTGACATTTTCTGGTATAAACACTGAGCTTGTAAGAACCGGTAGTGATGGAAACCAAAGATTGCTCCTAATGAGGCAGAACCTCATTTGTGGGGCTCTGGGTAAAGTTGGGATTAACATGTGAATAATGAGGCAGAACTTTATTTATGAGGCTGTAGGTAAAGTTGGGATTAACATGTGAATAATGAGGCAGAACCTTATTTATGAGGCTGTAGGAAAAGTTGGGATTAACATGTGAATAATGAGGCAGAACCTTATTTATGAGGCACTGGTTGAAGTTGAGATTAACGTGAATAATGAGGCAGAACCTCATTTGGGAGGTGCTGTTCAAAGTTGGGACTAGCAC
Source organism: Solea solea (assembly GCF_958295425.1). Lineage (NCBI taxonomy): Eukaryota > Metazoa > Chordata > Actinopteri > Pleuronectiformes > Soleidae > Solea > Solea solea. The sequence continues at coordinate 4,412,388 of NC_081134.1, read as the reverse complement.
ATTTGTGCAGCTCTGGGTAAAATTGAGATTAACGTGTTAATAATGAAGCAGATCCTCATTTCTGAGGTGCTGGGTAAAATTGGGATTAATTTGTGAATATTGAGACAGAACCTAATTTCTGAGGCTCTGGTTAAAGTTGGGATTGACATGTGAATAATGAGGCAGAACCTCATTTATGAAGCTCTGGGTAATATTGGGATTAAGATGTGAATAATGAGGCAGAATTTAATTTATGAGGCTGTGGGTAAAATTGGGATTAACGTGTGAATAATGAGGCATAACCTCATTTCTGAGGCTGTGGTTAAGGTGAGACGTGAGATGTGTAGTGTGATTGGGTTAAGGTTAGTGATTGGGCTTTGATCAGACTGTGCAAATGAATGGAAATAAAAGCAAAGTCCTATCAAGAGTAGCTGTGCAAACCTGTGTGTGTGTGTGTGTGATATATATCATCATCATCTTCTGACTTTGACGGCAAATTACCATCTGAACAGAATCATCTGGTTAATGAGAATTCAAGGAGCAGGAGGAGGGAGCGATAGAGAGATGAAAACAAGGTGGACAAGAAAAGAAGACAGGGTGGAGGAAAGTGGGACTGAGAGAGAATGGATTAAAAAAGTGAAAAAAGATGGAGAAAGAGATGTATACAAAAGCAGTGAGAGCCACTCTGGTGCCAAAGTGTTGATGAAATACTGAGCTAATGAGGTCCTGGCGGTCTACAACATCACCAGGAACAGCAGCAGCAGCAGCATCCATCCGTTCCTCCAATCTCCCCCTTCCCTTTCCCACCTGGTATCGCCTTGACAGCCAATCTGGCTGGAGAGCTACGGCACCAGTGGAGCAGGTCAGAAATTCCATTTTCTCACAGGAGCTTTTAAGTGGCTCCATGGACCCTATTCTCTCTTCCTCTGTCTCACAGAGAATTTAAGTGAGCCTTTCTGGCCAGAAATGGCCTCTTCAAGGTGCTTGGTCAAGCTATTACCAAGAAACAGGCTGGATAGTCTGGACAAGGCTCTCCATTTCAGTCAGAATTATGTGACCCATCCAATATAGTTGCTCGGGTTTAGGGGATGGAGTCGAGGTAGAGGCCAATCTTGAGATACTGCAGTTTACTTTCAGAAAAGGCGGAGAGAGTTTCCTGACTTTTGAAAAGGTTTGTTCTCAGCAGAACTCGGAGGAAAATGTCATTCTGCTCAATGATTCATGCAATAAATGCTTCATAATGCAACGCACATCTATCATTTATGTATTTGGAGCCACTGGCTTTGTTCTTCCACTCTAAAAAAAAATGCCTTTGATCAAAATCAAAATATTTACCTTGTCTACAGTGTTAGTGTTTGTGTTTTTTTTGTATTACAATCCTAGTTAAAACACATCATCGATGCTTTGAATAGAAATCCAACCCAGCGCTTTCTTGAAATAAATAATACATTGTCTTTCTGCAGGAGTAAAAATAGACACAAGTTTATGAGCCATTTTCATCATTATAATCATAATCGACATGAAACACGAGTCCATGTTTCATCTACAAATGGACTAATATCTGGTTGTTAGAGGCAGGAATCTTTTTTCCTTCTTTTTCCCATTATTAATCTCAATAACCATCAGATTTATCTTGTGAGACTAAGTAATTAAAAGTACCTCCACTTCATGCAGCTACAGCCACAAAATGCTGCTTACACATTGATTAATAAATACTAACGACCTAAAGGTGTCAAATATGAAATATGTTTTTCTCTTTGCAGTTAACAGAGATTTGGCTGATAATGCTTCTGTTCAGAAAAGTGCAAAGTTTTATCTATGAGTTAAATCCTGCAGGCACACTCCTTTTTTTGTTTTGTATCTCCTCATTGTTATGAAAGCGCATCATTTTCATTACCTTGTGAGTTGCTGCTGTCTGACCTACTTGGGTTTAACATTTTTTAAATGAGGCTGTTGCAAATAAAAAATTCAGAGTTTAGTAACCATGCATGAATGGGCCTTACACTGTATATTCTACATGCACAGGGAACATAGGGCTGCCACGAGCAATTACACTTTCCAGTCACTCATCATTAGTTCTTTGGTCTTCAATGTGTAATCATGACATTATAATGAAACATGCCATTAAATGGATAGTGTAGGTTTTTTAAAGTGTGCTTGTATGAGGTATTGACACATGACGGACACTGACTTAACTGTAGAACAGCAGCTCTTGTGTCCCTGAGCATAAAATGCTTATTTTCTCTACTTTGGAGCAGGAGGGTGGGCAAATTTTAGACAAACAAAGGTTCCCACACCTAGGTTGACATCAAATTCAAGCACGTTTCAAGGTCTTTCCAGAACCAATATCCTCAAATTCAAGGACCAAATTTGCTGACACAGTTTAAGATGGGAGGGCAACCTGTCAGTGCCGCTTCGCCCATGGCGTCCACTTTTATTGATTTGCAGTATACGCTCTGCTTCTGGCCAACTGATTGCCCTTGAGGTTTTGGACAAGTCAGTCTTTTGTAATTTTCCTTTGTGAGCCAGAGATCTTGGAATTTGCATTTCCCAAGCGTCGCGTAATAATCGGAATTTTCAGAAACTGCTGATTTTCATGCGCAGCCATTTCTAATGTTTACAGAAAATGGTCCAAAAAACAGAAACTACCCAGTGAGCAGCACTTTTCTGAGAGAAAATAACTTGTTGATGCCAAAAGGTCAGAGGAGAATGACCAACCTGGTTTGAGATGGTGAAAAAGCTACAGTGACTCACAACAATTACTCAAATAACCACTTGTAAAAACTAAGGTAGAAGACCATCTCTGAACACACAACATGTCAAATCTTAAAGCATATAAGCTGCAGCAGCAGCAAACCCACTGGGTGCCATCCCTCCCACTTTACCTGGTGTCCTCTATATGTAATGAAGTGTTTGGTAAGTGTATGTATCTTTTAAAAATAAGCCCTCAGATCTACAAACCATTTTTCACATTATAGTGAGATTCTTGGCCTAAGAGAGATGAAGGGTAACCTTGTCCCACTTGTGGCTCACACCAGGAGCCTGCCCTGGTTTCATTAAGCTCATCCATCTATCCTCAATGGCCTAGTAAACTTGCTAAAACAGAAAGCAGCCTGTCACATCTGCTCAGTCGACAGCTCTCCTTTGTTTCCTCAATCTTTCCGCATCCAAACTCTCCTCTGCTTCCACTGAGCTTGTCCTTCATCATTGCACGAACCATCAGTGTCTGCACACTGCTCTCCCTGCAAGAGTTCCTGACCCGAGGAAAATGCGTCTGTCGAAGCAACATGGATTAACCTTGAGAGATGGTGGAGGGGATGACAAGGAGAGGGAGTTTGTTCCCAGGCCACTGGGAAGGCAGAAACCTTGAGAGCACAGAGACAGGGTCAGAGGGTGTTGGGTGGTGAGATGGAGATGGGTGTTCAGTGACCAAAATAAAAAGTTTTTATTTAGTTTGGGGTCTATTCAGTTGCAGAATAAACAGTGTTTGCTAGAGGTCGATACTTCCTGTTCCTAATGAGCTGATGACTTCCTAATTAGTGGTGCATCTTTTTTTCACAGGGCAGCAGCAGCAATCATTTGTTGAGTGAACTGCAAGTAGTTTGCACATTTGAAATTTGCTCGGGTCACTGAATGCACCTCAAAGCTGCTTCTCTTTACTCAACTGCATTATTCTCACTAGCCCTCATGCAATATGTTTCTTGTAGAAATTGTCAATAGCAACCATGCCTGTGAAGCCTCCATGCAAAGCAATGATCTGTGTACAGCCATTGGGCATTGTCAAGAGTCAGGGCCAAACAGTACTGCCAATTAATCAGCTAAAACGATTAATCGCTCGACCTGTAGTTTGGTCCCAGGCCACATGAGGAGGTGGTTTGCTTGAGAGCGGAGTGAGACGAGGGCTTGGTGGGAAGATATTGATTGGTGTTCAGTCACCCAAATAAAAGAGGGTCCTGGTGTCTACTCAAGTGCAGCATAAACAGTGTTTACCCTTTAAAATGTGTCCCCATTGTTATTAAAGCAGTTTCAGACGTCACATGCGTAAGAAGGCAGCTGGTATTGAGTGGCATTTAGAGACGGTGTACAAGACTGTGTAATTAAACAACAGGGAGGAATCAAAGCCCAAGAGGACTCAAATAATCGCACACTGTTTCTGTGTGATTCGAAGCATGCAGTTCCACTGGCCTGATTTGCTTTGTGGTCAGCTCCCAGAGCCCTCCACTGCTCCTGGGTAACACGTGCAATAATTGGTGGTTAAAACACACATGGTTCGAAATCAGCTTCAATTCTTTGCCTCTTCCACCTTTCCCCTGGCTTACACTGCAGTGAACCTTTACACTTGATATATGCCATACCCCCCCCCCCCCCCCCCCCCAAGTGGAGAAACATTTGAGTGTTGTTATTGATTTGTGTGGGCGGATGCAGCGGGAGAAGGATTGAATGGGGGCTTAGTGAGGATGCCTCATCTTCAAGGATGCGAAATAGTGGATATGGCCTGTAAACATGAGTGTTGAGAGGCGGCAATCATCCAGCCCAGCAGGGTGTTGTCTGGCTGTCTAGTATCACCCAGCAATATCACAACTGAATAGAGCTTTGTCAACCTCCTTCAGGATGACCTTTAGTCTTGTCAAAGACATCTTGTTTTCTACATCCTCGGGAGACAAGACTTCTTCCCAAGGTTAGAAATCAACAGCAAGTTGAGGCAAAAAATGCTCCTGAAAGGTCTTGGCAGAAACTGATACAATACACTGCCTATAATGAACATACTACTAAGAATGTTGCTAAAGGTATGTTATCACTTTAAAATAAAAACAGTGTGTTTTTTGTACCCTTAGAATAAGCCTTTATCGTGTACATCACACAAAAAGCCTTGCTTTACAGAGACCGGCGTCTTCTGTCACAGGGTTTTTATAGCAGCCCAACAGAGACAAACCAGCGAGAGTGTTTTTGAAGCAGAAGCTTACAATACAAACAAAGACGACTGACATCCTTTCTGTAAAGGCCACCATAGTTCCCTGATGCACTTGGAAAAGGGAGCGTTGTGTGGAGGAATTCTCAGTTTGTTACAATCTGCCGTCTTAAAATTAGATGTCACTGCACTTCTTACAAGCTGGTCCTTTCAGTAACTTCTATTAAATGTCACCTCACACAATGGCAGTGTTGTAATACAGCTTTTAGTGGTGATGGATGGGTTATACTTTTATGGGTGAGAGCAGCATTTTGATTGGAAAACATCAAGGACTAAGAGTTAAACACAAAGCTAAGAGTAGAAACCAGCAGAAACCGCTTCATTTAACCCATCCTTTTTACACACCAGTAGTGAAAACATCCATAGGGGAATGGGTGCCTTGCTCAGGGGAACCCTAGTATGTGAACTGGCAACCCTCAGGTAACAAGCCCATTTCATTTCCTCTCTGCCATGGGCTGCCAATACTTCAAGTTGAGATATTTCACAAAAGAAGTATGAGATAGTGGGATATTTTGGACAGACTTTGCTGTATCTTGCTCCTGCTTTGCTTAAAGCTGAAATAAAACAGGCTTTGGCCTAAATATGCCATGATGATTAGACCTAGCATTAACATTAACTACATGTTAAGTATAAGTATGACTGTTCACACCTACTGTAACTTTAACATGTGTCCTGGATTCTTCTCCTGTGCTCTATTCAAATTCAAACTAACGTTACGTGTTCTACTTGCATTACTGTTACATGTTATAACATTTCAACCATTGAAGAGAGGAAACATCCATCCAGCATTTATACAGAGACAAATATGTGGCCCTACAGTCAATCCATAGTGTCCAATTTACCTAATCCCCATATTGCATATTGTTTTTGGAGAAGCGGGAGAAAACCCATGCACACACAGGGAGAACATGCCCGAGAGGAAACATATGATGATAAATATTAACATTGTGGCTATAGATAAATAAACGTAGGGGTACTTGTATTTGTGTAAAAAAACATAGTCTTTACTGTGAAGCTGCTGCAGATCAGACGAATGCACTGGGTTCATAAAGCTCAGAAATGTGGCCACACAACCTGAAAATATATTTTTTGTGACTGGATCTGAGGGGGTGATCTCAGACCTGCACTTAGCTCTGTCCACATGTGGTCACTCAAGATGGATGTTAAAACCAGGTCTGACCGCGGTCTATGACTGATTACACGGAGTAACTGTGATAGAAAAATGACAGAGTAATATTGGTCATTGGTTATTTTCTTGCATATCTTATATCTTATATTTTTTGCAGAAAAATGGAGACTCCATTCACAGACGGCCGCTTTGTCTCCACTGCTCCACACCACTCGCAACAATTTTTACTCATTTATGCAAAGCAATAACATTAATCAGGCTTTACCACTATGCAATACACTTGTGTCAGTACCACATTGTGTAAAATTCTCTTCATCTCTACGGTATACACTCGTCTTCCCTTTTCTCTGTCATCCCCAAAGTGGTGTTGATAACTTCCTCTGAAGCTGGAGTTATGCCATAAAGCCTCCGCATGAAAAACATCCCATCGCAGAAATGTGGATTTACGTTTGCCCCCTCGACAGGGGTGTTTTTGTCAGTAACATTTTATTATGGTACAACAACACACCGGCTCTAAGGTAAATTAGCTGTGTCCTTGCCAGTGTCTACTGCTGCATCTTTAATACGGAGCACAAATAGAGACACACATGTTGTCTGTTGCCTCCCTTTAACAACAAATGGAAGGCAAGAAGCAGTGCCAACACTATATTATTAAATAAATAAATAAATAAATAAATAAATAAATAAATAAATATATGCATCTCACTGGGATTAATTGAGTGTATTTGCAGTTTTAATGTATAATTTCTGTGTTCAGCGAAAATGCCTGTGAAAAGGGCCAGAACATGTTTTAAACCAGATAAAGGGGTAAAAATGCACCGCAAAAAAGGACATTTTTTTAAGATGCCCCCCTACTGTGAGAGCCCAAATGTGTAATTTATGATATGAGATGATTAAATGAAACAAAAAGGGAAAAGGTGGGGGTGAAAAGACAAATGCAAGGATAAGCAGTGGAGCATTACACCGCTCAGTGTGCAGCCTGCCAGAAATTATTGGAAGAAGGAATGAAATGGACAGGCGTATAGAGAATGAAAGAGTGAACAAATTAATGAATAGAGCAGTAATGAACGGAGAAACTAAATCAGAGTTGACTGCAGGAAAAGGGAAGAATGAATAGGGAAGGGTTGTATGGAGACAGTTACAAATTAGAGTAAAATTTAGCAGCTGTTAGGCCACTTTATTGACTTCCAATCATTTGGACAGCCTAACCTTAATGGTCCAGTGTGCATCATTTAGGAGGGTTTCCTGGCACAAATTGAATCCACTATCCAAGTATGTGTGCATAAGTGTATAATCATTATAAAATAAAATAAAAAAACAGGGTTTTCTTAGCCTTAGAATAAGTCTTTTATATACTGCTTTATAGAAGCCACCATCTCCCTAATCTAAGTAACATCTTACTTAATCTTAATCTTAACCAGAGCCTTCCAGAGGTTTCCATGAAGAGTCCTGAAGTCCTGAAGTCAGTGTTTATATCAGAAAATACACTAGAGAGTGCGAGGTCATATACACGAGTATTACAAACACACACGCAGGCAGGTTGAGTGCTGCAGGGCAAAGCCGGTGGACAGACTTATTTGGAGCAGTTTGTCCAGCACACACGTTTGACTGGTCATTAGAGAGAAGCTGATGTGGGAAACAAGCACTGAGATGAGAAAGTGGAGAGGGAGGAGCAGGAAGGAGTAGATGTTGAAACAGTGGCAATTAGGGATTCCAGTGGTCAGCAGTCATACGTCAGACTGACATCTCCTGTTGCTCTGATGCTTTGGTCTTAATTAGGGCAGAGTTTGTGTGTGTGTGTGTGTGTGAGCACCTTGGAAAGAAATCTTTGATGGAGGGCAATTATCTGCCTCAGGAAAATACATCGCATCTAGCCCAAAAATGAAGCTAATAAAAACTCACTGATGGAGATTGCAAGTGTTCTTTTCTAGTGACCTGGAGCTCTCATCTTCAAAGCAGGGATGAGTATAAAGAGGGCTCTTCATTGTGGGTGTACTTGTTTTTGTTACCCCTATGTGACCTTTTCTGGAAATAAACACTGACCTAGTCAGGACCAGTAGTCCCCATGGAAACTAAAACCTGGTCCTAAGATTTGAGTTGTTGTTAAAGGTTAAAGTTAGGGTTAGGAATTAACCCTTCTGTGACCATCCTGTCAGGATTCTTCTCATTACCATCACTACCTAGACTGTTTGTGATATCTAGAAAATTCAAACCCTCATGTGGAGGATAAAGCGGTAGAAGATGGATGGATGGATACTGGAAAGCAGAGAAATAGAGCTTTGCGCCCATATACTTGTCATTACGGTAGCACTCAGGACGTCCACGGAACGACCGTCCAGTCACAGACAAGATTTACCAGCGCGGCACACGTTTGTGACGTCAGCTTCTCTGTACCGTATTCCGGTTGAAAAACTGCCAGATATGGATAAGTGAAAGTTATCTCAGAAAAAAGGGCAGAAGCACTCACTCATTGAACATTTTTTTGACAATTCTGCAGCCATAAAATCAATATAGTTTAACCAGTTAACTGGTTATGATAATGGTTAGGGATAACACTTTACAAATGAGTAGAAGTCAATGAGAGTCCTTAAAAAGATAGCTGTGCACATATCTGTGTGTGTGTGTGTGTGTGTGTGTGAGAGGGAGAGAGATAGATGGAGATTTAATATCCCTGTCTGCAAGTTTGTGATCAAAGTGTGCGGCCATTGGAGAGGGACAGTTTAGAGGACATCAAACCAACACATACACCTACAAAGTGGTAAATTACACTAACCGCTTTAAAAAAACCTCAAACAAGTTCACTTTGTTTTTGTGCATTTACAAAAATTCAACTAAACAGGTGACAAAAACATGGAGAGCAGTCTGAGAGCAGACTAAAAAAATTAAAACAAATGAGTAAAAACAAAGACAGCTTCACTACACCTGTCACCAGCAGCCCATAAAACACTGGCTGACAAATTGATGGCTACGCAGTGCAGTCAGATAGACTGATCAATGTCTGAGGCCGCATGTAAGAGGACGATGTATTATTCGCAGCGAGGTGTCCACAGAGTTTCAACATGTACATTCGTGACATAGTCATAAATCAGCCAAACAAAGAAGGTCCATCTTTAAAGAAGGTCTACTAATGCCAGGCTGCTCTGCAGTAACAAGTAAGAAGTAAGAAGTCGGTTCATTTTCAGTTTTCAAGAAACACGGAGCAGATCATCAACGTATCAAGTCAACGTATACAACGTACGCGTGCGGTTTTTGTGAAGAGAAAATCATTATATTGCAGTGAATCCGCCCAAGTAGGAATCTACTACGATGTCACGCCATGTTGGTGTTTGACAATAGAGGAGACAACAATTGGATGACAGTGAGCACCTGCAGATCACCGTGTGTGACTTCTGCTGTCAATCACACAGTAGCCAAGCCCTAATACGTACATACAGTACATACTGTACATACCCTGCTTTATCTCCTTTTTACTCTCAATGGGACGATACCAGGAAGAGAATTATCTTTTAAAAAAAATCAGTCACTCCATTTATAAAAGACTTTTACAGCTCAAAAACACAGCGGTGACTCTGACTGTGTGGTGAACGTGACAGTGCAGCACTAATATTGCAATAACCTCAACAGCGAAGCAAAATCTAAGTCAAATTAAACATTTTTTTTGGGGAATAATCCGTGTCTTTCCTTAGGCCATGTGTTTTTGTGCAGCTGTTTTTGCACAGCTTTACAATAAGAGGCCACACAAACCCAAACAAATGTATTTGCCTTTAAGAGGCAGCATTCAGGACACAGGTACTTTTCCTCAGAGCTAGTGCAGTGTCGTGTCATAATAGGCAGCCCTGCTGTGAAAAACATGTTGGGTACAATGTGAAAACGACTCCCTTCATTGTTTAGACTAGGAAATAATGCTGTTCCTTCATGCTGGAAATCAAGTCAAGGAAGCTGAAACCCAGTGGGAACAAGGTTTACAGTGGATCAGTACTAATGTAATATCAGTCTGATACAGTCATTGTCCATCGTTTCAACTGTTAAACTGTTAACAACACATTTATTACTCAGCCACAAGCAGCCGCTTCAAACTATTGTAAAGCTTCAACTGTGTCACAGCCCACGATATCGTTAAAACGCTGCTGTCGTTGCTTTTGAGTTCACATTTTACAGTCTTAGCAAAGCTTTTATGTGACATTGAGGCTTTTCCTCCCCACCTTTTAATTATAGAGATTGTTATTGAGCAAGTATTGAAGGCTCTCTGCAGAATTGACTTATTTACTTATGTAGTCATGCATTTATTTGGGCTACATTTGGGTAACAAAATGACTTTAAGCTGGGCTCTAATTCAACCTTGTTCCATTTATTTCAGCAACAGGAAATAAGAAAAAAAACAAAACAGAAAAAGCAAGAGCCTTGACGTTGATAAAGCACTGTATGTTCCCAGTACTTTGTTCACTTTCAAAATTGACCAACCTTGGTTTCATAGTTCCTGCTTCTATTGTGTGACAAGGCCTTCAGGTCTTGCTACAGTGAATTAGCTCACTACGTGCCAGATGCTAACAATGACAGGGCTTGTAACCGCTGCTTTCTCTCTCTCTCTCTCTCTCTCTCTCTCTCTCTCTCTCTCTCTCTCTCCCTCTCTCTCCCTCGTGCTGACATAAAGTTCCTATATAAGCCAAAAGAAGTGAACTAGATCTGTGAATACATAGTATTATTCTAAAGATCAACAATATAATTTCATTTTCAAGTGTTCTGATGTCAAAATTGCAGGTGAACAGATTCAATTCTTCATTCTTACAAATAGTAAGTAAGATTGTGTGTGTGTGTGTGTGTGTGTGTGTGTAAAAAAGTTATTGCATTATCTCTAGGCCACTTTGTCCACAAGAAAACTTGGACACAGTGCTTATGGTCTGCATTTTGTGATACATGTGTTGTCGTTATTGTTTTGCCACCCACACTGAATCCACAGCTCCATTTGTGTCTCACACTCATCTCCCTGTTCTGCCTCCATAATCAAAAATGCCCTTCTATCCCAAACACCACTGCAGCTCATGTGCAGTCTCTGACTCTGCCCCGAGGGCAAGACTCCACGTCATTAAAGCAGAAATCTCCTCGCCACCTGCACGGAGAGGTGAAAAGAACAGTGCATCTCTCTCTCTCTCTCTTCTCGCGCTGATACAAAGTGAACCTGCTCCTCTTCTTCTTCCTCACCTTGTCCGGTTTAGATAACCTGGTGAAAAGAACAAACAGCTTCTCTTGCTGTGAGTTTCTATTAGTATGAGCAGCTGGAAAGACTGAACCCAGGCAGCCCAATGTGGTCAAGCTAGTGGGAGAAGAGACACAAACTCCTTTGCCTTAATTGGCTTCATATCAGCCTGCGTTAGCCCAAAAAGTAACCGGTTTAAACATTGTGTTTAATCAACTTTCACTCATAGGGCAAATTACTCTGCGATGCATGCCAGTTTTTGTCAGCATGCATCTGATTGGCGTAGTGATAAAAAAAAAATGAATTTATAAATTTATAATGAACCTTTCTTTTTATCATCAGTCAGATGTATTGAGAGATCAGGGGTCACTCTGAGTGCATCTTCAGCCCTATTTGGACAGGATTAGTTTTGCATGAGGAGATGAGGCAAAGTAATTATTACGAAAGCTCTTCAGTGATTTTAGTCCCGTCCGAATGAGCCATGTGAGTAATCGTTAGTAAAGATTATGGCAAATTTTACCTGGGGTTAAAAGATCCGGATTAAATTACCCCAGGTAATTCATCTCCTGTGTGCAAGTGGATTTCCCCAGATTATCAAGCATGGTATGCTGATGTGTGTCTGCTCTTGTGATAATCAAGAAGCAGCGTAGTACGCACAGGAAGTCGGACTGAAGTTGTTGGTGCTGGGTTTGGGGACAGAACATGTGCCTTGTCGGGGGGGCGGGGGGGTCACAGAGCTGGTTGTAGTGGCAGATCTGCAACTGGGCCTAGGAAACGGCTCCTGGGTCAGACGGAGCTATTTACCCTCATATCCCAATTGTGGTAGTTTTACTGAGATTTCTTAGCCCGTGCAAATTGGCCATTAGCCTGCGGTCCACTTTGAATCCATCAGAAAAATAACAAACAAGCCGAACCTTCCTCCTGAGGATAATCATGACACCAAATTAATTTTCAGGTTTGTACTTAATGGATTTGTGTGTGTGTGTGTGTGTGTGTGTGTGTGTGTGTGGAAGCAGATATCTGCCTTCAATATCTTCAAAGGACGGGTGAAAAGTTATATTCGTTCACACTTGATTTTTGGAAAGAGTGACAGCCAGAGTGCAGCCTGTTCAATGGTGCAGCCATTATATGTCCCTGTAACCTGAGTGAGCCACCTTTGTGAGGACCACACAGATACATCCCTGTAGAAATCATTGCCTCGGCATGAATACACAAGATGAGGTGCAATTTCAAAAAAATCTCTCCCTCTGCCTTCCTGGTTTTTTTGCCCTCAAATTGCAGCAGGAGGAAAAAGATAGAGGAGGAAAAAGCCAGGAGGAAATGACAGGGGGACTTTAGAAAGAGAGAAGATAGATGAAGGGGGGTGGGTGGGCAGAGGTGGAGGGAGTGAGAATCATAGACGGGTTGGGGGGGTGGAGGGGGTGCAAAATGAAAGGCAATCTGAAATGAAAAAGGAGCGAGGAGAGAAAAAAAAAAAAGGAGTGGCTGTCAGAGAAAGAAGCACTTTGGAGACCAAGGAATGTAGGGCAGGACCTTCACTGAGACACTGGGATTTCAGGGGCTTCCTTTGATGAAGGAAACTTAAAACTGCACACTCTTCTGCTTCACAGCTGCACCATGTTAGGATATCTGATGGGGTCATTATGCATTATCACAAAAACAATCATTTCAAAAGAAATCAGCTGGATTTCTCTCCCACAGCGCGTCTGGTGGAGATCTCACCTCACGTGAGCTCACAGGCGTCTTCATCAGCACACCGTTTATTGATCTGCGAGGCTGATATGTTCCCATAATCCTCTCTGTCCCTCAGCCGTTGTGAGTGATACTGGCGTGGCTAATGCCCAGCACCGTGTGGTAAACAATGGATGGAATCGATGACGAGAAGATGATCCTCTTAAGAGGAGTCTGGCGAGAGTAATGACTCAGAGGAGGTGATGTGAGAAGGTGTGTGCCACTATTTTATTTTCCACATCACGTCCACTGCTGCACCGCAAAAGTCCCTTTTCCTGCACAAGAGAGAGGGAGAGAGGGAGAGAGGGAGCTGAAAGATAAAGGGTGGGGTTTCATCCTGGTGTGGAGCCAAATATGCACGGGTGGAGACAGAGAGAGGAGATTTGAATATGGCACACAAGCAAACTGTTAACTGTCAAACTCCAAATGACACGCTTGTTGTGAACAAGGGCAAACAAGCAATTTTCATACCAATGCAAAAAAAAAAAAAAACTCAAACAAATTCTTATTCCAGACTGGAGACTGCCCGTTAAATCTTGGAGTGTGAGTGTAATAAATCCTGTCGAACTAAACCCCAAAGGAGCAATTACTGTTGTGTTCTCACAATGTAACAACAAGCTCAAGCAAAACAAAAAGGAGGCATCAATAATACATGGCCAATCCTGCAAACGCTGTGTGAAGGAAAGCTGTGCTTCCCTCTGAAAACATCTTCACTAGTAAATATTTTAGTTGGAATGTGTCCATTCTGTGGTGGAACCGTAGCTAATGAGGGACCGTGTGTGTGTGTGTGTGTGTGTATAAAACACCAGCTGGCAGTGACAACACTCATCATGCAGGCGGGAGGAGGAGGAGGAGGAGGAGGAGGAGGAGGAGAAAGTTTTCATGTTGGCAAGCAGGACACACATGAGCGTGTCTTTCAATCGCGCCGCTCTTGTGAGCGTTATTGTGCTTCAATATGTGTGCGAGTGGAAATGAAGTCAACACATTGGCTTAACTTCCACACAGTTGTTGTGTACTTTGGTGTTTTGCAAACACGGAGAAAGATGGGACCGGAAAGCATACGTAGAGTAGACGGCATATTTATGTCAGCTTCTCAACATGAAATGACCTCTGCCAAGGTTATGTTTTCAGCTCATACGTCTGTTTGTGAGCTGCATAACTCAAAAAGTAAAGGACGGATTAATGGCATTTTCTCAGGGCTAGGCTATGACCCAAGGAAGAAATAATTAGATTTGAGTGAATTCTTTTTACTCACTTCCTAAACCCATTTCTTCCAGACTTGCCTTTATGTGATGTTGTCCTTTTAGCTTTTAATCATACTTTTTTCTTTTTTTTTTACCTTACTTCCACATCCTACTTCCGTAATTCTTTTATGAGACGTCTTCTTCTTGCTGTTATTGTTTTAGAGGTAATGTTTGTCTGTTTGTTTGTCTCTCTGTCTCTGAGCAGCACTCAAAGGAAGGGACAGATTCTGATTAGATTTTCTGGGGATGTAGTGTTTAACTGAACGTTCCCTCCTCCTAACATTTGCACAACTGAAAACTGTTTTTCTTGTTTTTCTGGGAACGTTGGCACAACATTTGGGTGTAAACTAGACTAATGAGTTGTTTGTGAGTCCCACTCCAAACCTCGCTAGAGTAAAACTTCAAAGATCTAAAAATATTTAAAGATTTCACAGATTAAAAGTGTGAAATGTGTGTGTCACGTTTTCTTAACCATTAATCAAAAACAAACGAATGAATATCTTCTCCCTAGTAGTTGTAGACAAACTGAAGACCACTATCTTGTTTTTGTGTAAATCAACATATTTAGTTTTAACGATGGCATTTCTTCCCTCTAACAATATATTTTTCTTCTGTATAAATAAAATGATAAAATCCTGTGTTGACACTGATGCATGAACTCTAATGTCATTTATAATATCTACCGCTTAATCCTCCACATGAGGGTCGCGGTACATCCCAGCTGATATAAGGCTGGTTATAGTTACTAGTTACGTCTCCCAAAAAGTAGTTGTACGAGTAACTAGTTAGGGAAAGGAACTATTGCATTACTCTATTAATGTTCAAATATGTCAAAGAATTTGCCCCATTGAGCGTCGGTGTGGGTGTGAGAGTGAATGCTCGTTTGTCTCTAAGTGTCCTTGTGATGGACTGGTGATGTGTCCACCGTGTGACCCCCGACTGTCGCTCTGTGTCAGCTGAGATTGGCACAGCGACCCTCATGTAGAGGATAAAGTGGTTGTATGGATGGTAACAGCGTTGTAACGATTGAAACAGTCATTAGTGAGATTACCCCATTACTGAAATAAACTAACACTGTTAGTTCATTTCACCGCCGTTATTCCCATCACTGCGTTCTCATACCGCAGAACAGACTATATTTACATAGCGGAGGATACTTAAATAGTCAGAGATTTTTTTTTTTCACCACTGACTGAGCAAACTCAGATTACTAATTAACAATGAAAATGATGACAATCAATTCTGCATGACAAAGCTTTCTGCGTTCAACTCCTCAGCATCCAGGTGCAACTTAAGGAGGAAGAGGAGCGCTTGTTTATGTTTTTTAACACCACCATTTAATAGGAAAATGCTAATGGTATGAATCACAATACTAATGTTTATAGTCAAGGTAATGCCTATTCATTTACTTAATGGATACGCACCTGAGAGGCAATAATAATCAGACTGGTGATTAGGAACGTGCACGTGAGAGCAACATCCACAGGCTGAGCTTCACATTGAGAGAGATTATTCCTGCCAGCAGCTCTGTATCCGACTCACATCAGTAAATGGCTGTTAAGGTTTTTTTTTTTTCCCCCACTTTTCTCCAAGGTGATAAGCCTCCCCCACAAACACAGAACTCATTAGTCTAATCCTCAGTGTATTGTGTCTAGCAGGGATTCATAAAGACACAAACAATGCACACGTGCATGCTAACAGCTTTGTGTCCCACACTATTTTATCACTTAATGAGCCCTGACCAGCACCATTCACGTTACCGCAACACCAAGAAAAGGTTAGTGTCACCTAAGTGCAGCAGTAACTCAAGACGAAAATGGCTTTTAAAGTATCATGGAAGTGCAATATCACCGCAATGCAAAGTGTAAATTATAACTCAGCACTTGTATATCTACTCTGACCAACAGTTTCACTCTTTTTCTTTTTTTACCAATCTTCTAACAAGGACATTGGCTTAAAAATGAATTTAATGTTTAAGAGGCCAAAAACTTGTTTTGTGAGGCCACCATTCACTTTTACCTTTGGCTGCACATTTTATCAGTTCATCAATGAATCCCAGCCCTGCCGAAATTGTATAGATGCTCTCAGAGTGTCCTCAAAATCACTTTTCCATTATACAGCTGCAGCACGGCTACATGTGACATCAACAGACTGCCGGCCACTGATTGGTCACAGAGTGTCGTCACTGGAAGAGCCATGAGCGCGACGTCCGACACAAGACTCGTCCCGTGTATTCAGCGACAGCACTGCTGAAAGCTGCCAATCGTGAGCCGAATCCCAACCCGTTCAGCCGTATTTCAGTTCACTGACCGTGTCAGACAGAGTCTGTGCTCCAGTCATGCAGTAATACTGAAGTAATCTTTTAAATGAAGTGATTCTAACACTTAAAGTACACCGAAAACAACTGCTTTGTCACTGTTCGTCACTAGTTTGTCTGTGTCGCGTATAAAACGACATCACAGCAGTTTTGTGCGGCCGTGCTCAAAGCAAACTTTTTTCTTGGACCAAAATAAATAAATAGCAATCAAATCATATTTTTGGTATGAATGTGCTGGTCAATTTAATAGTGTAAACTCCACTGACCTTGGTTTGAACGTAAGTGTTTATATTTGAAAATGACACACTACAGCTTTTATTTTATTTTAGTTCCATAGTCCCCAAAATAACTAATATAAGTAGTTTTCTGCTTCTGAAACAGAATCATCTCTGTGATTACAAGAGGACAGTGTTTATAATCTTATAAAGTGTATAATCTTCTGCCTCACTGAGATGAGCCTCTACATCTGTTAATTTTATCATCTCCAGCCATCTGTCTTTACAACATTCTTCTGTGTAAAACTGTCAATTACGAGTGGTGACACGTTCAAGGTACTCACTGTGATGCTCAAGGAGTTCTGCTTATTTGGAGGCGTCTTTGAGGCTCTATTAAAGCCAGAGAAAGCCATTTGAATCCAATAAGCTTTGTCCAATTCAGTAAATATCTCCTCACAATCTGCTCACTCTCTGTTGCGCGTGTGCTGGAAAACAATCAGATGTTCATACCATGCGTGGTATGAAACTTACGGCCCTTTTCCACTATGGTCCCGGCTCGGCACGACACAGCAAGGTTTAGGTTGCATCTCCACTACAAAAGAAGTACCTACTCAACGTGGGCCAAATTGTCACTGCACGACTGCGTGAAAATGCGTTTTTATGATTGTAGTATTGGCTGCAGAACTGTACAAACTTTGTCACTGAGTGAGTGTTGAGTTGCAGTGAGGTTTTTTTCTGTTTCCCTAGTAAATTAAGATTTGTCCTGGTTGCCCTGATGGCCAGTCCAACTAAAACAGAGTCACCTTCAAAGATGCAAAGATTACAGATAAGTAACATTACTTTGACTTAGCCAATACTTTAATATAGTTGTATCTTAATTGCTTTATATGGGTTGATACATTAGATAAAATGTATCTAATGTATCAACCCATATAAAGCAACGGTACCAGTGTCACCTGTTTGTAAAGTTCATTAGTAAGGACTATGCCACATATGAGTGGAAACAGACAGACAGACAGACAGACAGACAGATTAAACAAGTCTGCTGTTTGCTTCTGAAACAAATCGTTATTAGAAGGATAAACAAGTCCAAAAGTTCAACATTGAAACAATTTCTATTTGCTTTTGTGTTACCAGTGAAGAACGTATTTAATTTGTTTCACTACAAAAGTAGATAAGCATTTCAAAAACAAACTGTCTGCTGGCTCATAATGAGCACGCATTCTACTTGTTTTATTTTATTTTAATTAATTATCTAAAAAAACACTTTGACTCTACAAGGAAGTTCTCGGGCTATAATCTAGTGCAGCTTTTATTTTTGCAACAAAGATTAATTTTGCTGTGTAGTGGCACAACAATGGAACCAAACACTTCACTGACAAACTCATTTAAGACATGCAAAACATTGTGCAGCCTGTAAATATGACTCATAATGAATTGTCTTTTAAGCTGCTTTGTGCATCTTCTCACTGTAACTCTCACAGTCTTTTTATTGCGCATGAAGACAGAGCAGGGAGAGGCAGTGATGCTCTTCTTCAAAATAGCTGGACGCATGGTCAAGAGGTCAGAATAGAGAGCAGCTCAGTCTGAGCATCTCTCTGATTTGACCTGAAACTGACAATCTGACACTCTGACTCACTTCATGCCATGATGAATCCAGACTTTATAACTCTCTGTGACTCGGTTTTTCTTTTCAACTGTTTAACTCTGTCACTTCTCTGATGAACAACGAGTGCTCGGTCCTCCTGGTCTAAAAAATGTTAACCAGCATCATGACTTCGTCCTCTCTTTGACAACCAGGATTTTCATTACACTTTTATCCAAAGCGACTTACGAAAGAGGAATAAGCTACAGAAGAACTCCACTAGATAGGAACAGTGGACTGATGGAGGAGGAGAGTGCAGAAGTGAGTGCAGGGGAGGGAGGAGGGGGGAGGGTAAGTGCTAGGACAGAAGATGCTCTTGGAAGAGCGTGGTCTTCAAGAGCTTCTTGAAGATAGACAGGGACGCCCCTGTCTCGGTACGTCATTCCACCAGCGTGGAACGACACACAAAGAGAGTCTGGACTGTCTTTTGAACGGTGTAGTCGAGGGGTAACATAAGCCTTCAGGAGAGACTTTGTAGGCTAGCATGAGTGATTTGAATTTGATGCTCCACACCCGCAGCTCATCTTTACATCCGTTGGTATAAAAGCTTTTTCATCACAAAGCCACCAACGTCCAGAAAAAGATTTTGTACTGTATTGTACTGTATATGAGAATGAAATGATTTGTTCTCGCGTCTGTGCTCCAGGGGCAGGCAGTCTGCAGTAGGGCTGATATGCAATTGCGATTTTTCTGATAAATATTGTGATATAATTATTCTGTTTGGTATTTGTGTTTGATTTGGAAATGATTAATTGTCCAGCCCTAGTCTGTGGTTTTAACATCTTTTTTTTTGCAATAAAAACAACATCTAGAATAGGCATTACCATGAGTATTTCTTTAGGTATTATGAATACCCTTTCTGGATATTTTCTATTTTTGGACCATTCTCTGTAAACCTTGGAGATGGTTGTGTGTGAAAATCCCAGCAGGTTTTCAGTTTTTGAAATGCTCAGAGCAGCCAGTAACTTAGATCACTTTTCTTCCTCATTCTGGTACTCAGCGTGAACATCAGCAGGTCGTCTTGACCATGTCCACATGCCTGAATGCATTGGCTGATTAGATACTTGTTGTGAGATCAGTCAGATCTGTCCTTCACGCTCCAGAAACTGCTGTCCAACTGTCTTTGGTGTGGAGTCCTTGTGCGGGAGAGCTCGTGGAAATACTCGCTCACTATCTCCTGTTTAGAAGCATCTGCATTTGTCTTACCACTTACATATAAAGAACTTGACCAGTTTCAGCATGGTGAACGATGCGTCATCTGAAATTATTCTCAGACGAGCCTCGCTGCTGATACAACGCGAATTAATGTCTAGTCTCCAGCAGAGAGGAAGGAGAGAGCGGAAGAAACCCTGCGTGAGCTCAGGAAAAAATGCTTACTCCTCTGGAAGTGTAATCAGTAAGTTTGTCAGAGTGAGCGGGAGGCTTCGCAGGAACCTTCGAAGAATTTCCATGTCAATTTCCCATGTTCAATGGGTGAGGGTGATGGGATATACATCAAAGTGAATGTTTCAGCTGACAACGTGATGCAGCCAATGATTTTAAGTCACATCAGCAAAACACCAGAAGGCTACAGAAGCCTGATTCTTTCTTTGTGACTCGCCTGTGGTCGGGTTCCTTCTACAACTTTTGCTTTGTCACTTCTTGTTTTACACAAACAGAACTTTGCCAACTTTAATACAACTCTGCTCTTTTGCTCCGTTTTTGGCCAAGAAGCGCATTGTTTTCAAAGCTGGAGCCTACATAATTAATAACCTTGGCATCCAATATGTTTCTAATCTATGTGTGTGTGGGTGGTGGGGTGCTCACAGCATACAGAAAGAGATTACGCCAAAATACAAATAACAGTATGATCATTCTTCTCTCCCAGCATGGAGGACATGCTCATTAATCACAGCTAAAGAGCTGAGTAATGTAGCTGGCCTTGTGAGTCTGAGGAGCCAGAGGACGTAAAAGCAAAGGAATTGGCTTTTTATTGCAATGCTTCCTGCTCGTCGTCTCTTTGTATTCCCTCTCAGTGATGTGGAAGGCAGCAGCAGCAGCAGCAGCAGCAGCAGCAGCAGCAGCAGCAGCAGCAGCAGCAGCAGCAGCAGCAGCAGCAGCCCATCATCTATCTCCTGACGTTGTGGCAAAAGGTATCATCCATTTCTCATATTTTAACCTTTCCAGATCCTTTATGGTCTCTTTGCGGCCAAATGAGGAGGGTCCCCCGCCGCCTACAGCTTACCAAGCACCAAAGGTTAAAAGACATTGAAGCATGAAACCACTATTCAGCTCATGACACGTGCTTCGAGACATTTCCCTCCACTTCTTTTATGTTGAAAATGTATGACTCCTCCAGTGATTCCCTAACCACAGAATGCTAAGAGGCACCAAGTGTGAGATTACTCCATTGAGGGAATGCTTATCGAGAAGCTGCCTCCCTCCCCTGCCTCCTTCATCCATAATTGCTTTCCAGGCCTACGTTGGACAGAGCCTGAAGCTGTTTTATGTTTTTTTTTGGGAGCAAAATGCACATGAGATAAGTTGACTATGCCCCAATTGGGCCACTGTGGCATGACGAAACCAATATTCTTTTCTCTTCAGTCAAAACGAGCATTTTCAGCATTCTAACAAGGTCTCTCTATGAAAGCAGGAGTTATCCGTCTGTAATGTTTTGTCCAGCTCTCAAAAACTTAGAACTTCTAATGATACAAACACAAAGACAGGCCTCACCCCCCCCCCCCACACACACACACATAAACATGCACAGATGTGTACACACAGACACACAGCCCTGCAGACTTCACAAACACTGTTAACGCACATAAAATGACTACAGAGTCCTTGGCTATAACGGCTTAATTGGGGAGTTTTCTGTCTTGCTATCCAGCTGGCTGACTGCGTGGCAAAATCTTAATGAAGAGTGAAAAATGGCTGTGTTACTCGGAGAAAACCAAAGAAGATGCGCTGTCTGAGATGAAATATTAAATATCGCACTCTTCTCCAGCTGTCACCAAAGCTGTGAGAATGATGCCTTGTCATGTCTCCACGGCACAGATGGCTTTCCTTCTCCTTGACTTATGCCTTCAGGCAAAGTCCTACCTGTAGTCAGACATAGTATGTCGAACACCAACCCTGTCTGCAGTTTTTACAGAAAAGCCTTGCTTTTGTAATTTCTTCAGGTTTTTTTTTCACATCTGTTGGTTTTTGGCATGCTGAGTTATAAAAACTTCAGTGATCCTCTTACTTTTCATCTCATGCCACCATTAGGTCAAAACTTCCACCCATGCATCAATTTTCTGCCGCTTTATCCTCCACATGAGGGTCGCGGGGGGAGCTGGAGTCAGTCCCAGCAGACGTAGGGTAGGAAGCAAGGCTCACCCTGGACCAGCTGCCAGTCTATCTCAGAGCCAGCACCCATTTAACACTCACATTCACACCTACAATCAATTTAGACCCCATTTAGACCTAGTATTAATGTGTTCCACTTACTAAGTACAGCTGTGAACATGATAATTCCAAACAGAGAAGCCCCTGAACTGGGATTCAAACCAATCTTGATGTGAAGTGCGACCTAAACACTGTGCTGCCCTTACTCTAAATACTACACGTCTTGCCAGGGTAAACTTAGACACAATTAACATGGCATACCCCTCAGTCTCTATTTTCTTTTGTTCCTTTTTTGTTTGTTTTTGTGCAGCATAACTTGATTTGGTGACATTTTCTGGGGATGAAGGTTATGGCACAAGAATAAATGTTTATTTGACGGTGATCTGGACACGGATCTGGATTCAGGATATTTAGAAAACATTCAATAACCTTGTGAGACAGGAGGTGAATTGACTTTCAGTGTGTTTACATGCACAGTTTAATCGAGCTAGTCCGACTAAGACAATCGTATAAATGCTGAGGAGAAAATCGATTTATTGGCCGTGTACGTCTGACTCCATCTCCATAGGTGGCGCTGTATCTCTCTATAGGCTAGTGCACATTGAATCAGTTTCCTGTTGACCTTTACATCACAGAAAAGCGGCGAATGGCGAGATGGACGGTGAGATGGTTCTGTATGTTTCATACCTGCTGTACATGTTAATCGTCTGTAGCTTTCGCTGTAGCCGACGCCATTATGTTGTTTGTTCTTTTCCAGCATCAGTCCTGCAGTTTATACGTCGTCTCCTTCTACCTCAGAGTCAAAGACCAGAGAGGAAATTTTGGTGCATGTGCAGAACACCAAGTCTGAGTCCAGTCCAAATAAGCGTATACATGCAGGAGTAATCAGACTATGAATCCCATTATCCAGGTATGTTAGTCTGACTAAGACTAGCTTTACATTAAAAAAAACAATTAATACATTAAGAAAACCAAATTATTGTCGTAGTCCGACTGAAATCGGACTATTAACACGCATGTAAACGTACAGACTGCGGTAAACGTAGTGAATGTTTGCTTTCTCTGTGCTAACCTGGTGGAATGACACTTTACGTATCACACGTTGGTGGATTTTGTCTGTTGAGAAGCCAAAGGTCTGACTTTTAATCATATGAAATACATCCTGTGTCTTGTTTAACAGGAAGAAAGGCTGGCTGATGCCTTTCCAGCTTGACATGAGGGCACCTCTCGTGTTTGATAAGACTCCCTCGCTCTCGTCTGAAGTCTCCTCCATTACGTCGTCTTCACCTGACTTGCAGGATATCAGTTAGGAATCTGTATGATTCTAGTGTCAGAGAGGCAATCACGGCCTCATCCTTGCGTCTCCACAGAGAGACAGGGGAGTGTGGATTCCTCACCCCCTCTTCCTCTTCCTCCTCCTCGTCCTCCTCCACACAGAGAAAATACAAAGCAAGTCCTATGGGAGTTCACTCTCTATCTTTCACTTGTGTCTGTCTCTGCCTTGTCTCATTGTCCCCGGCTGAACCTTTCTTAGGTCATACATTCTTTTATCATTCTCTCCATCCTCACCCTTTCCTAGTTTTCTCTCTTTGCCTTTACTTCACAAGCGTCTCTTTCCCTTTTCATCCCGGTCCTATTTCTTTTTTTTCTATGCTTCCCTTATCTTGTCCTTTTCCCCCACAGTTTTCACAGCCCAAGCCCAATGCAACCAGTGGGGCTGCACAGAAATAAATGAGCTTTTATTCAAACCTAAATCAAAATGGCTACTTTGAAACCCCTTGGGTTCATTTAATAGATTTCACATGCATAAATTTAGTTGCTAAAACTTTGGTTTACAGCCCCACAAGAGTAGTTCAACCAGATTTTATGGAAAATGTTTAATGTCTTGACCAAGAGAGTGCAGAAAACCTATAGGCATCAAAATGTTTCTTGGGTGGTGGTGAGTTCAATACTCTGTGGAAGATAAAGTGAAATGGTCAAAGGCTTCCGAGCACTGCACCCGGCGTGCCAGCCAGCTGATATCTTTGAAAGATCAATATGGCAGAGAGGTCAGCAAGGAACGATGAGGAAGACAAATGTCCATGTCATACGATTCTTTTACAAACGCTGATCTTTCAGCACCACGGGAGAACAAATGCAATGCAAAGGCAACGACTTTCGCATGCCTGGAAATGTGCAGATAGAGCTCAGCCGGGTTGTCAAACTGCAGGGAGGAGAAAACGCAACTGAAAGCAAACTATGTAAACGCTGTCCCGACACATGCTGTAGTAGCAAGTAGAATTCATAGCACAAAGTATTGATTGCAGCTTGCAGTGACAGAATGTGAAGGGTAGCATAATAGCAGGTTTGAAGAAGCATAAATGATGTTCAGGGAAAGCCGTGGCCAATTGATGTCCCTTGTCACCAAAATGTCAATAAGTTTATTGCCAAGAGAAAAAATAAATTGGCAGTTTAGTTATGATGCTCGACTGCTCCCGTCACTGGGAGAAAATCAATTCTCATCCATAGCTGGGTTTACTGACGCATTACAGACAAATCCTCATAAAATCAAAACGTACACGGTCACTGGATATTGACATTTCAGGCAGTGAGGGGGAAAAAAAAAAAGATGCTGCTGCATGTCCCATCAGCTGTATTAAAATATGACAGACTCGTTTTATATTCATTTGTGCTCCACTCGGCTTGAACTGCATGACTAAATAATTGGAATCCAAAGACCAAAATCTAAACATCTGGGATACTGACCGCAACTCTGTGCAAGACTGAACTGGATTTTAGTGTGCTATATATTCACCTTTAATTATTATCCTGTTAGTTATAACCACACTCTACACACAGCTCTGACGAGAAGAAATCTCCCATTTTAACCGGTTATCTGAGCCAAATTATCTGGAAGTCTTTGTTAGAATTGTTAACAGCACCTCAAGGCCCAGATTTGATCCAAAGTTAAGTGGATACAATGGAGATACTGTAGATATATATATAGACGCTCATGTACTGCTTGAGGATGCATGTTCGCACATGGTTGTCAGTACGTACCGTCCCCACGGTCATTCATTTTTGGGAGCATGCAGCACGTCGATGTCATCATGCAGCCTTGTTGATGCTTTAAATGGGAAATTTAGACTTTAGATTTGATTAGAGTGATTTGAAATGGCAATGTATCAGAGAGTGACAGTGGAAAGAGAATCAGTTATGAGTTTCCTTTTTTTTGGTCACTTGGTTCTTAAGTTTTCCATTTTGGGTCAGTTTGCCCTTATTTCAGACGACAGCTAAGCACCAAGTTACTTAGAATAAAAACA
Source organism: Solea solea (assembly GCF_958295425.1). Taxonomy (NCBI): domain Eukaryota; kingdom Metazoa; phylum Chordata; class Actinopteri; order Pleuronectiformes; family Soleidae; genus Solea; species Solea solea. The sequence continues at coordinate 4,387,294 of NC_081134.1, read as the reverse complement.
TGTGACTGTAATGGCAGCTTATAAACGAGTGATTTTATCTTTTATCAATCTTTCGGCAGATTGATGACACAAGCTTTCCCTGTAACACAGTGATTTAATAGGACACTAAAGACGGAATGATTCCAAATTGAAACGTTTGGAGTGAAGAATCCCACCAGCTGAACTTTTCACGGTCGTCAGCAGCAGCGTGCATGATAAGTTTATATACTTGTTTTCTGCACCTGTGAGGACTTTTCTAAAAGAATAATTGTTCCACCTTCTGTTGCCAACGTGCTTTGCTCTGTCACAAGATTAAGTGACTCTCCAGAGCCCCTGGTGTTTAATTTAGCTAAAGTTCATTTATAAACCAGGCTGCTTTTTTATGACATTCAAGAACATAGTGTCTTCCACATGAAAGGCGTTAAAGAGGAATAGTTGTCTCATCCTCACAGATTATTCATATTATTCAAATGACTCATATTTAAATCATTTTACGGCATGATGTGGTGATTCAATGCATGTTTTTTCTTCCACCCACAGATATTTGTGTGTTTGTGTGAGTGTTGTTCTGCTGTGGAAAGCTGGACACAAACACATGGTTGTGGGGGTCAGAGAGACCCGAGACTCAAGGCTCTGTTTGAAGTGACTCCTCCATCTTCTCTGTTCAAAATTGAATCAAAGGAAGTTCAGAACACGACCGAGTCCAGCAGCATCATTCAGCACAACAGAGTCAAAATCCAACAAAACAACTACAGAGACTTTCAAAGCTCCCAAAGCAACACAGTGATTACAGTGACATGTAAAACAACAGTGAGACATCATTTGTAGTTATTTTCTACCCCATAGACTGAATGTAAGAAAAAGAGGATGTAGTCTTTCGCTTGTAAAACCACACTTATTGGATAATACCAGCTGTCAATCACACTCATGTCCCCTTTTTCATTTATTTTCCTCTAAATTGGAACTTCATTTACAAAATCGATGCCATGATATTGACAAAGACGGGTTAATGTTTTAAAGACAATAACAATCGAGTGAGAACTAGGCTACTTTTCCCCCACATATGGACCCTTTTACACAGCTGTATCGCCCCCTGGTGGCCGCTCAATAAAGTGCTACTTCTTGGTTAGACTTGTGTCTGTGCACGAGCCTTCCAAACTTTCCCTTTCTCTACACTCTAAACATCTTAAATCCAATTACTGCAGAACTGTTGCATCCATTATGTGGGTCAGTGGTGCAGACCGCTTCACAAACCATTATCAACCAAATTGCCCCACAGAGGAGCATAATGCTGCTGTACGTTCCCCTTAAAAAAAACCAAAAACAGACTAAAAAGAACCCTTTACAGGGTGATTAGGTCTACTTTACTTGCAGTACCTTCACTCCCCAGTACTCACATTGATTGTTTTCTCCTGCCTTGGTAAATAGATGGAAGTCAATACTACCCAGCAGTGACGTCAGGGTTCACTGAGCTGCAGGTCTCTGGGGTTTATCAATTAGAGTGTAAGAACGCAACCAAGGATTTCTTTTCTACGTCTAAGCTGTTATTAGTAAAGACAGGTGGCTACTGAGTGTCATGCAACACCGTGTTAAAGAAAATTGTGATAAATGACAGAGGGAGGCTCTCTCTCTCTCTCTCTCTCTCTCTCTCTCTCAAAAGAGGTTTGCATGTAGAAGACTACTGATCATTAGACAGACGGAAAGGTGTGTGATCTTGAATTTGAGCATTTGTTTCAGGTTAGAGAAAGAGAAGATGTGGTGCACATAAAATGGTAGAGAAAGTGGTGCAAGTAGAATGGTTTCATGTGGGGAATACGAATGCTTTGTGCAAATGCAAAAACGGTATCTGGTAGACAAAGCAAATAAGACAGTTTTAGGTGAATAAGGGGAATATTCGGGGCAAATAAAATGGCATCAGGTGGGAAAAGTGCAAATGAAAAAGGTTCAGATGCACTAACCACACCAAAAAAAAAGTGGTGGCAAATATTTGATAGAAATGAAACAGTTTCTTGTAAAGGTTTAAAAGCCAGGGGAGACAAATGTTCAAATAGAACAGAAAGTGGTGCAAATAAATCTGGTTGCAAATTAAAGAAAGTTCAACTGGCTTCACCTGCACAGTCTTTGCAGTCAATGCATCATTAGCTACGTCACTAATTCCCCAGTTCCCATTCCTTCATTATGGAAGATGCACAGGACCACATCTGTTTACCTTGTGGTCGATGATGCCACTGTATCCCTGGAGAACCGGGGGATGAGGCTTGGCCACCCTGACGGAGGCTTCAGTGGGCCGCCGCCGCAGCTGTTCATGCTGTTGGACGTGCGTGTCGTTAGCGTCCCTGGAAGCGATGTTGAAGCTTCCATTGTATACGAGGAACAAGCTGGCGCACAGGAGAAGCACGAGAAGCACGGTTACCCCATGGCGCTGACACAAAGACACAAGCAGATGCTGACAAATTAGTCCAGTTGGGGGAAAAAAGGGAGTTGAGGCTGCACCTGTAGGCATAATGGCTGGTGAGATGTAGCCTGCTATCACAGGCAGACATCATCATTAACAACTTCACATTCAAACCATTGTCAAATGAGTTCACACAACATTGATTAAGCCTGTCAGCTCAACACGACGCTCTGTGTTTCTCAGTATTGTGGTTTTAAGATCTCATGTCAAGACAAACGGAGGGAACAGCAAACATTTTGCAAGTAAAGTGAGACACAACCTGCACACAGGTTTGAGTATGACACGTGAAAATACAAAGATGTGACCATGGAGAAGCTCAGTGAAGCTCAGTGGGTTGTTCTGCAGATTAGCACCTTTTCCACCACAGGAACTTTTCTCATTTACCCGGGATTTTGAAAAACCTTGGCGCGTTTCCACCGAAATTCCAAAATACCAACTCGCGACTAGGGACTTTTCAGATTACCAGGAAGTTATAGATTGGTGGAACACAACTAACCTTTAAACAAGACCTTTAAAAGAAGACGAGGAAAGAAGAACTTGAAAACTATGGAGCAAAAGAAAAGGATGGAGTGGATGGACGTCCAGAGGTCCAGGATCTTCAGGACACAAAACGGCCGAGTGTCATTTTCCGGGACTTTGAGGTGCAGTGGAAATGCAAACCACACAGACTACCGGGAATTTTGAAATAAGTTCCTGTTAATAAGTGGAAAAGGAGGAAAAAGGGCTACTGACAAAATGATTCCTTCTTGCCCCCACTCCTGTGCCCCTGTGCTGCAGCTGTATGCACACAAAAGCTCCCTCAGTCACATCATTTCTGTTCACACAGACCACACCGAGGCAGAATAAATGACATCAACAACAACACACATCCCCAGGAGTTACACACTGCAGCTTTAAAAGGAAAACAACACACAAACAACTCTTACTGATTTATTACAGGGATACAGACATTGACAGGCGGGTAACGGTCACCTTTAACCTGCATGCAATCAAAAAAACTGATTTACAATGAGTGTCACAGGTCAATATTCAAACCAGGTTCCTGACTTTGAACTACAGAATTTTTCTTTTTAAAAAAAGAAGACACTTTTCATTTGTTTGGCAACTGTGCCATGTTTTTTTGTTTTTAATGTTTGGGATGTTTCATCCAAACTGGGTTCAAGTCATATTAAAGCAACAAAACATCATCATCATCCTCCTCATCATCATCACAAATACCAGTCCTTCGCATTAACGCGCAGGAAAACAAACAGGCAGCGCGCTGTGGTCCACGCCAAGCCAGAGGTTTTCGTGGCGCACAGAGCGCACGGAGCGCACGGAGCGCACAGCTGGACGCCACATTGTTCCACATCCTAATCTTTTCATCCCACCACAGAGCTCCTCTGAACACAAACGAGCACTTAAAGACAGTGACAGTTGCCTGAGGTGATCTTTACCATGGGTGTCTTCATTTTGCGGAGTGCTGTCTTTATCGTCTCATGGTGTCCAGTGTCTGTCCTCTGACCGCTGTCCTCGTCCCACGGTCCACTCTCCGCTCCTCAGTGAAAGCAGCCTGACTGCCGCTGCCCGTGTGTCTCCAGCCTGGAGCCCAGTCGCAATTCATAGTGGAGAGCGAGGCGCCAGATGTTCACTCGTGTCTGTCTTCCGGGTCTTAAAGCCCCGCGTGTTTGAGGTGCTGGAGAGCTGAGTTGAGGCTGGGTTAATTAAAGAGACTACCTGCTGCTGGAGGGTGATAAGGCCGTTTTGTTTAATGGTTTATTTCCCGCTGAGTAATATTTGATGGGAATCTCTGCTTGGATTACTCTGGAGTACAGTGTGTCATCTCTGGATGTCTTCTGCATTAAATATGAGGGGGATTAGAAATGCATGGGATGTGATACATGGTACAGACTCGTCTTTTATGGCTCGCTTACATTAACAGCGAGTCTTTATTAACCACTGCTGCTGCTGGAAGATAGCAACGTTCATTTACTCAAGGTACATATTTATCTCAAGTCAAGTCATATTTCTATTACATGGGCTTTTGTACCTTTTTCATTCACTGCAGATCAGAGATGGAAGTCACACACGAGACATGAGACGCAAGTCTTAAATTAAATCAAGTCAAGTCGTATGAATATAGAAGATGAAGATGATTTCCCCCATATTCCACATTTAAATATGTTTAAAAAAGGATGAACTAGAGTTTTATCTGTAACAGAAACACTGTATTACTCATACAATGTTTCTGCTTCATGGTCCCATACAACTGAATTGTTTATAAAAAATACAGAGCCTAAAATATAAAGAATACAGACATTAGGCCTACATTAAACTGTGGAAATTAATTTCATATATTAGTAATATTAGGGAAAAAATGGCATGTTTTACAAACTAATCATTACCAGTTTTTGACTCACCAAGATTACTGACTCCTGTGTCAGTGTTGGTGTCGCTTGGTTGCCAGGTTTGTACGCAGGCCTGCAAAAGCACACACCCAGTGTTTTCAGTTGTTCAAAAACAACATTTTAATGTTAACCCCTCAATTTTTGAGGAAAAAAAAAAGTATTTTACCAACATCAGTCAAAGAAGTCTCAAGTCCCCAAATTTGTGAACTAAGTCAGACTCGAGTCAAGTCACGTGGCTAATGTTATCTAATGAAGTGAAAGTAGTTGAAGGCATCATAATGCAATGATTTAACACCAGATTAACCACTTTTAATCCACATCCTCTCTATTGTGGCCAGTTTGTCTCGTTCCTAATAGGTTGCACATTTAGATATGTTGTTTTTAATATTGTCCTAAGCACTTTATACGTGAAGAGCACTTGCTTTCTTGCAGTACTGACACTCAACCCAAAACACCATAGCTATAGTGTGCTAATATATTTTTAATTACAACATTTCTATATCATTTACATTAACTGAAAGTGATAGAGAAGGTTTTAAAGCCTTCAATGTTTCCTTGATAGCTCAAGCCTCATTAGCGCCAGCTTAAAACTTAGCAAAAAGACGCTGCAGCTCTCTTGATTTATTAGTAAAACATGTTTTTTCATGTCGCCTCCTGTGTTTGTGCGTTCCATAAAACGGTGACATTTCTCTTATTAAGTTTTGACTTTACAGCTGAAGATGCAGGAACGATAGATTTCGTAATAATGAGTTGATGGAGTAAAGCAACAAACATTTACCCCACAACAGTTTCCACATTTGCGGCTCTTAAATCTCTGTGTGGAGCCGTGAAAGTGATGTTTTATGTTTCAAGCTGTAGCAACTGCAGTTTACCATTAATATTAATACACTTTATATACACAGCACATTTCAAAGAGGTGTCAGCACAGAGAGAAAACTACCAAAACGAAAAAAAAAAACCAGCAGAATTGAGGCCATAAACTCAACATGACTGTTTGTGTTGACAGTGAGACAAACAGGCGAGTGCAACATAAAATTAAATGGACCTATACCACTTTTTTCTTCTTCTCTATTTTAACAATAATTAAATGAGACGTCCTAAAGTCCTAAAATGACCCTGATTTGTTGTCAGAGATTACAAGAGATGTTAAATCGAAAAATACTGGCTTCAATTCCAGCAATGGTACAGTATATTCACAATTTAAAGTTTAATGTAAAGTTCCTGTCTATGTTTATGTTGTGGAAAATGGGTATTTGTCTGTTGTTCCATGTGGGATTAGCTCCATAATAATAAATAATGCCAAATACAACAATAAAATAAATGCATATGTATATATACATATATATGTATATATATATACATTTTTAACAGGTCACAGATCTTGGCTATGCATTTGCCCTCAGATTGAAGTGTAATTAATGACATATCTACAAGCCGTGGCTGGAAAACATACACTCAAGCAGTAAGAACACAGGTTGTAGATGTTGTTTCCTGTGGATTTAGTTTAAACTCTGCTCTGTGGAGAGAGAATCGTGACTCAGACAGAAGTATGGAATATTGCTACTGCATTTTTTAAACTGATGTAAAAGCGAGTTTCACATTAATCTGGACAGAAATCGGTGGAAAAAGATGTGAAAGAAACATTTCTTGGTTTGTTTTTCTAGCGTGTACACAAGAAATAAAAAAGGAAAAACAACCAAACACTGTAGATAAAGAAAGAAAGAGGACCTTGAAATTTCAGTGACATGAAATTCAAGGGGAAAAAAAACCCACTGATAACAGAGTAGAATTAACTTTAAATTGCCTCAGTTAAAGGATAAAGCTTTGATTAAGTTTTTCACATCATCCACTGTGAAAAGACCAGAAAAGCAATAATTTGTCAGTCGCTCTGTCATTACTTTCAAACTTTATCTGCGCTGCAGCCTCGGGCTCATTTGATGCTGCTGAAGACATGAATTATATTTTGCAGATAGTAATTTCCTTTAGTCATTTGCTGGACACTGCACTTAAACAGGGGTAAATAGTGGCAGCGTCTGGGGCTGTTTTACCAACAAGATCCCTTCAAATGACGCTGAAATTGGACAGTTCTGCACCAATTGGCAACACATTTAAAGCCGGCGCAACAATTAGTGTTCACTGTTTCAGGTTGTTGAATGGGAGCACAGCACATTAGACTTTTAATGCTGGAGACTGGGATTTTCATCCCATCACAGAACTGCAATTAAAAATCTCTTTTTAGATGTTTCCCCATCAGCTTTTGTTTAAGGATTAATTTGTTTCTAAGGGCAATGGCCCGAGATTGCGGGGCTTCTGATGTAGACAGCAGATGTCTGGTCTCGATAAGTACAGTATTACTAAGTTTCAGGTCTTTAATTGAACATTATGTAAATTATGTTCCCATTTAAGCACTCCTGCCTTTGCAGCAAGAAGACCCAGGTTCACAACTTGGTTGGAACAAGGGCCTTTCTGCTTCCACAGTCTAAAAACATGCAGATTTAGGAATTAGGTAAATTGGACACTCTGAATTGACCGTAAGTGTGAGAATGGGTGGTTGTTTGTTTCAATGTGGCCCTGTGATGGTCTGCAACCATGTCAGCTGGGATTTATGTGGAGGATAAAGTGGAAGAAGATGGATGGATGGATGTGTACACGCACATATTATATATATGTGTATATATATATATATATATACGTATGTATATATACATATATATGTATATATATATATATATGTATAACTATATATATATATATGTGAAACAATGTGTACAATGCAAACATGTAATCTGCAAAATATGCCCTGATGTATTATTGTTTATGTTGGCCTTTTCTTTGACATTCTGAAAAACATGCAAAAACAAATGATCCTCTAAAGCTTTTGTTGAATGACATCTTCAGTTCACAGCACAATGGAGAGAGAGTTCAGAGACAATAACAATGCATCACATCGGAAGTGAAGCTGTTGCATGTTTCCGCCCCGTTTTCCAGTGATTGTGTATAATCTTCTTATGGGAAAAAAAGGATCCTGCTGGGAGATGCATTAGAGAGACTACCCAGAAGCAATAATCCACATCACTGTTGCCATGAGAGTCACTGGGGAATAATGTGCGATTACAGCATGAGATTGGGAGGCTTAGCAACAACAATAACAACAACAACAACCACAACAGCAGCAGCAGCAGCAGCAGCAGCAGCAGCAGCAGCAGCAGCAGCAGCAGCAGCAGCAGCAGCAGCTTAATAACTGGAAAGTAATTTCAAATAAAGGCCGTCTCTGACCTGTGCACTAAGTGAAGGACAGTGAGAGGGCCTGTTGGTCTGAGCTGTGAGGAGGATATTTAGGAAAAAAACACCGCATGAATCTTCATGTGTTTATGCATTTGCAAATTAGAGTAAACATTTACATTAAAGGTGTAGAACGCAGGGTTACTGTAAAAATGGTTGTTTTCTGAGTGTAATAGTGAGACTGCACATTGTTACAAATGGATGACTCCTCCTTATGCCTTTCCTACTCCAGCTGTAAACTGTCACATCTGCCCAAATGACAGAATCACCTGGGCAACCTGTGGCTTTGAAAATTTCATTATTTCTGACAGAGCGAACACTTCTTCTTTTTCTTTTTTTTTTAAAGATCAAGGGGATAAATGAAAGTGGTTTATTATTTCATCCACTAAAATAGTGGTCAAATACGATGTTGAAAACCATTTTCCAATAGTCCAATAGTCTTGTCCATGTTTGGATCCACATAATTATGCCAGCAGGTTTTCTAAAGCATGAACGACAAAAAATCCCCCCAAAATGTATTTATTTTTTAAAATGTATTGTATAAATGTTTCCCAAACAATGGAGGGATTCAAGTAGCTCTACATAGTTCTGAGTGCAAGAGTTTGGTGTTTTCCCTTTATTAACAAACTGTCTGTGTGAGTTTGTGGGAACTCTTACACAGAATAGACACAGAGCTGTAGCTTTTTGTAACCCTGTTTTTTTGTTTTCTTTCCCTCATCGATGCCCTTTTAAAAGACAATGCCTGTAATTCTGCCAGGACGATGTCTCTTTTGCTGCTGCTGATGCTTCTGCTGCTGCTGCTGCTGCTGCTGCTTCTGCTTCTGTCAAACACCCAGAGACCTGATATGCAGGGTAACGCTGTGCACAGAAAATCTCAGCATCTTCAGTGAACTCTCACTCATCGTATTCTTAAAGTAAGTTTCAGTGTGAGGAATTCACGAGGGGCTGGTCCTGATCACAGCCACGTGCGTGGGTGTCTCCTCTCCGTCTAATCTTACCATGACAACCGGGGCACGAGCAGCCGTACACGTTTAAAATGCAATCACCGTGCAGAAAACCTAACATGTCAGCAGCAGCAGCAGCAGGAGCAGGAGCATGTTGATCGATGTTAACATGCTGCTCTTAGGTGGAGCCACAGAAATGATGCTGAATGATTTTATTTTTTCAAATTTCTCGTCAGCTTTTTCATTCGGAAGGGAAGAAACTGTGGCATTTTTCTTCCTGATTAGTTCTGATTTGTCACAACTCGACTCATGATTGGTCTTTTAAAAGAAATACCTGCTCTTATTTTCCACCATTGTTGTCTCTCCTTGGTTAAACTTTCTGAAACTAGGCAAACAGCTGGAGACGAGAGAATCAGCTTCCTGTTCATTTTATTGTTCTTGACAGGAAACCTGGTTTACAGACAGGCTTAAAGAGACATTTACAATAAAACACTCAAAATCATCATACAGTAAAATCATCGTACAAATTATCGTACAAAATAGAACAAAACATTGGGTAAAATCACCTATACTTCTGTCTAAAACAGCAGTTGCACAGTAAAATCACATAGTACTAATTTAAAAACGCTATTGCACAGGTAACAGAGGAGGTTTTTGACCCTGTTACTCCTCACTCATGGGGTTTTAGAAGTAGCAATTTAGAAGTAACAATTTCCTGATAGTCACCAGGGGGCGATACAGCTAACTGCAAAAAGAAGTCTGTTTGAATAGAAGTCTATGAGAAAATAAACATAATTCTCTTGTTATATGACGTCAGTAAACATTTTCCTGGGAAGTTCATGCTACTTTTCGATCTTCTTCAACAAAACATGATGTCAATTTTGTGAATTATGTTCTGATTTAAGCCACACAGTTGGTGTAGTGGTTAGCACTCTTGCATTTGCGGCAAGACAACCCGGGTTTCAGGACCCAGTCTGAAGAGGACCTTTCTGCATGGAGTTTGCATGTTCTTCCCGTGTGTGTGTAGGTTTTCTCCAGGTTCTCCGGGTTCTCCGGACTCTCTGGGTTCTCCAGGTTCTCCGGTCTCCTCCCACAGCAGATTTGGGTAAATTGGACACTCTCAATTGACCATAGATGTGAGTGTGAATGGTTGTTTTGTCTCTGTGTAATCTGTCCAGGGTGTAACCCACCTTTTGCTGGGATTGCTCCCCGCGAGAACCTCATGTGGTGGATAAAGCGGTAGAAGATGGATGGATGTTCCCGTTTAAGGGGAAAATAGCCGATAACTCGAATCCGAATACGAGTGGACACCTGTGTGATTGACAGCTTTTATCCTCCACGTAGCAGGTAAACGCTGTCATTACCTCGAGGATTCAGAGTAAGCGTTTAAGAATATGCCAACTTCTTATGGCACATGTATGAATGCTGATTTCTTACAGTACAGAGCTGAAACCTTTACAGGAAGCAGATAGTCTTTATCTGAAAATGGCATTTCAAATGTACGTTGCCTTAGTGTCAGGGCCAGCTCGATGATTGCAACGACGGTGTCTTTGTTACTGCGATGCTATGACGGCTACTGCTAAGAACATGGACACTGGCAGATGCTGATCAGCAGATGTTTATGATGCCCATAACACACAGGAGGGCCCAGGCCCCTACTTATTTCCTGTCGTAGGCCGTTACATGGTTGATTGTCTCGTGTCCACACGGGCCTATATTTCTCCCCTTTATGTTCTCTCTAATCTGCTGCAGATCTGTATCCCGCCGCTGATTTATGAGTGAAAGCTGCTCCCTGCGGTGCTGCAGGAGGGAGACCTTGACAAGGGAATCTGACTGGCTTTTTGTCCTCTCCATAATTAGAGAGTACATCTAATTCACCCTGTTCATTACCCTTGGGCCCAGTGACAAATGATGAAAGGCTTGTTTGAATGCAGACTCGCTGGCTGTCCCTGTTTGGGGTGAATGAGCAACAGCACATACAAGAGACGGGAGATGAAATCACAAGGTAGTTTAATTATCAAACTGTACTGCACAAAAGTGGCAGTGAATTTTTTCTTTTTTTTTACTTACAAAATACGCATGAGTCCCCAGAGGACTGAACATGAAAGGAGGATTTTAACAACAGTCACTTTGCATTATGCATTAACCTGCTTCTCATAAATCATGTATATTTTATATATGCTGTCCAAACATTTTTGCAAACTGTTATATTGTCTGGATCTTGGTAAGTAGATTTCTTACCTTCTGGGCAACCGCTCATTTCCATTTATTCCGTGTAGTTTCTATTAAAGGTAACTTTAAAGGAATGCATTTATCGATAAACACAAGGCTACAATAATCAGTTTTTTACACTTCAAATATCCCGTATATACCGTATTCATCAAATCTCATTGTTTTACTCTACAACCTGCACCAAATGGCGTGTTTTCCAGAACTAATCTTTTTAATTAACTGATTCTAATGATTCAGTTAAACTGGAAACAACTGCTTTACAAGTCAAATTTCATGCAGCTGTGCTGTGATGACCCCGCCCCTGTGAGGAAGTACTGTATTGTAATGGAAAACCAACCAGACCGTGTAGAGGGGCGAGCCGAGGCGGCACTATATAGTGAAAAAGGGGCTAAATATTGGGGAGAAAATGAGCTACTACATAGTGAAGATGACCTTCAACAAGAATGGAGACAAAAAGCTACATTTTACTTATAGTTTTTTAACTTATAATAGTTGAGCAACACAAATAAGATAACGTATAATAGCCACAGCATAGCATTAAACAGGAAGTGCATCAAATCATTTCATTTTCATACCACTGATTCATCCTCCTCTTCCTCACATAGACTTCACACACTGGTTTAGTGAGATTAGTTATTTGTTTCATTTTCCATGCACTCGGGTCAAAATTCCTCAGCTTCGCTGTGAGCTCGGACCACAGTTTGAGAACCATGGACCTATTGTTAATATGAAATCACCATCATGACAAAAAATTGAATAACTCTGCTATGGTTTGGCACGGCGTCTATAGCAACAAGTTGAAATTGAAACATTCCCCCACTGTCATTCCTAAATGAATATGGGGGAACTAAATTGGAAGTTAATGAATCATTAGGAGAGAACTGGATGGACTTTATGACAATTTTGGATGAAAAAATGAAGCCCATTCAGGTCAGACTGCAGGTAGGAAATATTCAATTCACTAATGTCAATCAGCGAGACTATTCTCTATGAAAACCACTCAAAAGCTTTAAATGAGATTAAATCCTGCCTCTTTAACCAGTAAATTAAAGTCATTACAGCACAATCTGTTGGTATGTATTTACAGTTAGTGTAGCAGGACCCGAGCTTTGTCCACTCTGGGATTTATTTGCTCTCCATATTTGTTGACTGTGGACACGTCAAGACTACGGTGATGGGTGTGCTGGCCTTTAATTAAATTGTTCCCTCAGGCATGATGGAAGAGGGAATCTAGTTTCAGGGGTGACTGGGCCACAGGAACAGCGAGAGACCCAACGCTTTGTGGAGCTCTAGCTCTGCTGTGTTTCTCTGCTGGAGGTGAGACAACACTCACATCACCAGATAGGATGGCAGCTCAGTGGTGATGCATCAGTGCCCCCCCCACCCCCCCCAGCACATCATGCAGAAAGGTGCACAAAGGTGGTTTATATGCCATTACGTATAAATGCCTCCCAACCTGGAGACAAGAGAGAGAATTGAATTGCTTGTCTTCTTCTTTTATCTTCAACGTTCCCGCAGGGAAGTTTTGTTTGGAGCCATGTTCTTCAGGTACAGATCAGTTATAAACAACATAGTCTGAAAGTACATTTTGCTCTGACTGAGGACAAGAAAATGTGTTCCTCAGGGCTCTGTCCTTGGGCCACTATACTTTTTAAAAAAAATTATTTTACCAGAATCATATTATGGACCAGGTTCTCAGGGTTTTTCAGCAGAAGATACTGTAATAAATCAGCTGAGGCTGTTTCTTCAGCACATGTTTTTTTCTAGTCCATCTATAAATGCATGCTGTCCATTGACAGGCTTGAAACTTCACCGATGGCTCACTAAGGGCCCCAGAGTGTGCAGTTCCTTATGATAGATTTTTTTTTAATACACATTTACACGTCCTTCTCGGCACATTGTCTGAAAAGGAGTAGGCAGAAGTATAAACTTTTATGTTCCTACATCATTCTTATTACACACAGATCCAAAGCTACAGATACGTCGCTAAAGGAGCCACACATTTATGCCGCTTTTTGCACTACATGGTCCCACCACGCCTCGCCTTGGGTCATCACAGCACGGCTACATGAAACTGCCATGACATCGTTTTACGTGCGACACATGCAAACTAGTGACTAGTGACTTGTAAAGCAGTTGTTTTTGATGTACTGAATCCTTAGAATCAGTTCATTCAAAACAGTGCTGCTAGGATCCTGCTGAGAGTATGTAAACACAAACACATCACACCCACACTGGCTTCCCATCTCCGCCCGGATCGAATACAAAGTCTCCCTTCTCACATTCCAGTGCATCCATAGTAACACCCCCGGTACCTCAAAGAACTTCTCTTTGAATCTTTGAATCTGTAATTGTTTCTTGTTTTACTCTTGCCTGTTTTTAACTCCTTTTGATTGTTTTGTAGCACTTTGAGATTGTCTTTTAAATATAAAGTGTGTTACAAATAAAATGTATTATTATTATTATTATTATTATTATTAGCACAGACTCCGTCTGGCACAGTCACTGAACTCATGGGGTTGCGATGCGGCTCACTGCTTGCGATCGCAGGCTTTCAGCAGTGCTGTCGCTGAAGACTCCTCTGTTAAATGTTGAGATTTTAGACATTTCCTTGCTAAATGTTAGAGATTAACCCATGCTTTTTGATTCTTGTGTCAGATTCAGCTCGCTTGGAACCTCACCAGAGCAGGTACTATGAAAAGTACCAGGTACCAGATACTATCGTTAGTTGTGAGGCTGTAGACGGAGGAGGTGCATGAGTGTTGCTCTTCTTTACATCGTGCTGAAAGGTTATTCTGGAATTATTGATCAGCTATGTGTGGAGAATCCACTTGAGAACCTTATCCTGGGCTCTTCCTGGCACTTTTAGCCATCCTCACCACTTGCAGCCGTCTCACTTTCCTCTAGCACTATGCTGCTGTTGTGTTTTCCTCCTCACCTTCATCAGTTGTGGCATAAACTGGATCACTTCAGGAAATTCACCAAATGAGGACAAAACACCGCTGCTGAGAAATACAGAGTACAGTGGGGAGCTGATAAGCTTAATCAGCATTGTGTAAATTGATTTGGCAATTGCTTGCATGTAACAGACATTCATTTCTAATTTAAACTGATTCACTGCAGCTTTAATTTTCGACAGATGCCTTTGTCTGGTTAGAAACCGCCTTACCAGCAGAATTCAAAATGGATGTTATTGATTTTCCTGTTGAGTTGTGTTCTTGTTTAACGGCTGATTATTTTTTTATATACTGACATTGCCAGTGTTTACACCACGATTGTGATCACATTTGCATGGGCACATGCTCCATTCATACGTAGATATCAGAGATGAAAAAGGCTGAGAGCCAGTACTTTATAATAATCTGTTTGGTTTTGGGACAGTTCTGCTGCATTTTGCTGCATGGGCTGCATTGTAGGGTGGAATAAATGCTTATTGGTGCTACTTTTATTGCTTGTTTCAGCTACTGTACAGTGCACACCATTTTTTAACCCCCTTCACCTACAGAACTACCTCATTCCTACTCTCTGTTACATCACGTCTCGATGTAGTGCAACTTTCCTTTTCTTAACTCACTCATTCTCTTTACCTGCTAATGGCAATTCACATATGCTGCTCTGATGTCCTATCGTCAGCGCCGTCCCTTTTAAACTTTATTGGAATTCATGTTGCTGAAATCCACAGAAAATCTCCCCTCAGTGGTCAGTGTTTGGGAGGCAGAGTGCAGTTTGTGTCCAAAGTCATTTCTACGGAGAATGACTTTTTTTCTCCGCTCTAATTTCCCCGTGAACAGGACAACCTGTTCTCCTCGCTGCCCGAGCCAAGAGTTTGAAATCCAAATCGTAAAATGAAGCAGTTTCTTCTCCTCCCTAATTTCACTCCCTGGTTTTAACTGAGTGACTGAGGCGCAGGCCAGGAGTCTGTCTCTCTCTTTGGCTGATAAATGGTTTGGCTGAACGAGTAATGGCTAATTAACTTCCTGAATATGATTGTTTATCTGACTTTATGATCTGACTGCATGCCAGAGTGTCTGCCCCTCTGCCAGTGCTTCGTCAGTGCGTCTGTCTGAAGGCAGACCGTGCCGCGACTGTGTTAGCTCAAACTCACCAGATGCTCTGGCTGCATGCTCGATGCTCCAGCGCTGGCAGCGTGCCACTGCTCCTGCTTCACCAGGCTAATGTAAATGCACCATCTCATCATTCTGGCCCAGAGGGAGGCACACTCATCTGCCTCAACATGCTTGCTTTTGTGGAGGGGGGGTGGAGAAGGTGGGCCAGATGCTAGGGAAGGTTTCCTTGGCGACGAGGGAGCCAGCAGAGGTCAGGAGTGAAGGACTGCAAAACTGGAGCCATTTGGAGAAAATGTATATAGTGCTCAATATAGAATTCAGTATTTCTAAAATCAAAAGCTTTTCCGTTCATTTCATCTTTTCACTTAGCAACAGTGACTATTAGAGAAACTCAGTTAATGGAGCAGCTCTTCTCTTGACTAATTTCTCCCTCTAAATGGCAGAAGGCTTGGCAGTGAGTGATGAAACTAGCCTCGCTTGGATAAAGCCTTTGATCTCTGTTGCTTAGGACACATTACAAGTGGTTGGAGAATTTTCTTGGCAATGATCATTCTTCCCAGTTAGAGGGCAAAGCAGCTTGTGATTAAGAATGATGGTGTGTCCACATTTTATTAACTTTCCCCAACACTTAAAGGCGATAATACGACACATAAAAGCAAAGTCTGACAACAGACAGATAACAGAGTTAATAATGCTGCGTAAAGTGAGTATGTGCAAATAGAACAATTCAAACAAATGAGCATAAAAACATACAGATACAAAACAAGACACTCTCCCTGGTCCCTTTATTAGGTACAGCTGTTTAACTGCTTGTTCACACAAAGCCAATCACCTTCTCCTTTGCCGCAGTCTCCGCCACGACACGTCACTCGGCTCCAAGCTTCCAGCTGCCCTCCAGCTCCCCTTCTCACTCCAGATCTCACACACCATCCATGGAGACCAGTCCCTCCATCCTTTAATTCACTCAGCTGCTGTTTCACAATAAAAGTGCTGGGTCCACATCCTTTCACCACATTTGTCACAATTATTCCTAAACCCTTTCCCATAACCTCAGTCGTTTTCTACCTAAACGTAGAACAGACTTTTCTATACTAAATGACTCATATTTCCCCTACATTTAATATATTATTTTTACACCTCCATTAGTTAATTATCAATCCCTTTTTCTTTTATCTTTGTTTTGACTGGAGTACAATATCACAAAATGTAATGTTTAATTTTGATTTCCAATATTACTTTCTTGGAACAGTGTGAACTGTTTTCAAAAGTAATTCCATTAAAAGCAGCTGTCAAATCTTTTTTATGTGGATGTTCTGTAGTTAAGCCAAATCTGCATCGACAGGCAGACAAAGAATCAAAGTAATTTGGGCTCAATATTGCTTTAACTTCTTATTGTCCAAACCCAAAACGAAACAGCACCGTTGATTTTCACTCATTAAAATTGTATCACAGTGTTTTCTTCCTTCATGTTTTGATATCCACGGGTAGCACTGAGACAGAGAGGCTGCCCCGCTGGTGAGGAACCATGAGTCCCTTTCATCGCTCTGCTCAAGTTTCTTTTGACGACGCACTGTTGCATGATTGGTTTAGACGGATCTCATTTCCAGAAGGCTTTTGAAAGCTCCTTTGTCTCTGTAGTGATAGAATCACGGCTGCCTCCGAGGATTGGACGGAGAAGCCGACTGCCTAACAAACATGCGGAGTTTGTAATGCAGAGATGATTACCGTTCCCGTGCGGTGTTTGGTTAGTGGCAGTGCTGCAATCTCACCTTACCCTCAGGCCTCAAACGCTGCTGTGGTTGGTAACGTATTTCCAGCAGGCCAAGGATTCATCAAACTGTCAATGGATTCCAACATTTTCACCGAGCCGACGAGTGCAGTCAGTGAAATCTTTCATGTCCTCAGTGGCGTGGCTTGGCTGCAAATGCACCGCGGAGACTTCCTCTAAGTGCCTGTAGTAAAAAGAAAAAAGAAAGTCCTCATCTATTAGATGAATGGAGGCAGACGTGTAGACCACAGACAGGTCGATCTGGTCTCCATGTCACCAATACTGGTTTGTGAAATTACAGTATGATAAATGATCTTGAAATTCAAAATCAGAGCTGGGTGCATGTTTAAGAGACTCAGAGTGGAGCTGCATCATATTCCTTTTTAAATTCACTTGGTTTTGTTTCAAGTTACAATAGCTGTGCAGCTTGAGGCCTGAATCCTTTTAACCTGTTGTCAATAATTAGTGTTAATTAATTCATCACCAGTAATCAGCTGCATTATTATTCCTGATACAATTATCTGAAATGTCCTCGGGAAGATACTGAGCTTCACGTTGTCCCCGTGTTCAATGTGTGTCTCTGTGTGTGTACTTGTATTTGTCTCTTACCTTTTCAGGACCTGAAGGTGTTTATAGCTCGCATATTCAGGCTTTAAAAACAATTGTTTTTTTCCGTCTTCTCATGTGTTGTTGAGTCAAAGTTATGATTCATTTTATATCCCATTTCTAGTAGTGATATAAAGTTACGATAATTGTGCAGAAGACACAACAATAGACAGCTTTTCTTTTCTTTTTGTTCATAAAAACCAGCCAAGTGAACTTTGAACAGTGGCCTATTTCCAAATTTCACAAATTCAATCCGATTTTACAACATTTTGAATACTTTTTGCTCAGCTGTGTTTATAAAGTGGGCGAATTGTTGTTCTTTCTTTCATCAGATTGCCAAGGTTTTGCTGAAAAAAAGCATATAAGACAGTATATGTTCCACATTCTTATAGCCTCTGTATAAAATGTAGGTTTAAACATAGTATTGGAAAAAAGCAGCCAAAAAGCTCTGTGTTATAAGGGTTAAAGTTAGCGTAAGGGGCTAGGGAATGTATTATGTCCATATAAAATATGCAAAACAAGCTTGTGTGTGTATGGGGCTGCTTTGTATAGAACCCTGTGAAACCCTGTAGAACCACTCCCTGTGTGGCCCCCAGGTGTAATAAGAAAAAAGTGCATTGTTCCAGGAGACTTTCACCGAGCACTCACCTTGATCCACGTGCACCTTGAAAGCAACTGACACTTTGTGGCAGTGCGTCCGACAGAGCAGTCAATCACTGTCCGTCTGCTGTCACCCACACACTGTTTCATCATCGGCGTGAAACTGGATATGCACTGGAAATGAATAAAGAAAACCTGCAGCTAATGTATTTGGAGGAATAAAAACAGCCATCAGTGCTGGGGTGATTGATTGAGATGAGAAAAGGGGAGGCTTTCCCGGAGATAAGACCTTTTAGAGCAATTCAATTATCTGCAGACGCAAACAAAGTGTAGGATGACATGAACTTGGAATACATCACGGTTGATGAAAGGGTGGGAGGAGGAGACATTGAATGAGGTATTATTGAGCTTATGGACATATATTTTACAATCCCCACTCAAGCTGATGCAAAACACTTACATTTGCTGTTTAACCTTTCTATAGTGTTTCAAGAACCCTCTCTTATTTCAGTCTTCACAGTGTAAAGTACTGCATTTTTATATCTTTTGAAGCTATAAAACAATGCAGAGCACCATCTTGCAGGTCACATGTATACTTGAAAGGGACAAAGACAGCTTTATATACAGTAGAGCTCTGGTGGATGACATCATGCAACAATCAAAACAGTGCCATGTTGGCACGAAGCCTCGCTGTTCAAACTCATAAATGCACAGAACATACAGACCAGGCAATAAGTCAGGCAACTCAGCTGTTTGTGAGCTGTTTTCATACAAAAAGAAAAGATGGTGAAAAGATGGTGGACAGCTGGGGATGACAAAACAATTAATGTGAGAGCATTTTTATAAAACACACTCAAGACGGAGTGATTGGAATCCACAGGCGACAGATTCTGCTTTGTGTCGCGATCACTTTTTATCAGGTACAGAATCCAGTGCTATTTAACTTGAATATTTTAGAATATTTTTTAATTTACTTAGATTGATTCCAGGTGTGGGATAATGTCCACTCCAGCTGTTTCCACACCCATGAAAATGTTTACATAAGGGTCAGACACATTCACGTTGTGTGATACATTGCTTGACCTGTGTGGATTTAAAGTGAACTCTGATGGCGTAAAAACTGGCACTGATGTCGTTCATACCCGCTCAAGCTTTGCCAGCCAACATGGCAGAGTAAACAAACTGGAGCTCTATACTTTAGGGCTGAACAATTCATCCAAATTTGATCAAAATGGCAATACGGCCTCCTGCATTTGTCAAACCACAGGAGGTGCAATATTTTGCAATGCCATAATGTGTGTCCAATTAGCATTTTAGATCAAATACTGTCCTGAGCTATACACGTAATATTCTACAGACGGAGGAAACATCGTTGTCTCTCACAGATCTGCACAAACGTCACACTCGTCATTAAATAATGAAAATGAGAATTATTATGTAAAAATGACCATTGCCTCTCGTATCGTGAATCATATCACAATCGCAATTGACCTGAGGGCCAATGAACTTGTACTCTGGTCAAGAGGGGCCCGGTCGAGAGAAAACACAACTGTTCGGTAGCAGGTGGTTCAATATGAGCTAAAACGTATATCACAATATTCCATCATGATATTTAAGATGATGTTTCACAGAATTTCAATGTAAAAGTGCTTGTTTGGGTACTGAACGATGTGTGCTTCAGTATAATGACATCTTTTTAAATCTTTGAATATCAAAAACAGAAAAATAAATAAAAGTTTTTTCCATTACTGACACATAGCCGTCATTGTTGACCAGGAACATGAAAGGTGTGACTAAATGTCATGAAAGTAATGACGAGCAATTTTATTTTATATCCCGTGACGTCTCACAATATTTATGAAACGCTGCAGAATTGGTCAGATTAGCCCCGAACACGTGCAGAAGGTTAGAGGGCTGTTTTAATGTGGACATTTCCAAACACAGTCTCAGAAAGAATATCCCGTGACAGTTGCTTGGATTTATTTTTTGCCAGATCTACAGCTGCAATTAGTCACAGCTGAATGTTTTCCTGTTGCCTGAGATAATGTGAAAATTGTTGACATTTAGTGCCTGCTTGTACACTTCCTCCCTTTCGAACGCTCGTGATTCCTGACAGGCTCAATATGTTCAGAGAAAGGGAAGATGGGAGGATGAGTGACTACCAGAGGAGGAGGATGTAATCAATATAAACATGAAGCAATTACCAAAGCACTCATATTTCTTCGGGGAGGTTTGCTGTAAAAAAAAACAAAAAAAAAAAAACATGTGGCGATCAAAGCGATGTCTGCTCCACACGAGTCATTAATGAGGCACCAGAGCATCCGTGGAGATGTATTGTTCAAGAACATTTAACAAACCTGCATGGAATTAATTAAATCGTCCTTTCTGCGCGTTAAAATGTTACAGATCATTTTAAAAGTGTCTCGTGCTGGAGACTGTACTCTCTTTACTGGTCTGTCACTTTGAAAACCAGTGAAATACACCAATAAACACAATCTGGAGGCAAACATGAGCGTGGTGCCAAGTGGACAGGACAGGGTAAAAAAAAGAAAAAGAAAGAAATGGCACTTGTTAGCGCTCACTTTGGCCACAGATATGAGCCGTGCAAATGAGGAGATATTCAAATATTCAAATATTCAAAGGCACAAACAAACAGGCAAATACGAACAGCATCTGAGCCTTCGGTCACAGCTGGAGAGCATCGCTTGGGGGAAGGTGATGTGTTATGATGTGCTTTGACTTAATGTATCCAACATACACCTGGCTAATTGGCTGCATCTGTCAGCAAACAGCGTAACAGTCATTAGAGCAACAGATCTGGAAAAGAAACACGGGAGACGTTATGTTTTCATTCACCAACGGAGACGGACGTGGACTGAATGAAATGTCAGACAGAGGGATTTTGTTACTTTGAATCCTTTATTAAAGACAACGTTCTGAGTCAAGGTACAAACATCGAGTCCAAAACTAAGTGATGGGAATAATAAAGGTCCAAAGGGTGGATTGGCATAAATTCAATATTGTACCCAAGAATGTATCATTGCTAATAATAAAAATAAAGACGCTTTTATAGCCTTAGAATTTTATAAGCAGGGGTCTTGCTTTACGAAGGCTGCCATTTTGTGCCGTCATGTTTTCACAGCAACATGAACGGACAAACCAGACAGATCAGAGTCTACATTCCAAGTCAATGTACAGACATGAAGCTGTGTAATCACGGCGATGCTGATCGTCAGCAACACGCTTGTATTGAAGGGTTAAGCGATACAGGCTCGTCGTGCTATTGTGAACAGGGTGGTTATTTTACAATCACCAACATCAAGCGCCCCTAACTAGGATCACTGATACATATATTAGCACCATCTGGCCCCTGGAGAGCAGATTGCAAACATGTTCCTGGGGTCAGAAAAGTCTCGCGGAACAAATTTGAAAAACTGCAAAAGTTCCAGTTGTCTCACTGACCTCGATCAGCTGAGCTGAGCACATAAGAGAAATCACTAACATGGACCAGTTGCCGGCAGAAGTAGTCGTTTTGACATAAAATTAACACACTGAGGGAACATGACATGTAAACACGAGCCGAGAGGCTTAATCCACACGGTGTGAACTCATCTGATAATGGTCTGAATCTAACAGACACTTGTTTATATTTAAAGGTTACGCACAACAGTTTTAAGTGGAAATGGCAGATCATTTTTTTCTTCAAGGAGGTGTGCAGAAAAGAAGGCACACACAAGGCGTATTCTTTCCTATGGCTCAGTTGCTTCTCTATTGCTGTTGTGAGCTCATTTCTTCCATTTCTCAGACACGGAGCTGCCTGTGTTGCTCCACCCAGCACTTCTGAGAGATGAATGGACTTAGAAGCTGCGCTCGTGGCTATATAGTTATTAGTTCATACATCAGCGATGACATTGTTGTGTCTCCAGAAGAGCTTGCTGATTTGATGTGGTCAGCTCTGGCACCTTTGTGTGTTTATTTTTGAAGATATAATTGGCACAGTAGTCAGTGTTGGAGCAAGTGATGGGAGTGGTGGGTTCATGTTTACACTGATGTGTCTCCTGCGGTGTCACTGCTGCCTTTTGTTTCCGCGTCGGTCACCTCAGCTAAATGTCATTAATATCCAGACATATTATCCTCGCACTAAAACACTTAAATACAAAGAACTGCGTGATACTATCTGTTCCTCAAAAGATTGAAATGATGTGCCATGCAATTATAGTCCAGCCGCAACATGCTCAAAACAGCTAATGTTAGACTTCAGCAGCTTAAAGGTGAACACTCACTTATACTTTCACACATGCTAAATTTGCCGCTATGTGAATTCTTTTTAAAGAAAGCATTGACATCTAATACAGGAGATTTTCTCCTGCTATAATTAAAGTTCCCCTAGATAGACAATATTATAGTATATTGAAGAGTGTGCATCATAAAAAATTCTGGAAAAGGTGTCTCTGTGTGCAACGAGACAGCCAAAATAAAGAAGTAGAAAATGAATTTAGTGCATTTTCCACTTTACTGCCAATCGTAGTTGGAAACTATAAAAATCCTCGTCTGCTGCAGAGTCATTTGTGACCCGGGGGTGGATGCTTATTGTATTCATTTCTTTTTTTGCCAGTGTCTTTATTTTACACTGCATCTTTTTAATTTGCAGCCTTGTGTAACAAAAGTGTGTGGTAAAGTTTACCTTGGTTTTATGCTCATATACGACTAAGTTTCGCTTGATATACTTGATCTAAAAGTGACTAAAAGGAAAGTAATTGCTCGTTTTTGTTTGTCAGTCGAATGGAATTATGTTTTTGACTCACAAATCAGAGATTTAGCTTCAGTATTTTGAACTTGGATGGCACTCAGAGGAGTGCAAAGGCCAGACAATCCCACGCAGCGTGTCTATCTGTTTAAGAGAGACTTAAAAAGAGAAGGGAAGTGATCTGATCATCAGTGGTAGAGGTTGTGGGTTTGATTCTCGGATTCTCCTTGGGCTAGACGCGTTGCTGCTGATGGCTGTGCTGGCAGCGTGTGAATGGCTGTGAAAGATGTGTGAATGGGTGAATGTCAAAACTGTAGTGTGCAGCAGCTTTGAGTGCTCATCAAGACTATAACAATATATGAATACAAACCATTTTCCATTTGCAAATTCATTGATTTAACCCATGGATTTTGAAATTATTATTTTAAACCAACATCAATCCTTTTCATACACATCAAATATTAATATATTTTTATGTTTTTTTGTCACGATGCATCAGAAATATAGTGATTTGAACAGGTTTTAATGAGCACATTTTTGTGTGTAGGTGTGTTAGTGTGAGTATTTTAGTTCATTGTTGTTGACAATAGAACAATCAAAAATATACATACATTTTTAACAATATGCATGACAAAAAAGGGTAAAATATTCTAGAAATTAAAAGCCAGAAACACAAAAATGTGTCTCGTGTATTTAAGTGTTAAGAATTAAATAGTGCATGAAGGTCCATGTATTGTTTCCTGTAAAAATGATGGAAATGTCAAACACGAGTCATCGGGAGATGATTTATCTCCCTGAATTTTGCAAAACTTAACCAATGGTCAGTCCTTTTTTTATTTTGGCACCAATCACTTTGGTCTGTCCTCCCCTACCTTTTAAAGATTTATTATATTATATTTTGCACAAATTTTTCTCGGAATGGGAACATACATTCAACAACAACATTTTATGATTAGAAAAAGAGGACTTATTTTCGAGTTCTCTAACACATCGGATTTTTTTAGGTGTAGGCAGAGGTGAGTGCTCTCCAAGCACTTTTCATTTTTAACGTATGTCTCAGACAATTTACCAGAAATGCATTCAGCACAGAACTAAAATTGGAGTTTAACTTCCATCATGTACTTTATTCATCACCACAGCACAAAAACCCATGGTTGTCGGTGTTATTATTAAAAGTGTGTATTCGTGCTGGGGTTACATAAAAAGCAAAACTTCCCAGAACTGTGTCTGAACTCAGCACACCTCTGCTGCACTTTAAAAAAAAATCCCACGAGACATCAGATGACTTCAGATTTCAGATGACAGCTCAGCTCCAGCTCTGTTTATTTATATAATATAAGCACATTTCACCAGGTTTCTCATGTGCTGATGTTACTGCTTTCTCTACCTCGTTCTGAAAGGAACCACAATCATATAAAAGCCAGTTTCAGGTTTTTGTTTAATCCCCACAGTGAGTAAAAGACAGACGACAAAATCCACATCGGTAAAAAAAAGAAGAAAAAAATGAGGACATTCATAATATATCTATTTTTAGCGAGACAGCAAATGACAGGATAGTACATATAATAAAGACGTGTTGTTTTACAGAAAATGTACATTTCAATAGCCTGCAATCATACATGCTGTGTTTGGACACCAATAAAATGAGTGTGTTAGCAAAAAAAAAAGAAGCTTTTCTTACATTTCATAACAAACTCAGTGTTATATTACATTCTGTAAGTCAAACACACCCATAGTTACACATTTCACAAGGACACTTGACCTGAAAATGATAAAGAAAAGTGCTTTATAACACAAAATAATAATAGGGAACAAGAAAATAAAATTTGAACAAGGTCCTCAATGTGAAAAAGCACTTGAGGCATTTGACCAACAGCTTAACAACAAGGGGAAAGAGTCAAGTGTGGATTGAAGAAGTTTGTCAGTGGAGTTCTTCAGAATCTGAGAACTGATCTCGACGGATCGCAGAATGAAACGCAACAGAAGCAAAAGTAAACGTTTGAGAAGGAAATCCACGTCTGAAGTCCACCAGTTTTCAATGAAGACTGGATTATTCTAATCTTAACCATAATGATTACTGGCCTAACCATAAAAACCAGGTCTTAATGCCCAAAAAGCCCTTTAAAGATGTGAGGACTAGACACAAATGTCCTCACTTTGACAGAATGTCCTCACTCTGTACGGTTTAAACTATTTTCACAAATACAGAACACACACAAGCTCATTATTCACCCATTGATGGTGAATAATGAATTACATGAGTGTGAGGTGGGCTGATTTTGCGTGTGTTTTTTGTAAAATATTAAATCCCAAAGGTTTGTAATGCTTTCTGCTGTAACGCAGCATTCTACATGTTTTTTTACTGCTGCATAATGAAGTGAATGTGTCTCGTTGCCTTCTCAGGAGCCATAAATGATTCATAAGAGCATATAAGTGGGCGTATTCACCATAATTGTCTGTTCTACTCATCCAAGGTTTTCTTTTTCGCACCGAGCCGAGAACAACGGAACGTTTGTTGGTCCGAAAATAACAGAGTGCACCGCCTGAATATGTTGGTAAAGCGTGACCTGCAGAAGAAAACCAATGCTGCGCACAAACTACTGCATTATTATCAGCAACAACAACAACAAGAAAAATGTATTCAAACAACAACAAACGGAGAGAAACTGGAGATGAAAGAAAGGGACAAACACTGTGGCTGGTATTTCAGTGTTGAGTTGATTTTAAACTTTAAATTGAAATATTATTGTAAAAGTGAGTCAAACCAAACAGTTTTAATTATATGTGGAAATAACCACATGTGTGAGTCAAAAGGATAATTTTCAACGTCATAACATGGTAATTGCCAAAAGTGACCTATTTTGATCCCCAGATTCCATGTGAAGGTCTCAGACTACAGCTGGAAATGAGATGATATTACAATAATACTTTCCTATTTGTCGTTTAAATGATGCACAATATTTCTAAGAATCAAACCTATTTCCCAGGAAATGTGCGAATGCTGGCGTGAAGCGATTTACAATCCGTAGTGGTGACGCTGTAGAGAAGAGGTAAAAGCGATTGGTGTGAAGCTGCCATGTTAACTGAGTGGAAAGGTCACGTGCACAGTGGAGTGCTGCAGTGCTGGGACTGAAATCCGCCTTGTGCTCGCCGTGTCCCGCAGGAAATCGGACCTGTGACCCCGCGAACGTGTTCCGGTCGTCTGTAATCTGTCGAGTGACACTGGGAGGAATTTTTACATTTTGCTGACACTCTTGTCGTCCAAATTTACATCGAGTGACAAGGTGACGGCAGCACACAGGGTTACTGAGCTCTTAGTTGTAGGACATTCTCGATAAGTCGGTGCCAGTGAGTTTCTCTGCCTGCCTGGGAAACGGGGAAAAGCAGTGATAGTTCAAATATTATGCAGCAGGAGCTGGATTTTGGAGGATTTACAGGTCAGAACAGAGTCCAAGAGTTAAAACAGGGCTAAATTTGAGAGAACTGGTACACTTTGCTGGACCTTCCAATGTTATTTGTGAGGAGGTTTACATTTATGTTGATATGTCAGTTTTCATTTCATCCACAGCACTTTAATAGTTGACTTTAATAAGAGGTTGACCGCACGCCTTGTGGTGTCAAAACAGATTTGCTGTGCACAGGAAGAGTCTGTGATCCTCGCCCTGTAATGTTTTTATTCTCATTTAGTGTCTGACTGTGTGATGTGGGGTTTCATAGAGACATGTGACACGACTGAATTCGCTTTAAAAGTTTCACGTAACTCGTTCATTTTCATTGTAACCATTTCAGTAAACTGGGAAAAACAAACACACGTGTGACTCAAACAGGAATCAACAACTCACATGTACAATGTTCTTTTTCTTAGTAATTTATTGTTGTTCAACTGAGGTTTGAATGGACGCGTTAAAACCATATCATATAATTAATAGGTTAAATGGTATAATTACGTTATATTATTTCAAATTGTGATTTGAAGAGTATTTGATGGTAAATTCATTTCTTATGACATAATAGTTTTGTAAAACCTTAGGAAAAAAATAACTATACTTGTCCCAATACTGATCACATCTCACTGTGTACATTATTGTTCTACATACATAAGTTTGGTGGTTGTGATAGTTTAGGTTCACTATTGATTCCATTGCACAGGCTGGATTTACCTTCGCTGAACAGTGTTACTAAAACTGTCGCAATCACGTTTTAGTTTTGATTTTTTAACTGAAAACTGTGAAGAAACATTTGTCGCTCGTTCATTTCCAAGTTAAAAAAAACCCCACGATTCTCACACTTCAACACTTTTAACAAACACGCTTCACGTCTTCTGTCTCGTAAATCACCCGCTCATTCGCGACAGAGTAATGGATTGTCGCCGTGTGCTTGTAAACAGTGCACTGCAGCAGAAAGCTGGGTCATAGTTTCCGCAGAGGTGTGACAGAAATGTGGACATCCGTCCATTTAAGAACCTCCACAAGTCCACTTGGATTCTGCTTTCCAGTCCCGTTGGAGGGACGCTGAAGAAGACAATGGAGAAGACTGTAACCTTGGAAACTTGTCCACCAGGACCCACACATGTACAAGTCAGGGTTTAAACAATACAAGGACATATAAATAAGGCTGGTTTTGTGGAATGCTGGACTGACACATTTAAGTATGGACAGAATATATATATACATATATATATATATATATATGTCCATATATATATACGCACATGTGGAAATGCAAAGACACTGAGCGCAGTCAATTTCATCTGGCCCTAATAGTAAAGCTCAGCAGCAGTATATTACAGTCATCAGGGAGTGTGTGCATCAAATCGTCTAAATTAGAAGTCTGTGAATCCTCCCAGTCGTGTCTTTAAGCTGCGTCTCTGACCAGGACACTAATCACAGTTCTGGAGACACAGAGAGAGTGAGAGAAGGGGGGCCTATACCTCCACACCTCACTGGTTCACTAATGATTCCTCACTGTCCTGGAACAGACGCATTCAAATGTAAAACGGTTGAAGCGGACGGCGCGCACACTGTGTCCAAAGACAAACGGGGGACGATGTGTTCACAAAGTGACACCGCGCACAAAGAGGCACACAAAGCCGAACGAGAGGATGACTGAGACGGAGACGGTCTCCCTCCGTCTCCACACAACAAACTGCAGAGTATAATGCAGGCACGGAATGATAATAAAATACAATTAACTTCAAATGGTTTCACTGCAAACATAAATCTCTCCCTCAGTGGGGTCACAAATGACTTTACTCCTTCCATAAGGGCCGGGAATCTAATTGCACATTGCTCTATATGCTATGTGCTGCTTCTATTGACAATGGCACACGCTCGCAGAGCCTCAGGTTCTCCTCTCTTGCAGAATAAATAAAGCAACATCTGGTCATCAAGCAAACACCAAAACGCATCTCTTAAAACTCAATTTTCATTCTGTATAAAAAGTGGTGACATCTTGGAGTCGTGTGATTAAACACACGGTATAACAAACAAACATAACTATAAAAAGCTGATTTATATGTACATGTTGCAGGTTTTTGCTCCCTTGTGTTTTCCTTTTTTTTCTTTTAAATGACCTTGTTTTGTTCAAGCGTCTTTTAAACCAAGCAGAGGAAAATTAAAAATGACAGACAATCTGCTCTCAATACTCCCTCAGTCGGAGATGAGCGCCTGATTAATGCTCGTTATAGATTAATTACCGCCTGACAGAAGATGGTCATGAGGAGGAGACGGAGCAGGCGAGGCTCATCAGACGTCGGCGGCAACGTGACTCGTCCACGCTGCGGCTGAACTCCTCTTCAAATACCAAAAAAAAAAAAAAGGAAAGAGTAAATGTAGCCTTTGTAGTGTACAGTGCCCGCGGCCAATTTGACGGATGGTTTTCTTCATCTTCATGTTGTTTATTTTATTCAAAGTCAGTCTTGGAGCGATCCTTTGCTGAACTCACAGAGCAGCAAACGGGTAGATTAGTCAACACAGAGCAGCGCGCTGTGCACGTCCCTCAGTTTTCAGATCCAGGAGAAAAAGCAGGAGATATGTTTTTGCAGTCTGCGCGCTCGATCAGACCTCAACGGAAATCTGTCAGATTCAATGGTCACTGTCAAGAGTCTGGATTCTGACCAAACTGGGTTAGAAAAGCAACCCTTGTTTACGTGGATGTGGCGAGAACGTTGAGATTTGATCACATTAGGAAACGTGCTTTCTGTCAGTGTAGACGTTCAGCTGCTCCTTTACTGACGGCGGCGATGATGACAGCTGCCACGGCGGGTTGAAGAACTTGAAGGCGTGAGTCTTGGCCCACTTGGCAAACACAGACTTCTCCGTGATGAAGCGATGTCCGCCATAGGGGGCGCTCTCATGGAGCATGTACTCTGCACATTCGTCCCGGCTGCCGGCCTCATAGTAGTGGTAAGGGACCTTTCTGTAGCCCTCTGTCCTGCAGGGGATAAAGGACACAGGTGAAGGGTTAATTACGCCATTTTAATAAAGCGGAGAATCTGTTGTTGTTTATTTAGTGCTTTTCAACTCAATGACCACTCAAAGCTGCTTTACACTACAGTGTTGCCATTCACACTCATTCACTCGCACTTTCATCCAGCACGTTAAACAGACTCGTCCTACATACACATTCCCATGCTGCCGGCACAGCCTGGAATCGAACCCACAACCTAGTTGTAGAGGGCACCAGCATAGAAGTCAAGGAGGTAGCAGCCTATTGTAGTCATTAGTCATATCAGACGATGTAGGTGTTTTTGCCGATATCCAATCATACATTTTAAAGCCAATATCTGCCGATACCGATATCGTGCAGGTAATATTGTGCATCCCTAAACAACACAACGAATAGACACTCTGCTGGTTACAAAAAAACAACTCTGTTTGAATAAAGGTCTATGGGAAAATGTGCCTATCCATGAGTAAAATAGATGACAAAGCGTGGCATAATATGAGTGGACACCAGTGTGATTGACAGCCAACATCTTAGGAGATTCAAGATTCTTTATTGTCACGTACAAAGTAACAGTGCATCATTATTACCAGTTTACAACCTGTCATTGGGTTATGCTGGTGGAGCAGTTGATGGTATGTACGATGGAGTGTAACGCCTGTAATGTTTTGTGTTTTCTTTGGATTCCATCTTCATTTAGTTCGTCCTTCTGCAGCCTACCTCTCGACCTCAACAACAAACAGGACACACGACGCTGTAACTTGAGAGGAAGCGCTACGGAGGCGAGGGGTGAAATGGGATTAAGGCAAAGTGAGGCGAGAACGTGGGGAATAGAAAAGGTGATGTCTCTGCTTGTGCCGAATTGAATTTGATCTCTCCAGTCTCTCAGTGTGGCAGGATTAAAGAGCAGCATCTGTGCAATTCCATTTTTAACGACAGGACATTTCACTTTATGTCTTTAGTGGCCACTTTGTTGTGCTTTATGCCACTGTTCAACTGTATCGCATGTGTGTGTGTGTGCGACTCCAATATACAGCCAATATAGAGTGGACTATAGAGTGGATAATATCACTTAATACGAGCTGATATATAGTTCTACATATACAGCGTACAAATGTACTCCGGTGCTGATACAGTACATTGGCAACAAACTATGTTCACATGTAATGTACCTGTCAGCTTCCTGTATCAAAAATGTTATTTATTGGGCAAAAACACAAACTGAATTCACATTTTTATGCCCAAATTTGAGCCAGCTCACTGGGCTTCTTCTCTGAGGAGTCACAAATGAATCAAACTAAGTTGTCTGTTCAGTCTTAATTAAGAAATAATAATGTGCCTTACCAGTTTTTTCAGTTTTTTCTGTAAAACTGTAAATTTGTCTCATATTCATCTTTTGATGTCAAATCCAAATGTTTTCAGCCTATGGCAAAAATAAAGGAATTGACTGTTCCAATACTTTTGGAGGGCACTGTACGTGCATGCAGCTGTCACAGGTTGGTTTTGGGTTCCAGGACTTTGGTTGCTTATGGGCTAATGGGGTGTTAATGTATTATTTCATTTAGGGCGGCTGTGGCTTTGGGTGGTGGTCTAATACATTTGTTAAGCACTGTACAAATATATATAAAAAAGAGCTGCACTTATTTTGGAAAGTGCTGTCAAAAGGAAATGAAGTGACATATTACATTTTAGATAAAAAGCTGTCTGAGCTTCCTCCTGATTTCCCGTTCAGGGAGTGTTTATTTGTTCTTAATCTACTAAATGCTGTATGTTTTTAATACTCTAAGAGTAGCAGCACTATATGAATAACATAATAATTATTAAAATTGTTAATAAAGTCATTGAAAAATGGTGTGAGTGGCAAATAGACTGGAATATGGATATTTTTCTGAATACGGATCTAAACTTTGCCTTTAAAAAATTAGACTGCAAATCAATCGTAATCCCAAAACCTGTCAGAAAGACACAGATTAGATATTGCTCCATGCACACAGCAAAGTCCAAAAATAAATGTAACTTTTTTTTTTAGTTTGAAGTTGACGGATCCAGACAGAGGTCTCAACCAATCATCTCTGAGATGAAGTGGAACACTGACTGCGAGACAGGTCTTATATACACCAACAGCAATGCTGGACCTCACTGATGAGCCTGAGGCAGAAGAGGAGGGAAAACAACTCTAACACCAGGTTCAGAGACTTTGTGGAAAACCTTCATAAAACAATGAAAGCGAGAGGTTTGTACTTAAACCTCTCCCTTAACCGTGACCTTAACACAAAACAAAATAATAGTAATATTAAACTTTATTTATTTATTTCTATATTTATACATATACAAATGCCTAATCAAATATTACAAGACTTGCCTGGTAAGGTAAGGAGGAAAGAAGCCCAACAACAAACAAAACTAAAATTAAATATTTAACCAAAATCCCTCACTGTTTCTCCATGCTGTACATATCATCACAACGATGATAAATAAAAGTATAAGTGAATTTTACATTTATCACAGTCAAAATAAAAATGTGATCCCTGGAGTATTAATGAACTCGTTATGAAGTGGAATCAGACAAAGACAATGAAGTTAAACCAACAGCTCTCAGACATTTGTGTCTTCAACACACAGTTAATGATTTAAATGTCAGCACTAAAATGAAGAGCACGCCAGAACAGGCAGGTGCAGAACAGAAGATAATTAAATATGATATAAACTGGATTACAGCAGCTTTGGTTTGCAGACAGGCCGACAGATGCAAACATTTAATCTAACTGTGATGACACTGAGGAAACACAAGGGAGAGAAACAGAA
The DNA here is from genome assembly GCF_958295425.1 of Solea solea. Classification (NCBI taxonomy): domain Eukaryota; kingdom Metazoa; phylum Chordata; class Actinopteri; order Pleuronectiformes; family Soleidae; genus Solea; species Solea solea. Next base: position 4,354,978 of record NC_081134.1, on the reverse strand, counting down.
GAACAACAAAGAGAAAAAGAAAGGGTAGATACACAAGGAAGGCAGGGACAATTGGACACAGGGTGGAAAGACAAAGCGGTAGACGACAGAATGTTTACAGTGGTGTGGTAAAAATATGTACTCCCAAACTGTAGGGGGAGCTCCTCTTGTGAGACCAGCAAATCTACAGAAGCGTAGAAGTGCTGTTGATATAAGGAGATCAGTGTTTACTTTTAAGTTGACTTAAATTTAAATTTACTAAAGTCTGTCCACACCAGGGAGAGACGAGTCTGGAGGTGAAGAGACTCCGTGTGCAGCGATGATGTTGCTGTCGTGCACAGATGAAGGACGAGGCTTTTCCAACGCCATCTGTCTGCTGAAGACAAACATGACAAACATGTTCAGCGATCTATATAATCAGTTGCCATTAATACACTCGCGCCAGTGTGTGGGAGGAAGCTGCACATCATCAGTGGAGAGACTCTGTATGTTCCAACAGCACGAGGAACGTGATGACAAACTGTGGGATTACAAAGTTCCTGGTTCGGCTGTGAACCTCAGAGCAAACAGGGCCTCTACACTTTCACACTCATCCCTCCCTGAAGTAAAGAGCTGAAGTAAAAAAACGATCTTGTTAAAACGAGAAACCATCTCTTATACCGAGAGACAGCTCAGATATTCTTTTCTCTTCTGTGTCAACCCGAGTCAAGCTTCTGGTTCACGCTCAAGTGGGAGAAATTAAATACCCGCAGCAGGTTTAGCTAAATCCATTTTTATTTCATATGCTATATTTGATTTCTGAGGAAAATCACAAGTAGCGCTTTTTGCTTTTTAACTTAACCCCCCCTAAATGATGTAACTATTAAAGAAGACCCAGGTTGGAAAAAGAGCCTTTGTGACATGGAGTTTGCATGTTCTCCCCGTGTGTGCGTGGGTTTTCTCCAGGTTCTCCGGTTTCCTCCCACAGTCCAAAAACACAAATTAAACACTCTCTATGTGACCCTGTGATGGACTGGCGACCTGTCCAGGGTGTACCCCGCCTTTCACCCTATGTCAGCTGGGATTGGCACCAGTGCCGCCCCCCACGACCCTCCTGTGGAGGACAAAGTGGTAGAAGATGGATGAATGAATTACACTGAAGATCTGTCAGGACAGTGTTCAGATACTTGCAGCAAACTCAGCAGGTTTTTTTCGATTTCGCCAGCACTTGGCAACAAAAAACATTCAATATATACTCCTTTATCCATCCATCACCTATACTGCTTATCCTTTAAAGGCTACGTGGGGAACTGGAGCCAAACCAAGCTGACATTGGGCGAACACGTCACCAGTTCACACTCATATTCACTCTTACAGTCAATTTAGAGGCCCAAGTAACCAAATCTGAATCAGCATGTCTTTGGACTGTGATGGAAGGGACATTAACAGAGGGACAACATCTCAACACAGAGAGAATCAGTTTTGATTTTTAAGCTGCGTCCTTCATCTGAAAACAGACGGTGTCAAATAAAATCAGACCAGACTGGGGGATCGTTTGTGTTTAAACAGCAGCAGCAAATATCATGTCTGTCAGCAGCAGAGCAGCAGAATTCCCTTCTGAAACTTTGTGTTTCCAGTCAGCCAAGTTCACTAGTATCTCCATTAATAAGCATTCTGGCCATCGAAGCCAGCCCATCAAAAAGTTGAGCATCAGTAAAAACTGAAAAAAATCACATGTGCATTCAGTACTTGGCTTCTAATATCCAGAGACAGCTTTATGAGAGGATGACTTGTGTAACATTTTCATCGGGAGAATGAAGAGAGTGAAAAGAGAAAGAGCAGATACGTCCACAGAGTGAGGGTGACTGTGGCTGTCTGCCAGCACAAAGTACAGCACATCCCAATCACCGCTTCCCCCTCTGTTTGTGCTGCACAGCAGTGTGCACCGGCACGACCAAATAAATTCAATTCCACTCTCCTCTCCTTTGCAGCACCTGTTGATGCCCCATTACCACGACAACCGCTGAGGTCAATTCGGACGGAAGCTTCAAACATCATCACACGAACAATCCCTTCCTCCCGCTGCACCGGAGCTATCGGCTGTCAACACCGCTTTGTGTGACACTAAGTCGTCCATTCAGAAACTCACAAAAAGCACAATACTCCTTGTCTCACGCAGGCAGCAAAGGAGAATGACGGGCTCTTAACTGCCTCAGTGAATTATAAAATCCTCTATACTGCTTGATTTATCACTCTTTTCTTTCCTGCCATGTATCTGAAGCTGTTTTTATTTCAACTCCTGTTGTGCACGGGGGAAGACAGAGGGGGATAAAAAGCCGGATTATCACCGTGAGAGTTCAGGTTGAGCTGCGAGAGCAGAAGCCAGAGAAGGAGAGAAAAGGAGGAGGAGTCCATCAAGGCTGAGACGAGTGACTGAGCAGTTGTGCCCAGAGCAACGGCATCATGTTTGTCATCCCTCCTGTGGCCTCTCGGCCAGACAGCAATCAGTCACCCAAGAGTCAGAAAGAAGATGACAGGCTGATATACAAATAAATCTCAGGAGGAAGTGGCTATTGCGGCACAGCGGCCACCCACAGCGATGTAGAGTCTGCAGTCTGCTGGATATTCCAGGCAAGAAAATATAATGGTATTCACAGCACAGAAAAACCAATATGGATTTCAGCATAGAAATTCAGCCATTAAATCCAAATGGAGGATGTGGAAATGTATTCAGACCGGGAAAGTCCACGGTTATAGAAGACTGTGATTGGCTGCAGCTGCCAAGAGGAATCTAGTTGTTAAAGTTTGTTTTTTTTAGGAAGTGTGTGCACAGTGAGGTTATTGTGTGGTAGGGATGATGGTTTGGTGTCTTACTTGCAGTAGGTGTCATTTATCATCCCGTAGATGTGGATCTCTTTGCACATGTCCATGGCCAGGATGAGGGTGAACCAGCCGGTGCTGAGGTAAGAGCCGGACTGGATCCTGTGAAAAACAAATCCACGTCTTTAATGTCATGTGAGGATAGAGATGACGCTAACAGGATAACATCCTCCTCCATCAGGGATCAAGAATGTACATGTACATGTAAATGATTCAACGCAACGTGTCTCCCATACTGTTAAGATTTAACTGCATTCTTTTTGTCTAATTTTACAGAACAATTTACTATTCTGTCTCATACATTAATGCGCATTGAAAAAAAACACATTTTCACTTTCTCGAATGTTTCGTCTTGAAAACTTTATTTTTCTAATTAACCCCCCCCCCACACACACACACACACACTAACATTACTTCTTTCATTGTAACGCATTTATTAACAATATAGTAATTGCAGTTAATTGAGTAGTAATTATCATTAATTTCACAGAATGAGTTAAAAAACTCTTTAAAATACTCAAAATATTTTTTTTCATATTTTCACAGGAAATCGTGATGTCACAGTAGGGTGTTAATGAACTTCTTTATTATATTCAATATATTATTTATGTTACTGAGTATCCAATTATTTATTCATTTGTGTTTGGTTTAAATGTGTTTTTGTTTGGTCCACTTGTCTAAGGCCTTTTCTATGTGATGATGCAAGTTGTTTATTAAAATTGTTATAATTATTATTAGCTAGTTAAGTTAATTATTACTATTATTAGCACTAATTATTGAGGAAGCAGGGTAAACATATAATATAAATAAGGATTTGATAAGTTTTTATTTCTCCTTTATGTCAACTTATGTTTGTTTAAGTTTGTTTTTTGTTTTTTTCTTTCAACGTTGTTCACGTCAAAGTTCAAAAATCAATCAAATCACCCTATTGATTTGACACAATTCATTGATTGGTAATATTCTGGTGTCTTTGTTTTTTTTTTTCCTATAGTTTCTGAAAATATATAAACCAAAAAAAAAACTAATTAATTCATCTTCTATCACTTTATCCTCCACATGAGGGTCCTTGGTGCCAATCCCAGTTGACAAAGGGCCAAAAGGTGGTGGACAATACATAACCCAGTGTCCAATTTGCCTAAATCCCCAAATCTGCATGTTTTTGTACTGTTGGAGGAAACCGGAGAACCCAGAGAAAACCCACACACACACACACATACAGTGAGAACATGCAAACTCCACGCAGAAAGGCTAAACCCAAAAACTGACAAATTACATAATCAACAGATTATGTGATAAGAGAGAAAAAAAGTGAGTTGCAGCCCTGAAGCGGACACTTTACTACAAGATAAAATAAACCACAACAAGTGTACAGCAGTATACATTTTATCCTCTGTGAATAATGCAGTTGAAGCCAGTCGACCGATCAATAACAACATGCATAATCCTTTCATCAGTATCAGAGTGAGGGGTGTATGAGTTATGTGATCCATCAAAGAGGTGAATACACACTTTGATCATTTTCACACACACACACACACACGTGAAGGGTCTGAAGTGGGTCATAAAGTACAGACAACCTCAGCTCGTGCACAGCGGAGGAGGCCCCACACTCCCGGAGGGCCCCACACCTCGCACTCATAAAAATATACTGTAAGGAGCCTCAGAGCTGGTGTAAATTAAAGAGAGGGAGAGCACAGAAGGACTCTGATAATGATGCGGAGGAAAGAAAAAAACATGACAGCGTGGTTCAGTATCGACGTAGAGATTATGAAGAACCGCAGAGGTGTCGTAGAAACGGTTATGAAACAATCTATGTTCTATTGTAATTCACTCTTAACTGTGCGATAACAAGAGAAATTTAAAAACAATGACACATTAATCAAGGGTAAGGATGCGGCGATCAATTACTTTCATTATTGACCTGCAGATAATTTAACAATGTGCTGCCGCTGCCTGTGAAGAATGGGTTCGTTTGAACCGACCAACAATCCGACGAGCTGCACTTTACTCAATTCACAAAATGAATTCATGATATGAATCTGTATTTCTGGATTGGTTTACGTGCAATTCTAATAATAATGAGTAACAAGAAAATGTTAAAGTTAATTGAGATCTTACTGGACAAATAAAAGCAGCAATTGTATTATTTTTGCAGAATGTTAAATAATACAATTCCTAAAATTATACAGTTCTCCAAAAAAAAAACACCCTTCTTTCTCTGACAATTGAATTGCCAGATTATACGTAATAAACTGGCCAATTATTACTTACTCTTGTACGTTTACACATTCTGTTCCGGTAAACTTCATAAATGTTGCTAAAACTTAATTTTTTTCATCCTGTTTCAGGCATTTAATATTAAGTTTATACATTTTTTTTTATTATTTAAATATACAACTGCAGATTGGAGAGACAGACCATAAGTCAAATTTGCGGCCCCCAAATTTATTTCATGCGGCGCACCACTAAATATCAAGCTATAATGAGTTAATTCTGTCTGATTTTGCTGTTTGAAGATTCAATTTGCATCATAAATATGTTTTTTTTTTTTTATTATTGTGAACTAAAAACCTGTATCATTTACTACTCTATAGTGTCTATTTGGCGTGATACTGGGTTGCTCTGTGTGAGCCATGGACAGCTCCTGTATCAGTGGCTGCTTCAGGATCAGCACCATGGACAGCGCTCAGAACAAACTCTAATTCAGCACAACACTCAAGACTTGTTGTTTTTAAAAAAGAAACAAATAAAGCTTTTGTATCCAACAAAAAACAAACAAACTGTGATCTCACTACTTTTTCAATATTAACGATAAAAGTAAAATCTCTTAATTCTCAAAAAAAAAAAGGTAAGGTAGGATTTGAAGATTTCTCTATTCTTTTATTCAGTTAATCGTCTCTTGTACCTCAGCGTTGTCTCGGACCTTGAACAGCAACAAAGCAAGGCTAATAAAAACAAATCATTGACTTAGATGTTTTGTTTTCATTTCAAACTTTCAGTTTTTTCCAATCACCTTCACTGTGTTCAAAAAAAGCAAACTTTACCAAGCACACAACACTGACCTCCTCAATTACCGTATATTCTAGTTGCAGCAAAATGTTATGCAAAGGCATTCATCATTAAATGAATGGGGGTTGACTTTTAATATAGGAGAACACATTTACATACTGTAGCCTCCACATTCTTAAATGTGACCGTGTAAGCTGTGCTGCTGGTAAACAATGATGCAGCACTTTGTTCAAGGACACTTGGACAGAGCTGTTTACAGGCGAGTGAACCAGAAAACTTTGTGTCTGTCTCTAACCCGTGTCACCAACCTTCCTAACCACTGCTATTTGCTGTTCTGCTCTGCATTCTTATAGACCACTCAAGTGATCGTGTCTTGTCCTTGAAGTCCACTGTGAAGACGGCTGAGTTTCTGTCGGAGGTGCATTTTTACAGTGGTGCATATTGTCGCCTGCAGCCAAGTGCTGTTTTGGTTCCTTAAAACTACAGATACAAATATTAGGGATAGCCATTGAGCCAAATATACTGTATGTTATCTAGGATATAGTTACTTATTTGGCAAATAAACTGATAATAAAATAATTCACCTCTTTATACCCAAGGGACACTGATGCCCACCATTTTCCTGCACTGGACGACACGTTTGTGCAAACGCACTCTGCATTACTGTAATTACGCGACCTTTTGTGCTATCGGAACAATTCCAACGGTTTATGAAAGCAAAAAAGTTTCACTTCAAAGCTTCATGTGGTTATTACTGAAATGTCACTTACACTGTTGCGAATCAGCATCTTTGTCACCAGAGAGGAGAGTTGGAAAAAACACCTGTACATAGATTCCATTTTTTTTGGGTCTGTTTTTGGACTCAAACTAACATTATTATGTGTTATACTGTTGAAATTTAACACGTAAAATCAAGTGTCTGTGTACAACTACAGTGGGTTTTTTTCTCAATAAACCTTTGTTTGTTAATACACTATGTTAACATGCAGTAAATTGTAAATAACTGCCAGATATTGAAAGTTATTCTAGAAAAATGGGCAAAAACACTTAGTCACAGGACATTTCTGGCCCTTTAATGGTTAAAATAAGCAAAAGTCCAGACGGATATTTTGAGACTTAGGTGTTAAAGAGATTATTTTACTATCTAGAGCCAAAGTCTATCACCACTTTTGTCTCCTGATTAAAATATGATTCAGTACCTGGACCAAATAAAAGATGGTTTGGAACCTGTGAAGTGCAAATCATTATGAAAAAGAGAGGAAGAAGGAGGGGCAACATACCGGCGAAAATGCCGAAGGACACGAAGAATCTAAGTCTTCTCGTCATCAGCAGTTGGTACATGGATAAACACAATTACCTGAATTAACAGATGGAAAGCTCTCAGAGGCTCAGTGCAATCTGCCACGTTGCCACTGTCAAGTTTACTTCGGCTCACGTTGTGCATTAGGTGCCATTTAATGAAGCAGTGCAGAGGAACGTTGGCTGAACTGACGTGAGAGCAGGCTGGTTTGCCCAGAGCACCAAGGTTCCAAATGGAACCAGAGTGGTGGTGGTGCCTGCCAGTGTGTGAAGCCACTACGTGTCCTCACTGTGTGAATGTACAACTGTTAACCAAAAGTTGACCAAGAGGTCAGCAGCACACGTTATAGTATATATTAGAGATTTAGACTATTATTTCAACTATTTTTACAGACATATTTCAATAAGTCAACCAATTCATCACGCCATCAATTTAACCCTTAGAACACAGAGCAGTTGTTTTTCTTTTCCATTACTATATTCAAAGATACAGTATATACAGAGGGTATAAGAATGTGCAATATAGTGTCTTATATCCTTTTTTTTATATGATGAAAAAAGGACACATTTTAACCACACACTTGAGCAAAAAGTACTCATAATATATGTAATGTTTGAATTTGTGAAATTTGGAAATACGTCACAGTCCAAAGTTACTGTATATACCTGCAGCACAGATCTGTGAGCACTAAGGGTTAAGAGGCTTTTTTTCCAAGTATTTATCTTTAAGTTTTGGTTTAGTCTCATTCCTGCAGAGGCAAAGTAAATTCAGCTGGATGCGCTCCAAACGCTGAAATGTGACCGCTCGATGCCAAACCAAGTGCAAATGACAGAAACAAAGTGAAAGTAATTAAGAAACCAATCAGCAAACTAAACTCTACCTGTAGAGTTTCAGACATCATTAGCGACAAATGTGTGTTTAAGGCCCCCACAGTACTAGTTTGACTTTGAATAGCTCAGCAAACTCACACATCCAGTACGGTGGTGGTGGTGGGGATGGGGGAGGTGAAATTTCAAAAAATGCAATTTGTTGTAATAAGGGAGTGGAGGAGCACAGACGGGAAACGACACATTATCACTGATTCGCAGCTCGGCAGCTCTCAGCTGTCAGAGCTGTCAAAACATCACTATTACCTTGCATTATTCATTAGCCATTTGCCACTCTAACAGAACTCACAGCCTGACTCACACACACACACACACACACACACACACAGGCTCACATTCAGACGTTCACACACATGCGCCACATCTGCGGCCGAGAGCTGAATGTCCTGAAGCAAAACACACACGCTTGCTCGAATAAATATAAATAAAAGTGGGCGGGACGTGCTGACCTGATAACATTTCAAAGGAGAACGACTGCTCGGAGTCAAGGACTACTATAGAACAAACCCCGTGTTTACCTATGACAATTACAATAGGACACATTTGAGGGAAGGATGTTTTTATTTCAAGGCCATTTCAAAAGAGAGATAAGGCACAGTGTGAAGCTGCTTTGGCAGACGGCAAATAACATCCACAGCCTGGGGACAAAGAGAATTTAATTTGCTTGTTTTGTGAAAAGCAGAAAAACACAGGCTTTTACTCAAAAACACACCAAACACAGGTGTCATCAGGTCTTGCCCGCACTAGCTTTACTACAAGCTTTTAGTCCCCACTGTCACAGCTTTCTGCAAAATTCAAACATAATAAATTGTGTTTGAGCACAAATAGAGCTACATATATATGTGTATATATGTATATATATACACATATATATATATATACAAATACATATATATATATATATGTGTAGAGATACATATACAAATGAAAAGAAAAAAGGCTTGTTAAATCCCTTGTTTTGCTCTCTCCAACACAATCCTGAGACAAGCAAGGAAGGAGTGACTGGGACTGACATGTGAGGATGCCGCAGTGCTACTGGCGCCAGGAAATGAAATGAAGGGTGTTGAAGAAATGAAGTCAGACACTCTGAGAGGGTTTAAGTAAATAATCCCCTAAATCTGGAGCTTGTTGTGCTTTACCTGCCGAGCGCCAGTGGCTAAGGAATGGTGGAGACATGCCCAGGATCAGTGAGAGTCTCCACTATCACCAAATCTGTTCAATGGACACTTGGGATTCACGGCAGGGCAGCTGCTCACATGTGCATGAGAAGCTCTGCACACATGACGGCCATTTTAGGCTACAAGCATATACCAAGTTTTCTTTTAAAACCACGGTTACCAATGAAAATGAAATGTTTCTGCGCCACATCAGGAGTATCCCTTTAACCTCAAATCTGGGTGGTGTAGTTTCATGTACAGTAACACTCTGCCATGTACAGAACGTTTATTGACACTACAATGTATTTTATTGAAGTTATTGACATTATTACTAATAAATATTCACAAACATCATAGAAAAGCACATTTTTTTCAACACTGATTTGTCACAGTTTGGACGCCTTACTATACTATACAATACTATATACTATGACTTTATTGAGTGATTTTGGACGACATACTATCCTATGACTTTTTGGAGTGATTTTCAACGACATACTATCCTATGACTTTTTGGAGTGATTTTCGACGACATACTATACCATGACTTTTTTGTCTCATTTTGGACGACATACTATACTATGACTTTTTTGAGTGATTTTAAACGACATACTATACTATGACTTTATTGAGTGATTTTGGACGACATACTATACTATGACTTTTTTGTCTCATTTTGGACGACATACTATACAATGACTTTTTTGAGTGATTTTGGACGACATACTACACTATGACTTTTTTGTCTCATTTTGGACGACACACTATACTATGACTTTTTTGAGTGATTTTGGACGACATACTATACTATGACTTTTTTGAGTGATTTTGGGCGACATACTATCCTATGACTTTTTCGAGTGATTTTAAATAACATACTATACTATGACTTCTTTGAGTGAGTTTGGACGACATACTATACTATGACTTTTTTGTCTCATTTTGGACAACATACTGTCCTATGACTTTTTTGAGTGATTTTGGACGACATACTATACTATGACTTTTTTGAGTGATTTTGGACGACATACTATACTATGACTTTTTTGTCTCATTTTGGATGACATACTATACTATGACTTTTTTGTCTTATTTTGTCCGACATACTATACTATGACTTTTTTGTCTCATTTTGGACGACATACTATACTCCGACTTTTTTGTCTCATTTTGGACGACATACTATACTATGACTTTTTTGAGTGATTTTGGACGACATACTATACTATGACTTTTTTGTCTCATTTTGGATGACATACTATACTATGACTTTTTTGTCTTATTTTGGACGACATACTATACTATGACTTTTTTGTCTCATTTTGGACGACATACTATACTCTGACTTTTTTGTCTCATTTTGGACGACATACTATACTATGACTTTTTTGAGTGATTTTGGACGACATACTATACTATGACTTTTTTGTCTAATTTTGGACGACATACTACACTATGACTTTTTTGTCTCATTTTTGACGACATACTATACTATGACTTTTTTGTCTCATTTTGGACGACATACTTTACTATGACTTTTTTGAGTGATTTTAAACGACATACTATACTATGACTTTTTTGAGTGATTTTAAACGACATACTATACTATGACTTTATTGAGTGATTTTGGACGACATACTATACTATGACTTTTTTGTCTAATTTTGGACGCCATACTATACAATGACTTTTTTGAGTGATTTTGGACGACATACTACACTATGACTTTTTTGTCTCATTTTGGACGACATACTATACTATGACTTTTTTGAGTGATTTTGGACGACATACTATACTATGACTTTTTTGAGTGATTTTGGGCGACATACTATCCTATGACTTTTTGGATTGATTTTGGACGGCATACTATATCATGACTTTTTTGTCTCATTTTGGACGACATACTATCCTATGACTTTTTGGAGTGATTTTCGACGCCATACTATCCTATGACTTTTTGGAGTGATTTTCGACGACATACTATACCATGACTTTTTTGTCTCATTTTGGACGACATACTATCCTATGACTTTTTTGAGTGATTTTGGACGACATACTATACTATGACTTTTTTGTCTCATTTTGGACGACATACTATACTATGACTTTTTCGAGTGATTTTAAACAACATACTATACTATGACTTTTTGGAGTGATTTTCGACGACATACTATACTATGACTTTTTTGTCTCATTTTGGACGACATACTATCCTATGACTTTTTTGAGTGATTTTGGACGACATACTATACTATGACTTTTTTGTCTCATTTTGGACGACATACTATACTATGACTTCTTTGAGTGAGTTTGGACGACATACTATACTATGACTTTTTTGTCTCATTTTGGACAACATACTGTCCTATGACTTTTTTGAGTGATTTTGGACGACATACTATACTATGACTTTTTTGAGTGATTTTGGACGACATACTATACTATGACTTTTTTGAGTGACTTTGGACGACGTACTATACTATGACTTTTTTGTCTCATTTTGGACGACATACTATACTATGACTTTTTTGTCTAATTTTGGATGACATACTATACAATGACTTTTTTGAGTGATTTTGGACGACATACTACACTATGACTTTTTTGTCTCATTTTGGACGACATACTATACTATGACTTTTTTGAGTGATTTTGGACGACATACTATACTATGACTTTTTTGAGTGATTTTGGGCGACATACTATCCTATGACTTTTTGGAGTGATTTTGGACGACATACTATATCATGACTTTTTTGTCTCATTTTGGACGACATACTATCCTATGACTTTTTGGAGTGATTTTCGACGACATACTATCCTATGACTTTTTGGAGTGATTTTCGACGACATACTATACCATGACTTTTTTGTCTCATTTTGGACGACATACTATCCTATGACTTTTTTGAGTGATTTTGGACGACATACTATACTATGACTTTTTTGAGTGAGTTTGGACGACATACTATACTATGACTTTTTTGTCTCATTTTGGACAACATACTGTCCTATGACTTTTTTGAGTGATTTTGGACGACATACTATACTATGACTTTTTTGAGTGATTTTGGACGACATACTATACTATGACTTTTTTGTCTCATTTTGGATGACATACTATACTATGACTTTTTTGTCTTATTTTGGACGACATACTATACTATGACTTTTTTGTCTCATTTTGGACAACATACTATACTCCGACTTTTTTGTCTCATTTTGGACGACATACTATACTATGACTTTTTTGAGTGATTTTGGACGACATACTATCTTATGACTTTTTGGAGTGATTTTCGACGACATACTATACTATGACTTTTTTGTCTCATTTTGGACGACATACTATCCTATGACTTTTTTGAGTGATTTTGGACGACATACTATACTATGACTTTTTTGTCTCATTTTGGACGACATACTATACTATGACTTCTTTGAGTGAGTTTGGACGACATACTATACTATGACTTTTTTGTCTCTTTTGGACAACATACTGTCCTATGACTTTTTTGAGTGATTTTGGACGACATACTATACTATGACTTTTTCGAGTGATTTTAAACAACATACTATACTATGACTTTTTCGAGCGATTTTAAACAACATACTATACTATGACTTTTTTGAGTGAGTTTGGACGACATACTATACTATGACTTTTTTGTCTCATTTTGGACAACATACTGTCCTATGACTTTTTTGAGTGATTTTGGACGACATACTATATACTATGACTTTTTTGAGTGATTTTGGACGACATACTATACTATGACTTTTTTGTCTCATTTTGGATGACATACTATACTATGACTTTTTTGTCTTATTTTGGACGACATACTATACTATGACTTTTTTGTCTCATTTTGGACGACATACTATACTCCGACTTTTTTGTCTCATTTTGGACGACATACTATACGACTTTTTTGTCTCATTTTGGACGACATACTATACTATGACTTTTCTGTCTCATTTTTGACGACATACTATACTATGACTTTTTCGAGTGATTTTAAACAACATACTATACTATGACTTTTTCGAGCGATTTTAAACAACATACTATACTATGACTTTTTTGAGTGAGTTTGGACGACATACTATACTATGACTTTTTTGTCTCATTTTGGACAACATACTGTCCTATGACTTTTTTGAGTGATTTTGGACGACATACTATATACTATGACTTTTTTGAGTGATTTTGGACGACATACTATACTATGACTTTTTTGTCTCATTTTGGATGACATACTATACTATGACTTTTTTGTCTTATTTTGGACGACATACTATACTATGACTTTTTTGTCTCATTTTGGACGACATACTATACTCCGACTTTTTTGTCTCATTTTGGACGACATACTATACTATGACTTTTTTGTCTCATTTTGGACGACATACTATACTATGACTTTTCTGTCTCATTTTTGACGACATACTATACTATGACTTTTTTGTCTTATTTTGGACGACATACTATACTATGACTTTTTTGAGTGACTTTGGACGACATACTATACTTTGACTTTTTTGAGTGATTTTAAACGACATACTATACTATGACTTTATTGAGTGATTTTGGACGACATACTATACTATGACTTTTTTGTCTCATTTTGGACGACATACTATACTATGACTTTTTTGCGTGATTTTGGACGACATACTATACCATGACTTTTTTGAGGGAGTTTGGACGACATACTGTACTATGATTTTTTTCTCTCATTTTGGACAACATACTGTCCTATGACTTTTTTGAGTGATTTTGGACGACATACAATACTATGACTTTTTTGAGTGATTTTGGACGACTTACAATACTATGACTTTTTTGTCTCATTTTGGACGACATACTATACAATGACTTTTTTGAGTGATTTTGGACGACATACTATCCTATGACTTTTTTGTCTAATTTTGGGCGACATACTATACTATGACTTTTGTGAGTGATTTTGGACGACATACTATACTATGACTTTTTTGAGTGATTATGGATGACATACTATACTATGACTTTTTTGACTCATTTTGGATGACATACTATACTATGACTTTTTGAGTGATTTTGGACGACATACTATACTATGACTTTTTTGACTCATTTTGGACGACGTACTATACTATGACTTTTTTGTCTCATTTTGGACGACATACTATACTATGACTTTTTTGTCTCATTTTAGACGACATACTATACTATGACTTTTTTGACTAATTTTGGACGACATACTATACTATGACTTTTTTGTCTCATTTTTGACGACGTACTATACTATGAATTTTTTGTCTCATTTTGGACGATATACTATACTATGAATTTTTTTTTTGGGTGTTTTATTGCCTTTTAATCAAAAGCACAGTGGCGAGAGAGATAGAAATGCAGGAAAAGTCTGTCTAATGCGGGATTCGAACCAGGCCCGCCTGCAGTGAAGAGTTTAACCTTCATATAGGGCGGCAGCAGTACCAAGTGAGCTAAACGCCGGCCTCATATACTATGGCTTTTTTGAGTGATATTGTACGACATACTATACTATGACTTTTTTGTCTCATTTTGGACGACATACTATACTATGACTTTTTTGCGTGATTTTGGACGACATACTATACCATGACTTTTTTGAGGGAGTTTGGACGACATACTGTACTATGATTTTTTTCTCTCATTTTGGACAACATACTGTCCTATGACTTTTTTGAGTGATTTTGGACGACATACAATACTATGACTTTTTTGAGTGATTTTGGACGACTTACAATACTATGACTTTTTTGTCTCATTTTGGACGACATACTATACAATGACTTTTTTGAGTGATTTTGGACGACATACTATCCTATGACTTTTTTGTCTAATTTTGGGCGACATACTATACTATGACTTTTGTGAGTGATTTTGGACGACATACTATACTATGACTTTTTTGAGTGATTATGGATGACATACTATACTATGACTTTTTTGACTCATTTTGGATGACATACTATACTATGACTTTTTGAGTGATTTTGGACGACATACTATACTATGACTTTTTTGACTCATTTTGGACGACGTACTATACTATGACTTTTTTGTCTCATTTTGGACGACATACTATACTATGACTTTTTTGTCTCATTTTAGACGACATACTATACTATGACTTTTTTGACTAATTTTGGACGACATACTATACTATGACTTTTTTGTCTCATTTTTGACGACGTACTATACTATGAATTTTTTGTCTCATTTTGGACGATATACTATACTATGAATTTTTTTTTTGGGTGTTTTATTGCCTTTTAATCAAAAGCACAGTGGCGAGAGAGATAGAAATGCAGGAAAAGTCTGTCTAATGCGGGATTCGAACCAGGCCCGCCTGCAGTGAAGAGTTTAACCTTCATATAGGGCGGCAGCAGTACCAAGTGAGCTAAACGCCGGCCTCATATACTATGGCTTTTTTGAGTGATATTGTACGACATACTATACTATGACTCTTTTGTCTTATTTTGGACGACATACTATACTCCGACTTTTTTGTCTCATTTTGGACGACATACTATACTATGACTTTTTTGAGTGATTTTGGACGACATACTATACTATGACTTTTTTTGACTAATTTTGGACGACATACTATACTATGACTTTTTTGAGTGATTTTGGACAACATACTATACTATGACTCTTTTGTCTTATTTTGGACGACATATTATACTATGACTTTTTTGAGTGATTTTGGACGACATCTATACTATGACTTTTTGGAGTGATTTTGGACGACATACTATACTATGACTTTTTTGACTCATTTTGGAAGACATACTATGCTATGACTTTTTTGTCTCATTTTGGACGACATACTATACTATGACTTTTTTGTCTCATTTTGGACGACATACTATACTATGACTTTTTTGACTAATTTTGGACGACATACTATACTATGACTTTTTTGTCTCATTTTTGACGACGTACTATACTATGAATTTTTTGTCTCATTTTGGACGATATACTATACTATGAATTTTTTTTTTGGGTGTTTTATTGCCTTTTAATCAAAAGCACAGTGGCGAGAGAGACAGAAATGCAGGAAAGGTCTGTCTAATGCGGGATTCGAACCAGGCCCGCCTGCAGTGAAGAGTTTAACCTTCATATAGGGCGGCAGCAGTACCAAGTGAGCTAAACGCCAGCCTCATATACTTTGGCTTTTTTGAGTGATATTGGACGACATACTATACTATGACTCTTTTGTCTTATTTTGGACGACATACTATACTCCGACTTTTTTGTCTCATTTTGGACGACATACTATACTATGACATTTTTGAGCGATTTTGGACGACATACTATACTATGACTTTTTTTGACTCATTTTGGACGACATACTATACTATGACTTTTTTGAGTGATTTTGGACAACATACTATACTATGACTCTTTTGTCTTATTTTGGACGACATATTATACTATGACTTTTTTGAGTGATTTTGGACGACATACTATACTATGACTTTTTGGAGTGATTTTGGACGACATACTATACTATGACTTTTTTGACTCATTTTGGAAGACATACTATGCTATGACTTTTTTGTCTCATTTTGGACGACATACTATACTATGACTTTTTTGTCTCATTTTGGACGACATACTATACTATGACTTTTTTGTCTCATTTTGGACGACATACTATACTATGACTTTTTTGTCTCATTTTGGACGACATACTATACTATGACTTTTTTGACTCATTTTGGACGACATACTACACTATGACTTTTTTGAGTGATTTTGGACGACATACTATACTATGACTTTTTTGTCTCATTTTGGACGACATACTATACTATGACTTTTTTGAGTGATTTTGGACGACATAATATACTATGACTTTTTTGACTAATTTTGGACGACATACTATCCTATGACTTTTTTGAGTGATTTTGGACGACATACTATACTATGAATTTTTTGTCTCATTTTGGACAACACACTATACTATGACTTTTTTGAGTGATTTTGGACGACATACCACAGATAATACATATATAAAACATTGCGAGGAAACGCAAAAAGAAAAATCTCTCTATGTCACTAGAATTTTAAATTCTACACCATAAATAAAGTACAGAAGAAATCTGTGGACTCAACTGTGAACGTTACTGTTAGTTCCACTCTCGTGAAGCAGCGACGGAGGAGGTGGCATCACAGACGGGCATCGCGGGTGATTAACCCCATCTAATTTAAAGTAATTACAGATAATGTCGTCTCGTTTGTGTTTGTGTGGGGAGATATGTGAATATCTTCGATTGAAAAGGGTGCCATACAATATTCATTCGAACTTGATTTTTGGAAAAAGTGACAGCCCTAATCAGAATCTGTATCCACACCATCACTGCTGGAAACAGATCTCACATGACCATTGTTTAAAGCAGCACACTGACCATGTACATGTCAGCGTAAACAAGAGCAGATTGTTTTTTTTCCTCTGAAGTTATTTGCTTAGTTACAATAAGAAATAATGAGAAACAATAGTAAAAAGGAAACACAGGTATTTATTTTATTGGACGGGCAATGAGGTGAAACGGGGTAACTACATAATTGTCTTCAAAATGTCTCCATTTTAGCTTCCTCCAAAACTACAGGTAGTATGGACGAAGGGCATGAATGTAGCAGATGTGATGTAATTTATAACAGGAACAGGCGTACATATGTTTTTGTGTACAGATTACAGAAATGACAGAAAATCAGCATATTTGGCATCATTTTGAAGATTTGAATACAGTGTTTGTCATTCATAAAGGGATCCATCCATCTTCTAACGCTTTGTCCTCCACATGAGGGTCACGGGAAGTGCTGTGTCAATCTCAGCTAACACAGGGCGATAGGCGGGTCACACCCTGGACAGGTCGCCAGTCCATCAAAAGGACAAACAACCATTCGCTCTCGCATTCACACCTACAGTCAATTTAATGTATCCTATGTACCTAATCCTCATATTGCATGGTTTTGTGGGAGGAAACCAAAGAACCCAGAGAAAACCCAGGCACACACGTTGAGAGATCTATCTATCTATCTATCTATCTATCTATCTATCTATACATATATATATATATATATATATGTATATATATATGTATGTATATTTATGTGTATATATATGTATATATATATACACATAAAAAAAACCTCTTCATCACAAGCTCTTTTCTTAACCCCTAACTTTGCTGTTTTGGTTCAGCTCTAATCAGTGTCACTTTCTCTAGCAGCAACCGCATGCCACTCGAGGAACAGCAGCAAAATAAACAAACAAAGTCAGACAGCAGCTGGTGAACGTGGCACTTGTAGCAGCTGAGGAGCTACTTATTTCTCTCTGGATTTGAGAGCAGAATTCAGAGAGAATATTGGACTTTGATTCATCAGGTGATAAGACGCATGACAGCCCATTAATACTAATGAGGCGCTGACGTGTGTCAATATTAAACACTTTGCTGAAATATTCACAATGTCAACCTCATTAGCTGACAATGATTGGCGTGTGTACAACTGCTGAACTGTCTGTCTGTGCACTAATGGCAAAGAAACATCTTGAACCTTGAAGAAGTCAAAATGAATAATAGGAATACATCTGCTTTATTGTAGTCTTTATTGTTATTTTATTATAGGATTGTTGTTATGTTGTTCACTAGTCTGTAACGTTTCTGGTGCATTGTAAAACTCACATTAAACTACAAAAAAGGAGATAAAAACAAGAGTTTTTATGCATGTTAACCCCCTGAAAAATGACCACAAAGCCACAGAATAAAAATAATAACAATAATAATAATAATCTGAAGGGAAACAATAGGTTCCTCGCATGAATTTGTGCCAGGAGACGTTCCGGCCCCTAACATTCTTGCTCAGGTCCTAATTAGCTTTCATGAAACCAATGTTAAAGAATTTAATTTAGCATTAAAGTCTGCTTCTATGATCAGTGAACAGAATTATAAATATCACAACGAGGGGTAATCATGTAAAACTATTTCCTTGTCCTGTGGCGCACACTCAGTCGCATGAATTCATTTCATATTCACTCTTAAGCGTTTCCTCTCAGGAGTAAAACATGCTAAATAAGCTCGATTAAGAACCCTCTTTACTCTAATTTAAAGCCGATACATCAATTGTGAAGTTCTGCTAATAAAAGACTTGCAGACTACAGTATATATGTTTGTGTGTTCTTTCAGACACACAACGTCACACACATCCGTCACCAGATTAGTTCATCTGACCATAATCTGTTTTATTTGTTATTGCCTGGTGTTTGCTTAACAAAAACAATATTATTTTAAAGAGAAGCTTCACTGAATGCACAATTTTTAATTGCAACATCATGAGCACAAGACTTAGAATAAGACTTCCTTTATTGGCTCCGTACCTCACTTTAATGCTTGAGAAGTGATTTCCTGCTGCTGGCGGGATGCAGCCTGGTGCAAAGAACTGTTGTTTATTTACTTGATACAACAATAGAACACAGAACAATGCCATTACATTTGCTCATGCAGAGACAAAATCGATGATCTTTTTTTGAAAAAAAGATCTTTGTTCTTGGTACAGAAAGCACAGCGATTTATTCCAATGATTCAAACGAACAGAGCAGCTGTGTAGAAGCTTACTGAGGTATTTCGCAACATTAGACAATGAGGGGTGAACTCTTCAACCTAAAACAAGACTATTTCTTCATTTCTTCAAATGTCGTTCAATTTACTGTAAAATGTAAAATAACTACAGACTAATATGACGTCGCTTTATCATTTATTAGGGAAAATGTCAGATCAGGGTTTAAAAATAAAATGCAGTTCATTTCTCTGAGCTGCTCCAATTTGATTCCTTTTCGCTCTTTTAACTTCAACTTAACACGGTGAACTCTCCTCACGCCGTCTTTAGATTAAACCTTCTTTACTGCTTTGACAAACGTCATACATGGACACACACACGTTTTCAGAAGCATCGTTGTTTGGATATAATCACGGCCAATCGTGTGGAACGATCAATGGAATAATTGGCTGGTGAATCTGTTCGTCAATATCCAACAAACTCTGCCTGTAATATCTCTTATATTGTATGTGAACTACTGTTTGTCTAACCAAGCAATCAGAATGTGTCATATTCACAGTTTGTCTCCCTTGTCCGTTTGTCCCTCCCCCTGTCCAGCACATCTGTCATTACCAAATAAAAATACAGATTTAACAACAGTAAGAGTGTGTTAGACTCTCCTTTCAAAAGAACTTCATTTAATACAGGATTACCATATTTCCCTTTAGGTCTGTAAACCATTTACCCGCTGACTGTGGATTTTAGGAGAATTGAAGGCGTGTCCATCACACAGCTGTGCTGTAAGAAGGGTTTTCTTCAGCACTGCTCATGACACAAAAAGCCTAAGAAATCTGAAAAATAAAGTTCTCTATAGAGAATGTCTTCTGTGTCTTTTTTACTTAAGCTTCTGCAGAAGGATCAGCGTGGACAAACCCACAGCACTGTCAGCGCAGGCAGACACTACACACCAAAATACTTCTAAGGTAGGAGGAGGAAGGAGAGAGGAGGAACCTTTCGTAGAGGTGCTACACTCATGACATTTGCAGAAAGTGAGTGGCTCTCATAAAACCTTTTCTGCAAGCAGTGGAAAAACACAGAGAACATTCCAGGAGCTTTGCATTTTAAATTTTCTATTACAGACACGATAGTCAGGAGTCAGCGAGCGAGTCACAGAAAAATGGCAGAAATTCACAGTTCCAGCTCAAAAACATAAGGAGGCCGAGCTTTTTCAAGACGGACAAACAGACTGTATATGGACATTCATCTGTACGTGAATACAGAGGAAATCAAATCTTACGAATGCTTTCTAAACCATGACTTACGTAACCAAAAAATGTTATAAAATGTCGAGGAATGACTAGAAAGATTCAGTCTCTGAAATAAATCACGTTGGCCAGAATTTTCATGCCACTCATGTAAAGTAATAACCATTTTCAGATAAAGGAAAATCACCGGAAAACACCTTACTGCTAGTGCTTTTTATCGCAAAGCAGGACACTTTGGTATATCACTGTTTTATAAATCTCACCCGCAATATGACATAAAGTGACAGATGCTGTACATGGAGTCCAGAGTCAGTCAAACAGATTCTTTTTACTTTGACCTTATTCAATTGTAATGAAATAAATGAGGAGACGTTATATTCAGACAGGGACAGTGTGTACAAAGACTGTTTAGACTGTTTCATCTTTCCTGATCCTTCACCTGAAGAATTCAATTTCCATGGACCCATTAAAGTCCCAAAAGGTTCAAATTAAATCTCATTTTATATGAAATTCAAAGTTTCTGCTTTTTTAGTAAAAAAATCAATTAGTCTCCAAGGTTTGTCTCCCATTTTAAATCCGAGGCCCAGAGGTTCATGACATGTGGGTTTGGGTTCAATGGTCTGCTCGGAGTCTGCACTTTGGAATGAAACACTATTCAAGGGTAAAAGGACGGTCATCAACGGCTCAGCCTTCATTCTTAGTTGTTCAAACTCTCTGTACACGTAGAATAACCATGTCAACCATGGAGCTCCTGCAATCACGACACATCCTCTAATAAACAACACAGACCCAGCACACATTCACACATTCACACGTTCACAGACAGATCAGCGGGTTCAGCACACATGTGAAGCCTTACACTAATTGAATCGGACTGAAAGTGATGAACCAAGATGTCGCTGAGGAGACGTTTAAAGCTTTATCCTCGTTGATATATCATCATACAGACAAAGCTTCATTGACTTTTGTTTTCATATATCAATGTGTCTGATTTGACTGTTTTATTAAAAGGTGTATAATTAGCTTTTCTTTGGGGCTGATAATTATAATCATTATTTATGATACAAACATTTCAAAAGTACTTTTCAAAGCTGTGGTGCTGTTTTGAGACTCCTTAGGTTTTCCTCCTTTTATTGTCTTTATTTAAAAAAAAAAAAAAAAAAACAAACATATATATATATCCCTTAAGGGTTTGTTTGTCCCATTGCATTTTCTTTCTACTTTGTCTTCTGATGTATAATGCATTCTTTTCTTGGGGAATAGTCATTTGTGTTGGAAGCCTTGAGGGCCTGATGATATTGGATTTTAATCCTCAAGGGAATTTTTTTATTTCTGGTTCAATATTCGTTGCTATTTTCAAAATATCTCTGGCTCCAATGGCAGTTTTTTCCCCACTGTTTCATGTTCAAACTCAATCTCTGTTCCTTGTTCCTCTCTCGACCACACTTTCAGTCCTGACTCTGTGCTCTCTGCACCCCCCCCCCCCCACCCCCATGCCGACTTAATGGCTTTGTTGTCTCCCTTAAAGCAGATGCCAATAACACGAGTGCAGTGAGAGGACAGAGGGCAGAGGGCGGCTCTAACTCTCTGCGTGGAGGCAGATGTCCCAGCAAACAGCCAACAATCATGACGCACATAATGCACGCAGCAATTTTGTAGAGTGTATCTGCTGAATAATCCAGGCTACAGTGGGTTTATGAGAACAGAGGACTCATGATACAATGAAAACACAAATGACGACTCAGTTATTTTAACCCTGGACTGTCTGACATATCCAGACAAGCTGATGCGATAGCTTTTCAGCTTTTTCTAAAGTGAGATCCCACTTTGATCGTTCGGTACAATGTCTGCCTTTTTGTGTCTGCAAATATCATCGGCTCAAACACCAAACTTTGTAAAATACTCTAAATCACATTAACCTTACTGCTGCAGGAGGGAAAAATATCGTGGGGAAATATAAATTGTCACAGCAGCAAAAACAGTAGATAATAAATAATAAACATGCATTTCCACATTATGTGAAAGTACAATAGAAAGATATTAAACCTTTTGTTACTTTTCTGTCGTGCATTTTTCTCATTACAGCAACTTACAGAAATTCAAAAACTATGGACTGGTGTGACCCACTGAAATTGGCACAGCATCCCCCAGCACACAACCCTCATGTGGAGGATAAAGCGGTAGAAGATGGATGGATAGATAGATGGATGGAAAGCAGAGAAATAGAGCTTTGCGCCCATTTACTATCTGTCGTTGCGGTAGAACCTCAGAGCGCGTCACACGTTTGTGACGTCAGCTCCTCAGTACCGTCATTTCCTAAATGGCTGGAAAACTGCCAGATATCCAAAGTGAAAGTTATCGTGGAAAAAGAGGCAGAAGCACTCGCAAACATAAGATATTGTATATGTGTATTGCACTTTTGTAAAGTATATTATATATATATATATACATATGTATATAGTACGTGGGATGAGTAAACTGTTACATGTGGTCTACAGTCTTTGTGATCATGCTGTACTTTTCTGTAAAAACGCTATAATAAAGTTAGAGCTGTCATAAACACTGCAAATGTTATCTAAGGTTTCATAGATCTTTTATTACCACTTTAAATTAAACATCGTATTAAGAATAATAAGAGTAGAGAGGCTAAGGACATTTTCATACAAACCTAGAACCTGGCACTGGAAGTGTTTCATGTCTCATGTTTAGTCGTGTGGTTCCCTGCAGACTCTCTGTGCCATCAGCAACTTTCAGACTGACACGTTTCCCCCTGATGAATTCTAACACCCAAATGACCGACCAGATGGCTCCAAAAGCCAAAAGCCAAAATAAAACATATACAACACACAGACACACATCTTCACGGTGATCTTTCCCCTCTCCTACACATTCTGCTGCACTCGCGGCGAGGGGTTTCCACTGATCTCATCTCCGCCTGGCAACGGGCACTTTAATAATTCTCTCAGAGCTGATGCTTTAATACGCACCACCACCACCACCCCAGCAGTTTTCTCTCATTAATTTCCCAGCACCCCAGTGAGTCTGAGGCAAAGAGAGTCTGAGTGGAAGACGCCGCACTTACATCTTCATTCTGTTTAGTGGTTTTAAGGTGAATTAGTTTGAACTGTTTGTTTTACAGCTAACATTTCTTCTCCTGTGTCCTGGAGCAAAATGAATGCATGGCTATATCTTCCTGAGCTCTTGTTATTATTCATAAATCAGAGCAAGTCAGTATTAGACTTGGATTCATTACAGTGCTGCACAGCCTATAGCTGAGATAATAGATCATAATTAAGTCATCGCTTAGTCCCTAGAATAGACAGGTGCTTATAGCTTTGATGAAAGGATCTTAAGTCAGTGACATATATAACAAAATATTATGTTCCGGAGATCATATTTTTTACCACAGGAGAAAAATGTTTCCATTTAGTCAAAGTCAAAGGCCGTCTGCCTGAGCTGATAGTAGTTTCACACAGTTACCACCCACAGATCATTTCCCCGTCTCTCTCTCTCTCTCTCTGTCTCTGTCTCAACACTTCAAAGCGAGTGTTCTTCCCCTTTTCGTCTGAAACAACCGGGGCAGATATTTCAAACTGATTATATCACCTCGTCTCTCATTTTGGAAGACAAAGGCAGATTAGTCAACGCGAGTCGAGCAGCAGAATCACAGCGTGCCACACACACACCAAGGGTGTTTGCTGTTTGCATTTTAGTGCCTATAGCCGAGGCGCTAATCCTCCGAAACAAACACTGAGCAGAACAGCTCCTTCCCACCTGGGTTAGTCATTTTAGTTATCAAAAGCTGACGCTGTGTGCCAGTACTCTGTGTATCTTTAGCACCTAATCATTTTCTCCTGTTGTGAAAAGCTTTGGAAAAACATTCAGACTCAAGTCCTTCGCACACAAAAGTGCAAATATTTTGGAGCGCAATGCGATTAAGTGAATAAATTATATGGAGCTCCCTTGAAGAAAAAGGTGGCGTGAGTTTGTACAGATGATGAGCTGCTGCTCGGATAAGAAAAAGAAAACAAATACACAATCTACAAATACACATACTCTGGACACAGCTGACACTGAAGAGGAGAGGAGAACTAAGAAGACCGAGACCATGGACTCCCGATTGAAATGATCCAAGGAGGTCCGCTGGTACCCACACGTACGACTCAGCACTCAAAGAATACAAGTGCATACAAATGAGGGCAAACCTCTGGTGAGAAATCAATGCAAGAATGGAATGTGAGATTGAGTATGCGTGCATGGATGTGGATTCTTATTTAGTGTGAATGGAACAGGTACGCACATGCAGAGTGGCTCTCCACGGATTTGGAACATGGAAAGTATGACAACTTGTCCACAGTGGTGCGAGTAAACTGCCGTCTCTGTTTGCCTCCTTACGCACATCACACAGATACTTGGCCCAGACGACCACGTCGTGCTTGTATTTGTGTCAAAATGTTGATGTTAAATAAGTCACGTACTGAAGAAAGTTCAATATCTTTCTTTAGATTGGTTTTACAGCCAATCACAGTGATCTCTCTCATCCAAATGGCCGTCAAACTGTTGGCATGGCGACCCCAAAAAGGTCAGTGCTGCACACGCTGGGATATGGAGGATCATCAACCGCTCCCCTATCAGGGCAGTGTGTCCTCAGCTCCAGGAAAATACTACTTTATCCTCTGTATTCATTCCCTGCATTACACAAGTCTTCTGGCATTGATATGGTCATCAACATCCATGCCATTAGCACAAATGAATTTGTCCCATTTGAAGGCACCAATATTCATGACCTGTTTTCAAGTATGACACAGAATAGGCCACAGAAATTAAAATAAAAGTTAATATATTGTCATTTTGTTCTTTCAGCATTGTTGTAATTTCACATTATGCCAGGGAACATGCTGACGTAGCTTTCTGTCATAGTATGCTATATTTCTATAACCCAGTTGCTAAACTGTGATACAGTTGTGCCTCTGCAGCAGCCATTTTGCAGTTGCCTGGCAGTTCTACTACACCAAGTGTTCCATGCATATAACTTCCCGTGTCACAACCATGAGCTCACACGGTCCATTTGAAGGCAGCACATATCCCGGTCCATATCCCTTCAGTCTCTGCCAGATTGCTTTTCTGTCATGCACGACTGTTATTTGCTTCCCTGTTCTGAACCTGATCATGTTTTTTGACCTTGCCGGTGTTTTAAGATCTTGCCTCTGACGACCTTTTGTGCTTTGTACAACTTCAATGTTTGTGTTTTCGTAAATGTTTACATCTGCCTCTCGAGTGTCCTTTCTTGACAGTTACAAACAACCAATGCTGGTTGTGCACACAAGCGCTATAAACCATTTATGAATACAGTTTTATTTGGAAGAAAAAGCAGAATAACATAAGCTTAAAGGCCAGAGGAGGTGAGGACCAGTCTAAAAAGATTTGGTAGATGAATAAGCCATTATTTTATGATTCCAGGATAGATTTTTTATTTCTTTTTTTACAAAAACAGGAGTAGAAAAATGGTCTAAAAGGTAAAGGTCAATAAGCTCTGCAATATTTGATTTTAATTAGATGCCTGGCCAAGACTGGGAGCGAAAAAAAAACAAGGTTTAGCAGAGAAGATAAGGGCAAAGTAAAGAGATTTCTCCAGAGACAGAGATCAAAACATAGACTTAAGATTCAGAATTACACACAGAACTACTGATTATCATTGATTTTAAAGCTCAATAATCAATTAATCTCACTTGCTGCAATGAATAGTTTAGAGCAGCCTCTTCTCCCTGCTGCACATGTTCACAATAGGGAGTAATCCCATGAAAAGGTCCAATAACCATCGTACTATTAAGCTCCCTGCGACTGCTCGGGCTGTTCTTTCACCACACCGGGTCTCTCCTCTTCTCTTACCATAAAGACGATTTACGGCGCCTCACAAAGAAAAATGTGTTACGACCTTAATATGCAAAAACCTTCTCATTCCAACAACTCAAGGCTTACAGCACACGCTGCCATGATTTTACATTTTCATGTTCATCACACCACATTATGAAGACGGGAAGTGATGCCGCATACAAATCTGAAATCTGAACGGTGTGACAGATGGAATAATGGAGCGATTATTCTTCCTTTAACACATCATACAGTCGGTAATTTGACACATTTACACAATACCAAATCTCCTTGTCCATTCCCGTGCCCCGTCCATGCATCTGAACTCCTCGTGACGCATTCATAATTCAAATCTGAACACGCAGACATGATACAAAATTACATTTTCAGAGGACATCAAAGTCCATAAATTCTTGCCTGAAACTTGTCTTTAGGAAAAGTTTCCCTCACTATCTGATTGATAGTTCTCTGTGCATCCATGAGTGAACTCTGTACAAATGACCTGCGAACAGCTTTTTCCAGACTCAGAGCTAACGTGTGCATTTTGGCTTAAAAAGGAATTCATTGTTCAAAAACATGTGCCCTGACCTTGAACTTTGTACAAGTACATGCCTCGTATATATATATATATATATATATATGTATATATGTGTATATATATATATATATACACACATACATATATATATATATATATATATATATATATATATATATATATATATATATATATATATATATATATATATGAAAAATGTCACATGGTAACTTCTCTGCTGTGCTGTAGTGCTGTATAAATAAAACCCACTTTTCAAGTGAAAAAAACCAACCTAACTGTCGGGTCTCTTGGTATTAGAATGATGTGTCAATGCATCTAAAAGTCAAACAAACTGTGAAGCAGTGCCGCGGTACATTGGCTGATTGAAAAGAATCCAAAAGCTGGTGTTTGTCAGGCAAAGCAAACAGCTGAATTATTGTTTGTCGCCGGCTGAGAAACTCAAACGCGCATCGCTCTATTTGGGGCGATGAGGACTTGACAATTTTAGAAGCAGATTTTAATATCGCTGCCAAGAGGTGATTGCTTCCCTTTTTCACACAGCGTTATATGACTATAATCTGAAGCGACTGCTTCACATCCAATTTAGAGCTGAACATATACCAACACATCAGTGACAGGATGCATTACTGCTGATGCTGCACTCATCCTTCTGTCTTAGGACACTGATAGAAGATCCATCTTATTCTGGCTCACCACTGATGTGCATTTTAAAATGTAGCCTACTTTGCAGATTATTTGACTGTGATACTGCAGTACAGCGAGCGTAAAGAAGGGACTCTTCTTTCTTTTTTTCCCTCCATAAACATCAGAAAAAAAGCTTCATCTTCTAAGTCAGAAGGTGTTAGCAGATCTAGGAGACATGTATATACAGAGAGGGAGCAACTTATCTGCACTGTCAGGAGACTTGGCATTCAGAACCTGCCGCAGTTAAAATGTCAAACACCGACCAGGGAAAAGAAGCGGGAGCGAGACTGAGAGGAGGAGGAGGAGGAGGAGGAGGAGGAGGAGGAGGAGCAGGAGAAGGAGGACAGCCAAGTGGTAAAAATTTACAGAGGTGAAACTCTCATGCCTGACCACGGCGCTCCACATCTCATGCACTCTGATGCTCTCACCTTCATGCCAAAACACAACACACAGGTATCTCTCTCTCTCTCTCTCTCTCATTCATGCATAGCCACATACTAAACCCTTGCTTTAATATCATGTCATTTCCTGAAGAATTACCCAAACCATACTTGCCTCTACAGGGCCTTTGTCTGTAATTGGACGAACTGTCCCCACTTAACTGGTCTCTCACACACAGGTTTACACAGTATTCTTAGGACACCGCCTAACCAAAAACATGAGAACCACAAGTTGAGAACAAAGGCTGATTTTTTTCACAGCATTACGAGGACATTTCTGTGTGTTTTACCTCGGTGATGCATTTTTATTTCTTTGTGTGTTTTATGGAGAATGTGTTGATGCTGTGAGGAAAAAACATGATCTTTTTCTAACCCTGACCAATGCCTCTTCTCCCTCTTCATCCTCCACATGAGGGTCGCAGGGGTCGCTGGTGCCAATCCCAGCTGACATAGAGCGAAAAGGGTGGTCCATCATAGGGCCATGTAGAGACAAACAACCATCCACTCTCACATTCACAGTCAATTTAGAGTGTCCAATTTGTCTAATCCCCAAATCTGCCTGTCTTTGGAGAAGAAATGGCTGTTCTTTTTAAATGTACATACATATATTAGAGATTGTCAACTTCACAATCAAAAGACAAGAACAAAAGTGTCTCACAACCGTAAGAACACCATCCTACAGATAACCCAGCCTAATCCAGACATGTACACACCTGCCTTTCTCAGTCGGTAGAAATCTAAGTTGTCCATTAAAACATCCAGAATTTCTTTACCCTTCGGCTGTGCGTTAAAGCATGGCACCGCAGCATGGACCTCCTCGGACGGCGCGCGTGGTTGGTCGATTGACAAAGCCAGGTCTACGTCCTCAGCATCAGTTCTACACTGTTTTATATTCACAAAGAGCATCGTATCCACCGTCTCCGGCTGAATTCACACACAGCTGCACTACATCACTTTTGTCATTGCTATTTTTAGAACTGTGTGCCTTATTCGCTGTGTTGGTGACCACTGAGCTACAGTTACACTCTCAAGGAATCAAGAGTGCAGCTCATTCACCATGGAAGAGTAGATTTCACCAGGTGGTCTTACAGTATTTTGATATTTTAGCATAATTACATGCCGACATGAAGCCTGTGACCGTCCTCTCTCTAACAGACACAGGGAATACAATTATCTGTACTTCCAACAGCCATCCTCAGAGAATCATTACATCATTAGGCTTTAAATGCAATTATACTCTAAAGAAGACAGATTTTTGCCTTCAGCCTCTGACACACACTTCATTTTGTTTAAGAACAAAGAAAACAAAGGTTCTGATCACTTCCTCAGCTGCTCGCAGACCCTGATGACTTTTTGCTCTTCTGAAATGACCTGTAGAGTAACCACCGAGAGCGCCAGTGTTTCCCGTGGCTTCATTTAACGCAGCGACTCCGTGGCAATTACAAGCTTTCAGCGCAAAAACGTTAAGTCATTACATGCTTGCCTTCAAAAAGAAAGAAAAAAAAACTGGGTTCGGATAGAGAGCAACTGCTCAGTGCTGATTAGTAATGCTATTGTACGTATGTGTGTGAAGTGACTCCGTGTGGAGAGAGACACAGAGCGTCTCTTTTCTCTTTTAACAACGTGTCATGAAAAGCATGAAATTAAAATTTTGTGGCAATGCTGCAGCAAACACCGTTCCAATCTCCCACATGAGCCGACAGCAGTGATTCTGTGATGCGCAGATTCGTCTTCTGTCGACATCCAATACACGAAGCAATTACAGACACAGTCACACACTTTGCACCCGGTAAACAAGACAGTACACAGGTGCGGATACATTTGACATTGAAGCCAGTGTCTACTCTCAATCGCACCGTGACACAGATTTCATCAACAGAGTTCAGTGATTGGTGCTTTATACAGTCTGACTTGGATACCAGGGGCACGTATACAGTCATACAAAGTGGACGGCCCGGAGATTATGAAGCATGATTACATAGCAGTGACATCCACACTAATAGAAAGAGATTAAAATAATACTCTGAGGCCCCAAGAGAGCGGAGCATCTGCCACATAGTCCAGCTATGATTAGACTAACTCATCCCTAATGATAAATTATAGATGAGAAATCCATTTTTGGTTCCGGCCACTGGCATCATCTAGCTGTAATTTTGTTTGTTGTTTACGTCACTGCTCTGGGTAAACATCCTGCCAATGAGGTAAAACACATCAGGTTTGCTTTTAGCAAGATAAAGGGGAAAAACTACTCAACAGATTTTCATGAAATGTTTTGGAAGGATTCATTATAATCAATTGGATTCTGGGCCAAACCAGATTAAAGGGGTTGGATCCACATGTTGACTTGGCGATGAAGGTAGACGGAATTTAATTAGCCTTTTTTTTAATGAAGCCGAACATGAACGGAGACATCAAGTAAACATCAGGCAGATAAAAACTCAATTATACAAAATAACACACAGTACCACAGCTTTAGGTTGTGGTGGACGTATGGGCTTTACCACCAAGGAGGTTGTTTATGTCAGTATGTGTCTGTGTGTGAGCAGCATCACTTTAAAAAGTAGGAAGAAATGATTTGTGGTGATCTGGACACAAAACGAGCACAAAGCACAATGAATTCCCTCCGAATATTGCAGTGAATGAGTTTCAATTGTAGCTTCCTCTGGAGATATACAGTATATCCATATGTGGAGGACACATAATGGTGTCCTCTGACTGCACAATTTGATGTTAAAGTGCTGTATGTGCATCAAATGATGTATAGGATAGCATTTCTGGCAACAGAGTGAAATCTGGAGAATGTATGTGTCGGCTCCAGCTCCCCACAACCTCATGTGGAGGATAAAGCGGAGGATAGGCGATGAATTAAAGAATGTAAGTGTAAGTGTGACTCTTCCGTGGGCACGACAAGATGGCGTGACCGTGATATTGCAGTTCCCGGCGCGGCTTGCAGAGCAGATTGTTCTGAAATAAAAGTGCCACATTAACCTTCATGGTTCAACTGAATTTTCTAAAAGGTTACAGCAGATAAATAATCCCGATTGGACGGAATGGGGAACACCGTTCTGCAGGAATGCTGTTGTTTTATTCACCGCCACACAAACACAAACTCTGGCACATACACATGTACTGAACGAGCAGTTGGCTGGGAAGCAGAGACCCTGGTCACGCAGGCCCAGGTGGCAGTGCTGTAAAGTGACAATGTGATTTAAGTCCTGTGTCATTGTACGGTCTGTTATCTACCGCCGCTAACAGGGCCACGCCGATTTCGTCCGACAGCCAACAACTGCAGCTCAGGAGGTAGTGCTGATAACGGAGAGGTTCAGCTTGTGCAACTTCCAGGTGCAGTGTGCAATTACACGACTTTAAGCTGCTGTCAAATATACATCTATGGCTCAACACAGACATTTCATTGTCTTCTTATCTCGACTTTTTCTCTGCTTACTACTTACTCACGAGATTATTTCCTCCTGTCTATGGTTCATGCGTTGTAGGGCAATAGAGGAACGATCGTCGGGCTGCAACAAACGATTATTTTCATAATCAATGAATCTGTCGGTTATTTTCTCCATTAATAGATTAATCGTTTGGTCCATAACATATTAGAAAACCTAAAAAATGTTGATTGGTGTTCGTCAAACCTGGAAATGAGGATGATCTCAAATGTCTTGTTTTGATTCACTTTTAATGATTTCATTGTTATCCAGAGCAAAGAAATCAAGAAAATACTCGCATTTTAGAAGCTTAAACAAATGGGAATCTTGTTTTAATCATGAAAAAGCTTCAAACCGATTACTCTATTATCAAAATAGTTGTCGAATCGACTACTTATTTGGTCTGTAAGATGTCAGAAAGTCTTTCATCTATGTTTACCAAACCTGGAAATAATGATGCTCTTGAATAAATATTCTTTATTACATGGAGCATGGAAACCAGAAAATATTCACCTTTAAGAAAAATCAGAGAGCTTGTTTTAATTATTTTAAAAAAAACAACAACAACAAAAAAATAACCGTTACAGCCCTAAATGATCGGAGAGGACGAAGACGTGGAAAACGACAAAACTCTCTGGCGATATTAGAATCAGGACGTCAAAGTGACCTTGGGCATCAAGATAAATCTTTCTCCAAACACTGGTGATGTTTTTGAAGATCTACTTATTTCCAGGTTGACATTACACATACACATTTTAATAGTATGATGACTTTGCAATAGACATACAAGGGACTTATTGTTTTTGTTCTTTCATAAATCATTTTCCCATGATTCCTCAATCACACTGACTTCAGAGGAACATTTCACAGAGAGAACATTGTTACTGTTTCCCCCCAAAAGACTTTCAGTGAGGTTCTGATATGTTAGTGGAGCTGTTTTCACTAAAACATCCATTTTCATTTTCTTCCAGCTCCATAAGGAATGTATTGCATTGCATGCAACAATAGAAACTGACCTCATGTCACACCACATGCCAATTGTAAGCCGATTTGTTTATTCACTAAATATGTAACAAAAAAACAAAAAGGTCATGAAGCATACTGTGAAATGCTTAACACTGACCTATTGATGTGCTCTTCACTAGTCAGTATCCATTAAAATATGACAATGAGCATTTTTGTGTGTTTCCATCCGCTGCTGTTAAGTGAATATTGGGATTTAGTTGACTGAGATAAGCCGTCGGTGCAAAGCTTCTAACTCAAAGCTCAGCTGCCCACATCAGCCTCCATAGAGCACGTCAGCACCGTCCTCCAACAACCTGTCACATAACAAATACAATGCAAGATCCTGCTTCTCACCTTCAAAACTCTCCACAATCTTTCCCCCTCCTACTCATCTGACCTCCTTCATCCTCTCACTCCTTCTCACTGATGATCTCTCAGATCATCAGCTGCCCTCCAACTCACTACACCCTCTGCCTGTCTTGTTACCATGGGCTTTCAGCCACTCTGCCCCCCGCCTCTCTCCCACACGACATCCACAACATTGACTCCCTTCACACCTTTAAATCCAGACTCAAGACACTCCCCCTCTATGTTACCTACCTGATTTTTAAGTTTTTAGCTTTGAATGTTGTATTTTTACGGCTTAAATTAAATGGATTATTATTATTATTCCTTTATTCGCTGAATCTCTTTCTATTCCCACGTAAAACGTTTGTACAATATTCAAATTTTCTGTGTTACTAGGGATGTCCCGATACAACGTTTTCACTTCCGATAAGATACCGATATTGCAGCCTTGAGTATTGGCCGATACTGAATGGACTGCTTGTATCGGAGTGCTTATATCAGAGATTTTAGAGGCAGTCCGATATAATCCGATACTCAATATCGGACCGATATCCAATATCATTATCGGATCGGGACATGCCTATGTGTTACTAATCAATATTACATATTAAGAAGGGCTAATAGGAACCTGACTACTGTGGCACCATCTTCACCCTTCTTCCACCTTAAGGCGGAGTCTCGTTAAGTTTCCTTTTCACACCGTCTTGAATTGATAGAGCTTCCTGACCAACCCTTTAGATTCAGTTTTGAATTACTGCCTCGGGATTGTCCCACACACCATATGTCACCCAGCGACCGGTGAACACACAAACAAATGACAGGGTCAAGGCCAAACGAGCAGCTCTGGGAGAGTGTTTTGAAAGTGTGTCTTGTTGTTGAGAGACGTGTTTTGTGCGGGATAGGACGGAGAACGCGAGATTTACGTTGTCGTGTTGCACTGCCCTTGACAAACATACACAACATGGCTAAGTTATATTAAAATCTACTGGTTTCAGACAGAA
Source organism: Solea solea (assembly GCF_958295425.1). Classification (NCBI taxonomy): domain Eukaryota; kingdom Metazoa; phylum Chordata; class Actinopteri; order Pleuronectiformes; family Soleidae; genus Solea; species Solea solea. Next base: position 4,320,604 of record NC_081134.1, on the reverse strand, counting down.
ATACCGTCGCACACCGGCAGAGACAGACACACAGAGACAATCCTCTAGACGCTCATCTCATATTCATTAGCTGTGGTTCATTGTTACACACTAACTTTGCTCTCTGTTACTAATCAGTAATGACTGAAGCACTGCATTAGAGAATTATGTCCTTTAATAGGATTCTTCTCCCCAAGCATCCCTCCCTAATCCCATGTCTCTGTCTGTGCTTCCTGGATGTTCGGAAAAGCTGAGCCAAGCTGAACACAGACACTCTACATGAAATTCAGTGTTAACCCTTGTGAGACAATGGAGCTGAAACGGAATGAATGTTGCACCTATTACCGTGCATGCTAATCTCCTTAAGATGTTAAAAGAGGTCTTGAGGACACGTAGGAGAGTCAGGCATGTGAAGCGCTTTGAAAAATGAGCGGAGGTTCGCCTGGGAAATGAGGTTCATCCTAAACAATGGAGGGACTGAAGCCTGGCTCTCATAGTCATTAACCTGTCATTATCTTTGGGAAATGACAAAAGAAGGAAAGAGCAGATGGGTCCGTCTTTAAATGCTGTTGTAGAGTATTCTGTAGCGAACATCTCCAACAAACAGCCCTGGTAGACTATAATAAAATCAATCATCAGTGACTTCTTTTCCTTATCTGCAGCTTAAACCATTTCACAAGTTTGCCAAGACGCTGTTAGAGCAGTTGTGAGTCCAGCTGCTACTAAGGGTTTTTAGCGAGACTGCCAGAATCGTGGTGCCTCATTAGCCAGATTTTCCCCAGACCAGCATTTTGCTGATGTCAATAACCCAGGCAGCGCAATTTTGAAGGCTCCACATTAAAGCTTCTTTTTAAAAGACTGTCTCCAGTGCTGTGTAGAGCCTCTTGAGAGGGCACGTTAAGTAAGTTACTTTGATAACGCCTCATGAAAGGGAGGATGTGAGACAAGGAAAGCCCAGAGCGCTGGGCAGACCATCAGCAATGATGAGGTCGATATTATAGCAGAGAACAGCAGAGAGAACGGCGAAGGACTGAGTGTTGAATTTGTCAGTAATAAAGACTGAGTTCTTTTGAGAGATCTAATCATGCTGTGGCAAAAACAAAAGGAAGACCGTCTTCACTCACCTGTCTTTGCCTGTCTCCTTCTTGAAGACCGTGTCACAGTAGTTCATCCTTTCCTCTGTGGTGATGTAGATGCGTGCATGCGGGTAGTTCTCCACAGCCTGACGCAGCATGTTGTACACAATTCCCTTCCCATCCTTCCTCATGTTTCTCAGCGGCCCCCACACAACATAGATGGTGTCATTGCCCTGCCCAAAGAAGTACTGGGGTTTCTGCAGCAGCAGGGGGACACTCGTATGGGAGACGACTCTCAGCGTCGTCCGGTGGCCCACATCGTGCTCAAATCCCCGAGTCGGCGCGTTGTTCATCCTCCAGATGCAGGGAGAACGATCGATCTGTGGGCCAGCGCTTTGCCCCAACATCTGGCCAGAGCTGGACACAATGCTGCAGAGATCACAGTGCAGCTTCAGGGGCTAGAGGACAGAGAGACACAAGTGATTATTATAATTATTATTATTATTATTATGATAATTATCATTGTTATTATTATCATTAGAATTTTGCAGGTAAGTTTGCATGTTCTCCCTGTGTGTGTGTGGGGATTTTCTCCAGGTTCTCCAGTTTCCTCCCATAGTCCAAAAACATGCAATATGGGGGATTAGGTAAATTGGAAATTGACCATAGGTGTGAGAGTGGATGGTTGTCCCTGTGATGGACTGGCGATCTGTCCGGGGTGTACCCCCTGTCTATGGCACAGCACCCCCCCATGACCCTCATGTGGAGGATAAAGCGGTAGAAGATGGATGGATGGATTTTGCAGGCCTTAGTGGTGGTGTTATACTAAACTGTGTGATGCAATTAAGTTGTATGAGCTGTTCTGGAACAAAGTCCCTTAATTAGTTGTTGGCATAATACAATAACTGTATATCAGAGCAAAATAAACATTTTCTTTGAACATTTCCAGCTCCAGCTGGCGTCTCTCATATCTCGTCAATGCAGTAAGACATTTATTTATTTACTTTTCTCCATTTTAAAACTACAGCCTGCGCTGAGCTACTAAGTTGTGTCCCAGTGGTTGTTCTGGCACAAGCATTCACTGAATTTGACACAAAAACAAATGACTTTAGCAACTGTTTGATTGCTTGATAAAAAAAGGTTTTGAGGCTGGGTTGACAGGATTGTGATAAGGATTTGCTGGGCAGCAGCAGGATGAATTAAGCCTCCAAATGAGTCTGTTGCATAGCAACTGAATTACACTATATGGTATCCTCTTTCGATGGAACTATCTCTTTGCAAACCAACGCTTTCTGAAAACATAACATGTATGTTAATAAGACAGCAGCAAAGCATCTAAAAGGATCTGGACAAAGACGCAGTTTCTTCTGCTTGGTGCTTCCTTGGTGGAGCCTCTCATCTACGATGCTGGTAAAAACTTGACTGAATGTTATGGTTAAATTAATAACTATTTACTTAAGACACGGGGGGAGCTGTGCCAATCTCAGCTGACATGGGCGGGGTCACACCCTGGACAGTTCGCCAGTCCATCGCAGGGAGACGTAAAGAGACAAACAACCATTCAACCATTCAACCATTCACTCTCACTGTCAGTGTAACTAATCCCCATATTGCATGTTTTTGGACCATGGAAACTCCATGCAGAAAGACCCTTGTTCCAACTGGGGCTCAAACCCGGGTCGTTTTGCCGCAAAGGCAAGAGTGCTAACCACTACACCAACCGTGTGGCCCATGTCATAAAATAAATGGTCAAATATGTACAGTTATATTGACATTTCATTACTAAAGGTGCGGTAGAACGCGATCAGCTATATGACTAGTTTGTTCAGAATTAACTGATCTCTATGAGACAGCACAGTATAGCTTTTTTTACTGCGGTGAGTGAGACGTTGATTTGATAAAAGGCAAAATAACTGCGTCTGAAATGAGCTTCCCCCTGTTTCAAAGACCAGCAACCGCCACGGGAGTATTCGTAGTAAGTTAACTTAATTACATTTCAATTAAGATTTTTTTAATGCTGAATAATAACCCCTGAATGTGGTTTTCCAAGATACTTCCCCTCGTGTTTCTTATGGTGTTTTACTTTGTAATATACTTTATATGAGTGCAATAATATTAAAGTGAGGTTCTGGCGAACCAATTTGTGTGATCAGAACATAAAATAAAATGCATTTGGTAATAAGCTATAAAGAATATTCGTTGATGTTTTACAGCCCTTTATAATTTTCTTTTATTTCCTGAGATGAATGTCACCGTGCCAAGAACTAACATTGATTAGGTTAATTAAATATGGAACCTCAGAGTTACAGCAGCAGAGACGTAGCTCAACAATGCAGAGCAGAGAACTGAGGAGGTTACGTCATTTATCTTAATGTTAATTATATTCCACTGCAGTCGGGGGATTTGCTGGGCCCTTCTGTGCTACGCTTTGTTGAAACAAATGAGAGATTTATCTAATAACGGCTTGATGAGATTGAACTTGCTTAATTGGATGCGTTAGGAAAAAGAATGCCTCGTGTCAGGACAAGGTCTTGTTTGATCATTTGTTAAATGGAGAGTAACTGTAATGTCACTGGTGTGAATAAAAGTGAGGACTGAACTTAACTAGTTATTTTTTTAACTTGTAATTGCAGTTTGAAACAAGGCAATTAGCAAATCGCTATGGCTGGAAATTAGAACGTATGTAATACAAGACAAGTCCTGCAGCATATTTATTTCTAAAATTTAAACAGTCGTCAAGTTTTTTGTAATAATTCGATTATTCTCTGCCAATTAAAATGTAATATATGTGCAGAAAAAAAAAGAAACTGAATTCACCTTTTTTATGTCCAAATTGGGGCTTCTTATCTGAGAAGTCAGAAATTAATGAAGCATAACATTCAGCCACTAAAACTATTTTTTCTGTTCAGGAATGCAGAAAGAAAGTAAATAACTATAATTTGACATGTTAATCAAGAAACAGTAATGTGCTTTAATATTTTTTCTGGTTTTCTTTTGTAAAACAGTAAATTTAAAAATGAATGGATTATAATAATTACATATATAGCCTATATGCAGTGCTCTCCTATAGTGAGGCCAATTCCTTTTTTTTTTTGCCATAGACTGAAAACATGTGATTGGGTAGGATAGGTTCTGCATGTGCAGAACCTATCCTAACTTCTAAATGCAGTCTTCTAAATGCAGACTGCATTTAGAAGTGGAATCAACATGAAAACCAGAGAGCTGTCTATGGGTGAAAAACAAGCAATTGTGAATTTGAGAGAAGATGGGAAATCAATCAGAGCCATTACACAAAAACTGGCCATAACCACTACAACCATTTGGAATGTCCTGAAGAAGAAAGAAACCACTGGTGTCGAACAGGTAGACCAAGGAAAACATCAGCAGTTAATGACAGAAACATTGTGAGAGCTGTAAAGAAAGACCCTTAAAAAACTTAATCAACCTAAAACCTTCCACTTCTTGCCCCTGATGAACTCCTTTGTGTGTTTGGGCTCGTTATCTTGCTGCATGATGAAGGATCTCCCGATCAGTTTGGTTGCATTTTTCTTTAAATTGACAGATAAAATGGTTCATCTTTTGATGTCAAACCCACATGTTTTCAGTCTATGGCAAAAATAAAGGAATTGGGCTCACTATAGGAGAGCACTATACATATATACTCTATATAGTCAGACTAGAATTGAGCTGCCGACAAAAAGCCCATGAATATTACATTCTGTAAATCAATAAAATGTTATGGCCCCCACTCAACTGTGATTCACATTTCAGTTTCATATTCACGACGGAGCCGTTTCAGCGTGACTCGCTGTAATCGTACACAGAGTGTTTTTTATAATCCCAATAAATGTGGCTCTCTCTGATAAGTACAAAATCACTCAGCAAAGTCTCACATTTTAATGCCCAAGAGTGTTCAAAATAAAGTGGGTTATTTACAAAAAAAATTCCGGGGACATGGTCCTCATTAAATAACAGCTACGGGATGTGAACTTCACCCCGGTGTTTACTAAAATGCTCTTAACGCGATTAATTAATGAGCAAGAATTGTTACATCAAAGTCGCAGTATTTATCTACGGGTACGTAGAAATCCCAATGTTTAAAAATGAATTGATTAGCTGTAGCTGTCTGCATGGTCAGAATGATTCATTACAAATGCCCCCTTTGGGGCAGAACCATTGAACTACAGGCAAGAAAAATTAAGTTTATGTGTGGGAAAGATTTTATTTGATTAAAAAAAACTAGGAAAAATAAATGTAACTGAATGACAATAAGCTTTTAGCCATGATGTAGATGATTAATGTAAGATTGGTGTATGATATCACCCAATTGCAAAGTTGATAAAAATGCTATTTAATTAGGATTAGGATAATGAGTAGGTTTTTTGTGTACTTGTACTTTATTTTTAAAATGTGTCATGTTGTATGTTTTTTTGGAGGTACTGAACTTCGCTACGTTTTAAATCACAACTGTTACTGAGTAAAAAAATAAGAATAAAAAAAAATAAGAATAATTTATGCACTGGAAACTTTGATAGTGAATGATGAGGACAGGTGAGGACAGGTGAACGAGTTGGAAAGGTGAACAATGACAATTAAAGTCCCTGAGTGAGTGAGAAAGTTAAAGCGTTTGTTACCTTTGACCCATTTTGACTGCTACATTATGTGTTTACATATTTTATTTTGTCAGCACTTTAATTTGTAAAGGGTTGCCTTTAATTGAAAACGATTCACGTGAGATTTGTCTCCCCTTTGTACTACACAAGGAAGAACACCAGCCTTGTTAAAAAAAAAGTAACTAAGTAACATTTTAGTACATTTTAAACAAGCTACTTTTTTTTACTTAAACTTGAGTACATTTTCAGACAAGTACTTTTACTTGTACTTAAGTAAAATGTTATCAAAATAGTGGTACTTTTACTAGAGTAGAATACTTTGGTACTCTTTCCACCTCTGCATATACTGTACAGTATATTTTAATTTTATTATTATCATTGGAACCTCAGTGTTGAATCTGTGTTTGGAAGCTACTGGGATTTTAAAGCCTTTGATGAGGCACCACTGAGGCTTCCTTGCAACTGATTTACATATCACTGAAGCCTTGACTCGACTTTACTCCTCCACTTTTTAATGGTGTGACCAGATCATGTCCAGAAAAATCTTTAATGAAAAATTAGGGAAGCCTTCAAATAAAAATAATAAGGATAATAACAATAACGGTAGGTAAAGAGCTGGTACACACACACCAATCATCAATCCGGCGGATTATGCACTGAAATCATCCAGGAATTGAAACGCCGCTGAATAATGCATACATATCAAAGGGTCTGTGCATTCTCAGGTCTAAACGAAAATATGGAGTTTGTGTCTCCAGAGTGACAAACCAGAGACATGAATGTAAACTGCCACAAGACATATTTTCTATTTCTCCTGAAAAGCCGAGCAGGAGCCATTAATCACATCTGGAGACAGACTCAATCAAAAGAAGAAAATGCGGCAGACTACTTCCGTGCTACAGGGTTTTCTGTATTGTACGTGCTCTGCCAGAGGTTAATAACACCTCAAATGACGGCTCACTGTGGATCAGGTAAGAATGCCTTGCTCTCCAGGAAAAAAAATATTAGTGCTACCTCAGGTGTTGCCGTGTGCTTAGCAGAGCCTGACGGCTCACATGGCAGGATTTCACTACAGACATAATCACGTACAACACCCGGCACAGGAGGATCATCTTGACCCAGAGCTCCACAACTCTGTCAATCCTTTGTTAGAGATTTCAGGAGCGTGACAAACACTTTTGACGCATATGTTATGGCCAATCACAGCCACCCTCTGATTTACTATAGAAAACTCACTAGTGGGATAACGTAAGCCACAAAGAGGCCTAATTCTGCAGCAACAGCCAGTCCTGTGCCACGATTTACATAAATTGCCATGAGGAGAGTGATTTACATAGGCTTGTCTGAAGGAAAAAGGTGTAAGATGTGATTGCCTCTGGGCTCATGTTGTGTGGATGGAACTCTCCAAAGGCAGAGGATGATGTTTCCCATTAATCTGCCAATTTCAGCCAGCAGAATATAGAGTATCCACTTCTCATGAAGCACCAATGGATCCATCCCGATTTCAGCGCATGCACAATGAAAACCATTACCTGTCAGCTGGAGATTCTGCATGCACTGCTGCAAGCAAAATGTGTGATTTTCCTGTGTGCCTGCTTAAGATCCACCAATGTTTTTGCTGGCTGCCTTCCAAAACAACAAATACACTGCTTCTTTTTTTTGTTTTTTTACATTTTAATGTGGTGGGAATTAAAATGCTTTGATTTTTTCAATTTCCATAAACTGTGCAGGGAATATGCAACACAGAGCTGTTTGAAGGAAGGATGAAGGAAGGAAGAATAGGTTCATGGACCTGGTTGGTTGAATTTGCGAAGAAATACTGTATGCAAGAGACATCAATGAGCCAATTGTAGATCTATCACAGAGAACCTACTGTAAAACATTTACCAAAACCCTCCAGGGCTTTTTTACGACTGTATCTTCTGAATATGACTTCACTATCATGGCGATGTTGTGTAATAAAAGATGAAGTCTACTGGTTTCCAGCGCGATGTTTGAGAATCCTCTCTTTGAGAAGCCTTGGTCTTGACCCAACTGATTCAAATCAATTCAGACCCATTTCCAAGAACTTGGATTTTCAAAAAACAGCCTTGGTTCAGGGGACATAGACAGCTGTCCTAAAGAGTGACAAATGACCTCTGTATTGTGGACGCTGTGAAATGCTTTATTTAAATGTTCATGGTTCAATGGAACCACTCGTCACGGCTAATATGGAACACAAGATTCTGCAAGGTTCATTACTAGGTGCACCTCTTCTCTCCATGTTACCAACTTGAAAATCATCAAAACTCTCTTGTCAAACTTAAACCTTAACCGGGCAAAAAATTATATTTGGTAACTTCTGCAGACATCCAAAATACTGCATTACCACGCGCTACCGCAATGTTGTAGAAACACGTGGATTTTCCCCGAGCCAATTTTCTTGTTTATTCTACATTTTAACTTCGAACGGGCAAGGAATCATATTATGGTACCTTCATGGACCTTGATTTTCTACATGAAAATAAAAAAAATAACACACTAATTTCTAAGTTTTTCCATCAGTGCCCTGTCACAGGTTAAACTGCTATGCAGACGACACACAGATTTACCTTCCCTGAAGTCTCTATAATCCTAAGAATTAGGGAATAGAAAAGACCAACTTGCTCATATTTTTCTTCATTTTAACAAAGACAAGACAAAGACCTTCAGTTTTCAATTTACACCACTGACCCAAATCTCAATCACCTTATACCAACATGAAACCACAGGCAAAGAACATGGACGGTATAGTTAACGATTTTCAGCAGGAACTTCTTGACTTCTATTTTTTAGGGTTCAAATGTTCAAACCACATGTTTCCTCTCACCTGAGTTAGACATTTCTGCATTAATATCATCCAGGCAAGAATAGAGTAAGTGCCTCTAAAGTTCCACTTATTAACACGTTCAAAATAAAACAAGAACATCTCAGTCCTTGCATTTGTACAAACTCTCTCCAGGCGTATTTCAGAGCAAACATCAAAATCATTCTCACTGACACCAATATATTTATATCTCAGAACATCTCACCCCGTACAGCGCTGCCAGACACCTCAGATCCACCCACCATGAAACGCTGGCTGTGGGTTATTGGGAAAATCGACGAGGACCTGGCTCCGTCACACAGACTGATGCTGTTTATTTCCCTTGACACAACGTAGGAATTCAACCTTCAAATAATGTCACCGAGATTATTTTGACGGTACACCAGTTTACGACAGGGTGAACGTCACCCCTGTCGTAGCCTGAGCAGGTCTGCATCGCCTGCATTGGCACTTTGTAACTTCTTGTTTCGGCAAAAAGAACAACAACATTTTACCTCATAACCCTACGCTGTGTTACTTTAACCCTTTAACACCTCAAAGCCTCAAAATGTCTGTCTGGACTTTTTTTTTTTTGCTCATTTTAAACATTAAAGGGCCAGAAAATGTCCTGTGAGTCAGTGACGACGTTTGAGACTATAAAGCTGCACCACAGTGAACAAACAAAGCAATATCTTTTCATTTTAAACAATAGAATATAGATTGTAACACCTCACATCTGCTCATGTAGGCCCGTGTTGTGGATGTGTTTGCCAACGCGCGCAGTACGTCGTGTGTACGTACTTAACGTCCCTCACCTTCTGAGATGCTGGATCCTTGGAGATGCTGATGTAGCCCAGGTGAGGCTTGTGGCTACTTAACGCCTGACCGAAAACAGGCGGCAGGAGGAAGTACGGGTTCTCCGAATGCTTCACCACGACCACGAAGAGCGACACCACCACGATCAGACAGGTGGCGATCAAGGACTTCCTCTGTGGAGGGAGGGAGGGAGAGAGAGAGTGCACTTATGACAAGTCGGACAAATGCAGAAAGACATCGTAAAATGAACCAGAGCATTCAAGCAAATGCCATTACTTTGTTTCCTTATTGTCAGTGGTTTAATTGGTTGAAGAGAAAACACAACAGCATCAGTATAGATCTGCCAGCAGCTACTACTGCTGCTGCTGACAAATACTGAGCCGGCACGGCAGCAAATTTAGTGTGTAATAAAAAGTTATACAGCATACTGAATAAAAACAACACATATCACGTGTAAGAGCAAATAAACTGTATAACAACCAGGCTAGAAAACTAAGATGAGAGTGTGCACCAATATAATAAGTACGGCTGTTCATTGAAAGGAAAACGTGCAATATGCCATAACACTGCGATTCATAAACTGACTAGACTCACACAGATGCATTATTTCCATTCCAACATGTGAAAATAAAATTTGAACAAAAACACGAATGCCAATTTTGTTGAAATTTGAAATAAATGTAAACACACTCTGTCCATGACCTTTTTAACCTTTTCACTGGCAGTAATAAAAAAAAAAGTGTATGCATTGCACAAACACTCTTTGAGGTGTGACACTCTGAATGTCTAACTTTAGATGTGTGAACTGTTTCTGTCATTTTCTGTCGATGAAAATATTCAGTTTACAATTTAACGATTTCATTTTAACTTATTTCTCAAGAGCAAAAATCCTTTTTTTTAATGATATGACAATTATCATGATAATTATCATCTACTGATGTGTTATCACTTGCCACTCTCCAGCACTATCCCCGTTTATACAAAGCTCTTGGCACAAACACATCTACAGTCATTGCAATTCAAGCAGTCTTTGCAAATATGCCGACGTTGACATATCATGCAGCCCTAATGATAAACGGCATCTTTTTGAGCATTTCTCTTGTGTCATTATTTCAAATGTTGCAAAACAGAAAAGTGTTTGTTTGGAGGTAAGAGGTATCACAGTCTGGCAGAAAGAGCTGAGACTGATAAATAATGGATAAGAGATGGAGGACGAGCAAAGGTCTCACAGAGGAGAGGCTATTGGCAGGGCAGAGCTGGAGATCAATGCAGAGAAGAGAGAAAGAGTCAGACAGAGATGAAATCTGTGGTGTGCAACGACATCTCACAGCCTGAGGTGATGATAGATTTCAGTGAAGTCAGAGAGTTTTCTTTTTTTCCGTAGGAAACTTCAATAACATGCTGCTAATCTAACAGACAACACCAGTGGGAAACTCGGGCTTTTTCCTTTAAGAAGGTGGTATTTTGCAGATTCTTTGAAGCTATCTGATAGCGAGAAGATTGGATGTAGCCACACGTCTCGATGAAGCCCCCGCAGCCAAAGTGCCTGCACCACCATGAGCTCTGATCTGCAACATCAAACGTCCCACAGGAGCAGCTGGAGGCTTTGCTGCACAGAGACAAGATCAAACATGGGCAGAAGGGGGGTGGGGTGGATGAAAAGACAGTGACCATTTGCTGCCCTGACAAGCCTATCACATTTTACCAATCGCATGTAAATTGCATCACACATCATTTCATGGCATTACTGCCCTTCTTTAATCACGAGGGCAGGGGACTCGACTTTGATCTTGTGTGAAACTGTGCAAAGGAGACAAATGAGAAAATCTCTGTTGCCACTTCGTACTTCAAAAAATGACAAATATCCTCTCTTCTTCCTCCCTTTCCCTGACAGGAGAGTCAGTCTTTTCAATGCCACTTTGGAGGGGAAAAAACAAATGACAAGTCATTTTCTGAAAATGTGCTGTTAGAGCTACTCATCAAGAAACCAATCCCTTATAAAGCGATGCAGCAGTTCTTTTTTACAGGACTGTTAAAAAAAAAAAGAAAGAAAGAAAGAAAGAAAAACCTGGACTCAGACTGCAGCACTGCAACATCCATCTGTTCTCATAAGGACAGAACATTTCCTTGTCTCCTTCAACCCTCAGTCCGACTACAAATCACAGGGGAAATGATGTGTCAAAGTCTGGAGGCAATCGGGGGTGTGTGTGTGTGGGGGGGGGGGGTCTCTGTGTGGGTGTAACGGGGCGCTGAACCTCCACATGCTCCAGTGTCAGACTCACAACTGCAGCTTCATTCTTTCATCACTCAGTGTGATCACAAGTCGGCCTGTTGAGACAGATTTGACACCGTTCAGCCCTGGTGTTAACATCCGTCCTGAGTGACAGCTCAAAGCACACGTCTGAACACTCCCGGTCCATCCTGAGATCGACCCCACCCCACCCCACCCTCGCACATGAACTTTTCTAATGGTTAAAATCATATTTCATGTTACAGCAGCGCGAGTAGTACGTTGATTCTCTCAGTTTGACTCATTGAAAGACTTGTTTTTTCCACAAAAAAAGAGAGCATTATTTCTAACGTTTTGGCAAAACTTGCAGTCTATTGAAGGGTGTTTTGAGCTCATAATCTAAACTCTTGAAATCCCATTTTTCTCGTAAAATCTCGTACCGCGTGACTCTACTTTGAGGAAGATGCCTGAAAAGCATTTCACATGTCTATGGTTTGGGAACAGTGATCTCCATTGCCGCTACTGCTGTTGCTGTGATGGTTTTAACTCTGGTAACTCTGTCCACACATACCATCTTGTCTGAAAATGCTATGTGTGGACTTTTGCGATAAACTGTTTCATCGAAACGTCTCATGAGAGCATAAAAATGTTTTAGCAATATTTGAGAGTTTTTTCAGAATCAATTACCAGTTTTTTTATTGCGATGTTCAGATTTTGCGCATTTCTAGTTTTCACCCGAGATGCATTCAGTGTAGATTTGGTGTGAACAGTGGTCTGAACAAGGCCAGTGATGTTAAAAAAAGCGGTGGTGGTGTTGGGAAGATGAAGCAGCATTAACACCAGCAGAGATGCAGCACAGTGGATGTCAGGCTTCAATATTAAAGCTGTCAGTCAATGTTAAAACATTTTGCCTGAGGAATAAGACTCCATATGCATCTGCAATGACCTTGTTTGTGACCATCAAATTAGACAGTGATGGCCATAAACTTAAGTACCACTTATGGTTAGAGTCCCAGGATGTTTCATTTCACACACACACACACACAGAACTGAAAAAAAAAAAAAAAAATCTTTAAGGAGCTATTTTAAAAGGTGCAAAAACCTACTCTGAGCAGGTATTGATCTCAGTCCACAGGCAGACTGTGGGATTATTGGGACTCAGGACACAAGGGAGCCATAATTTTCCCCGGGTCTCTGCTGCAGTGTGACCAGATTACATATGTGAGGAGAAACGTCATTCATGGCCACAATTGTCACAAGAGCCAGTGTTAGAACGTAACAAAGTAGTTCAACTCAAGTGTGTGAAATGTCATATCATGTTACTCTTATTCTCAGTGGTAATATTGTATTGAAATGTCTGTCTTTCAATAGCACAAATAACAGCTAAATAAATGTTAAAGACTGTAGTAGAAAGATATCAGTGCCTGTATCGGACATAAACATGTGTTATCACACTGTACTGATTAAAGTAAAAGATGGGAATGTGTCCTACACATGTTTAGTAAGAGTATGTGATGTGTTGCTGCTCTTTCCTGCTCTGAAACCTTCAGAGACCATCTGAAATTTGACTAAAGATTACTTTTCTGCATCAATCGCTGCAGCACTTTTCCTACTTAATGTACAGCAAATAGGCAATGAACTTGCAAATAACAGAATAATCAGCAAGTTGCACTCTGTTCATTTGCGTGACGAATGAAAGCTCGAAACAAATGAGTTGTTTATTTCCCCCATTTATGACGTGCGATCAAAGTGTTCACCTCCGCCGGGCTTTACCCGGGCATGCAGAGAATACCATTTCCCCCACAAAGACTACCGTTCCAGCTCGGTGACGACAGGGCCACACTGAAGTTCAATCCAAAAAGCTAATCGTGGCGGGTATAGGAATAATGAAATGCTCAATCTGAAGAAAATGGCTCATGAAAAAACATATCTGGAAGCTATTGTCAAGTGTCTCCGGGGCAAAAAAGGAAAATAATGAAAATTACATTTGCAATGCAAAAACACTACCTGCCTGGTACCTGATTCTTGCCTCCACGATTCACTGAGCAGTTAAATTCAATTTCAATTAAGGTATTTGAGAAAATATTTACCGCCTCTTTCCCTCCCTCCCTCCCTCCCTCCCACGTCCTTCTCCTCTTTCTTCAAGCATTAGTCCTTTCATGGGTGCTACGACTGAGACATGAACACACAGCGACCCTTGAGATTGAGAGTTTGGTCCAGAAACATCACTTTATTCTTGTCACATTTCCCGCAAAGGTCTCACTGCAGACGTCCTGCAGGTCTTAAAAAAGAAAAGCGAAGGAAAAAACCTTTTCCCGGAAAGAGGAAAAGGAGGATTGACTCATTGCAGCTGGTAACACGGTCACGCACAAGTTCCCCTTCTGACCTCCACCCACCAGGAGCCACAAGAACTATGAAAGAGAATGAATGCAATTTGTCGAAGTTACTGCATTTATATTAGGTTCATTACCACATGAATAATTTAATTCATGAGCTATTTACACACGTCTGTTGGGTTCACATTTGTTTTCCTTCAGTTCCCAGTGACAGGAAGTATTCAGATCCTTTAATGTGTAAAAGTTCCAAAAAAGTTCAATAACAAGTAAAATTTGTGGGAATCCTCTGGTAAATATTTAATATTTGAGAATCATCAGCAGGTCTGCAGGCCGATGGCTTAAGTACTGGCTGTCCACTCCAGCCAATTATAATCCAGATATAATCCTTCAACGTCACTATGTAATCCTCAACTGCTGTAATGTCCACAGTCTGTAACCTTGACTATGTTGGTCCCCGCGTGGTTCATTCCACATCATCTCCCCTTTCATTCTTCCCTCAACTCGACTGTACACATAGGAAATGAAGGGACATTTTCAAAATGTGTTCTTTGAATCAGGAAGTTCCCAAAATCAGCCTCGATACGATTTGTTTTGATGAAAGTCAGAGGGTTTCAATTCGTTCTACACCCAGTACGTTTACATGACATCAGAAAAAACATGATTGTTTGTAGTGCGCTGTTAGACTGACTGAAATCCAATCCAATTTTATTTTATTTATAAAGAACTTTTTAAAACCACAAGGTGGACCAAAGCGATACAAAATCAACAATACCAAAGAAGTCACACATAGAAGACAATAAAAAAACAGAACTCACTCTGCATTAAAAGCCATATAAATGTGTTTGTATTTTGGGGGCGTGGCCTGCCTCATCCCATTCCACAACCTAGCTGAGCTGAAACGGAGAGAAAACTCGGTCTCCTCTAAGCTTCAGCCTTGTTTTTGGGAAGACTAAGAGGAGCTGATCTGCAGATCTTAGTGACTAAAGTCAGTCCTGTAGCGCACAGAGAGCCAGTGCAGGGAGGACACAATCACGTGATGTGCTCACATAAAAAGGCACTAAATCAAATCTCACAGGGAGTCAAATTACTACCGCATGTTTACCTCCAGTCCGGCCAAAGCCAGACTCGAGCTGACCCGAAACTGACCCAAACTCACCCCGGCCGGTGAGTTTGTTGGACTGATGAGTAGAGGGATTTTATGCTCTGTCAGCTTGAAGAATTACACCTATTTAACTCTGAATGGTGCAACATGCTGACAAACTGGCTTTCTACTAACAAGCTGAAAGGGGACGCATGGACACCTGGCAGAGCAGAGGTGGACACACTCCACTCAGTCAGTCCCACAAGGGCTCTTATACTGGGACAAACACAGTCCAAGTGACCGGCGTAGTCAAGTCACAATCGCTATGTATCACACAGACAGACAACCATCCAAGAATTATTAAAATATATATATATATATATATACAGTATATATAAAAAAATATATATATTTTTTACATGACATCAGAAAAAAGTCTGAGTTTGAAGAATTTTGTCTTAAAAGGAAAATGTGACTCTAACGTGAGGGATGTTTTCTTCTGTTTAACAGCACATTATCTCTTTTCTATGAAAGACAATCTACGAAATGACTAGTGACTGCAGCGGCCTGATACAGTAAATGTTCACAAATGGCATGATAATGTGCGTTTTCATTTAAAGTTAAGTTAAACTTAGCTGCAGAAGTGTGTTTACGTTCACTACTCAAAAGCAGGAGGTTGAAAGACAGCTGATCCCCACTGAGCCCAGCAGAGGGGGCAGTCACCTCACACAGCTGAGGGACCACTGACGATGGAGTTCACACCCTCATCGTCTGAAGCCATGGATGTGAACAGTTGCTCTGGAGAAAGCCTTCATAAATTCATACTCTCTTTACAGAACATTGATCAGCTCGATTCCAAACAAACCACCTGCTTTATATACGTTTTACTTTAAGAGTGTTTGTTTCTCCATCTGTCTTGAAATCCCTTTCTGATATTGCTCGTTAAATTTGAATGTTGGCAGATTCAACATGGCACAAAGACCCAGGCACTTATTCCTCTTCTCTGCTTTGGGATCCAAAAGTGTTGTTCATTTGTTTTTTTTAAAGACATGTGACAGAACCAGAAATACTGCAATCATTTACAATCCATATTTTAATGGAAATATTGAGGGCGTGAGCATCTTCAACATCACAGCCACACACCATCGAGAGGACCAAAGCCACTCAAGAGGACCTGAAACACAATGGCGTTCTTAGCACTGAAATTAAAGCACCGTCAGTGATTCACTGATGTGTACACACACACACACACGCACACACACATATGCAAAATATGTTTTTGAATATTGATAAATAAAATGCATATTTTGATGTGATCATTTCCAAGTTTTTATGTTTTGTTTCAATGCAAAATGAGAATGTGTTTGGACTGTTGAATTTAAGTTTAAGTGTTAATTAGTTAAGTGTGATTGATTCATCAGCCAAATTATGTCCTTTCCTTAAAATTATGTGCAACTTTTTTTATCTAAGCTTATTTGAAAAGTTTTATTTTTTCAATAATTAATTTAGAAAAAATGAACAATGCACTGCAGACGCATTACAGACCATGAGTATTGTTCAATAAATGTTTGCTTATTAGTTTTATTTTATAATTAGCTGGAGGTAAAAAATGGTCATCAGCTGCCCTCACTTCATGAGATTAGCATTGGTCACAGAAAAATCCGTATCAGTCGACCTCTGGTATGACACGTCATAAACTACATGATCAATAAATTGATGAAAACAATGTAAAACCAAACCCTTTGTCGTGTATCTGCCACTGGAGATTTCTTACATACAGTATTTACAGGTGTGTAACTACTGTGTGCAACAACATTAGTTAATCATCATAATGGATTTCTTATTCAATTATCACATCAGCAAGAAAGTGCCTGTATTAGCCAGGCTTTTAATTTGAAGGATTAGCCTAAATCATATCTTCCAGACAGTGTAGTGAGTTTATCACTGAATATTTCTGAATATCTCTGTCGGGGGAAACTCCATCTGCTAATGAAAGTCACATGAAATGAACACGAGCGTGGATCTTATACAGTGAGATGTTATTTCCCAGCAGTTGCTATCAGTACTGTAATAGTCAATGACATATATGGTGACGGATAATTATACATACTGGTCACTTCTGCATTCAAGTCCAGCGACTCAGTCAGTCTCCGGTGTTTTATTTGAAAGGACATCTAAGGAAATGAATCCATATCTCACTTTGATGGATTGTTAAATCCCCAGTACAGAATCTCTATCGCCCCCTGTGGACTAGTAAGTTTTGTGTTGTTACTACTGGAGTCTTTTACTGTAGCATTACTTATCCACAAGCAGATATGCACATGCAGGCATAAGAAGAAACTCAGTCATGACACAACCACTCAGTGGGCAGCAGCGCACACAGCTATACTGAGAAAACAGAGAGCGCTGTGGGGAACGGAGATGTGACACAGACATGCTTTTATATTTAAGAGTTACGCACTACTGGTTTATATCTATCAATTTAGATTTGATATTAAAGGGTCAAGTCCCTGCTTAGAGCATAAATATCCGTTTCTCAATTTCTATAAACTAAACTAAATCAGTGGGTGTCAAACTCAAATGACCTGGGGGACAACAAGTGTTTATTTTGGTCAAAAGGGGGCCAGTCTGGAGAATAAAAGTGTGAAAAAACAACTTTGTGGTAGCAAGTGGACAACATGTGCAACACAGTCTTGCATCATGATATCGCATTAAAGTTATCCATGATGACATTTCACAGAATTTCAAAGTAAAAGTGCTTGTTGTACACTTCACAATAAAAAATATATTTATATTTATGGTGCACAATAAATCTATTACTATCAAAAACAGATGGAAATAAACCAAAGAAATTTAGTAAATAACATGAACAACTGTAACTAAAACAAGCTTAAATATATGTAATGATGATTACATGTAATCGATTGGGGGGGCAGGTGGTCCGCGAGCCGCCAGTTTGACCCCTCTGAACTAAATGATCCAATGCTGCTGCCCTTGGCGCCTGCGACTTCTGTTGTGTCACCGTTGTCAATGAAATGAAATGAAAATCCTTCAATCCAGGTCAAATAAACACTAATCTGCTCTGTTGATATGATTTAGAATCAAGCATCGCTCCAGCAAATTCAAGTTTTAATCAGTGGATATGGATATGTCACGCGTGTGTGTTTGTCAGCACACGTGCACGGACACTGGGTCAACAGTCAAAGGATGAAACATTCTTCACTAGTTTTACTTCCAGACTGACAAACCTTTAGGGGGTGAGTGGTAAAAAAAAACCCCACAGGAGCATATGTCCACAGATGCAGTTCGGTGAAGCTCTGCTGCCTCGGCTGAGAATCGCTCACTCGACAGAGTGAAGAATTTGTTAAATCGTGAAAAAAACAAGACAAGGAAGAGCTTTTCTTTGGGAGACTTTAAGAAGATGTGAGCGGGGAAATGTCTGCATGAGCAGAAACGCAGCATATGGAGATTTTACATTTGACTGGTCTTGCTCACAGCTCTCAGAACAAGTGTTTCTCCCATACGGCTGTTTGATCTGACAATTCTCATGTAGATAATGTGACCCACAAAAACCCACTGCTGCAAAAGTTACTAAAGTACCCATTTTTTTTAGTACAGTTCAGGAAATAAGGAAACTTACTTTTTACATTTCCACAAATATTACTTTGCGGATATTTTTATTTATGTAGGCCTAATAACATCAACTGATGGTGGTTTTAAGTGCAATGCACAACATAATTAACTATTAGTCTAGAGCTGCAACTAACAATTATTTTCATAATCGATTAATCAATTAATTGTTTGGTATAAAATATCATAAAACCTTAAAAAATGTTGATCTGTGTTTGTCAAACCTGGAAATAATGATGTTCTCAAATGTCTTGTTTTTTCCACAAACTAAAATGATTCACTTTTAATGAATTCTTTGTTGAAATGAAGAAAATACTCACATTACCCTAATTACGTGACGGTTTGTGTTATCAGAGAAGTTTTTTTAAATAAAACTTTTTGTTTTTCTTCTTTTAAAAATTGTTAATACACTATTTTAACATGCAGTAAATGGTAAATCACTTACTCACAGGACATTTTCTGGCCCTTTCATGGTTTAAATAAGCAAAGTAAAGTGCAGATGGACATTTTGAGAATTAGGTGTGCAATAAAAAATGTACTTTATAACTATTTTATGACTATTTCTAAATATATGGAATTGTTGAATTTAAACATTTCTTACAATTTTATTCAAAGTCTGTTTAAGGTGTGGTGGTCTTCTTAACAGATGCTTTAGTTTAAGTTTTCTAACCATTTTAATATAATAAACTAACACATTTATCTCACATAAAACCAACCGGAGACATCAGAGCCAGACATTGTCATTACAGATGCAGGGATTAAGTTTATACCGGATTTCATAATACCAATTGCATTTCCACAGCTCAGGACATTTTCCAGATCAATTACAAATCTAATACCAGTGCTGGTATATCGACAGTGTCTCGTGGCATTCAGCCAGCCACAGGAAATTAACTCTGTAGAAATAGAACAAGAACAAATGAGGTTTTATCATATTGTAACATCTGAGTTTTGCAGATGGCTGATGATCAGGGAGACAACAGTGATCTTTTAGAGGCATCACAACAACATGACTTATAAGGCTAATAATAAATAATGTTTAAATATCTGGACATGTGTCATAATATTCATTCCAACTTGATTTTACCCAAGGCTTAATGCAGTCAAGCTAAAGCTCCAAGCATCTGGAAAGTCAATGATGTGCTATCACTGCATCAATGCAGAGTTAACTAACATAATAAACGTTCATATTTTCAGCATCCCTAACATCCAACGCTGTATTTCTGTATAAAAATAGTCTCCATGTTTCCTTGTGTATGAAGGACGGAGGATGGGGGGAGGTTTTACTGCTGAGAAAAACATTGACCACAGAAAATCCATTTCAATTTACCAAATGCCAAAGCTGGATTACTGACATTTAGCAAGTGATATTTCCCCTGAAACTCAGTGTTTTCAGTCCATAACTCCATAACAGAGCTATGGACTCATTGATAGTGATTACACACAGCATGGATCCTCACATAGAGACGTTTCAGTTTACACACGACTGTGTTAATACCGGTGCACACTAGAGCGTCTTAAAGGATTTGACGGAAAGACAAAGAGAGGCATTTCATCATCACTTTCCATTTTCCTGAATGTGCACATATACACAGACTTTACCTCACATGGATATCTTTAAGTTACAAAAGCAGGATTATTTGTGATTCCTTCAATGACTGTGACTTTGAAAGGATGGTGTGATCTTTTCAACCCGACTGAAGTGGAGGAGAGAAGAAGAAACAGTTCACACTCTGCACTCACACAATGTAAGCCAAACACTTGACTGATCCAACGTTAAGGACGCACTACACAACTTTGACAGTCTTTGCCGATTTTGAAAGGACCCGGAGTTCACACTAACCGCACAATGGCTGAAAAACTGGGGATCACACGTTTAACGTCTGCGTCTGATGAGCGATCACAGAGAACATGATTCGTCAAAGTGAACGATTTAAACCCTCACGCTAACTCGTACGAGAGCGTCAGTTTAGAGGGTAAACAAACATCGCCATCCTTGTTTTGATATTCACGCTATAACTTCCTGTCGTCTCCATCGTGTTTGCAGCTGGGTCGGTAATCGGTACACACTACCCGATTGCATCCACTCAACAAATTAGTGCTGACAGATGAGACGTGGGTAAAATCTGGCAAAAGATCTCGTCGTGGGTCCCCAGATTTCAACGGATGGCTACATCAAATAATCCATGAAGTTAAGGGACATGCTCCAAGTGATATTGATTATGCTAAGCTAATAATGTAATTAGCACTTAACAGAAAGTAAAGCTGAGGCTTATTGGAATGTCATTTTGACACATTTATGAATGTGACATGAAGAAAAACAAAGGATTAAGAGGTGGATTATTGTCATAAGATCAGAAGCATTATTAGAATGAATCCTCGTCTGTCTGTAACATTGTTCTCCAAAGGTTTCTTTCAGAATATTTCAGTCTACAAACAACATACCGACACATATATCATATTCAGAATTGAACCCTCAGAGGTCAGCATGTGACCTGACCAAATCAGGCCATCACCTGCATAAAGCTCCTGAAATGTTGGGTTCAACGTTTCAACTTCATTATTGCATGCTGTGTTAGACTTCATGTCCCAAACCAGACAGAAAGATACACGTATTAGTCCTCATAGAAGAACTCGTTTTGCAGCACAGTCACGAGGCAATTCAAAAAATATCATACAGAGAAGAAAAACCCTGATAACATCAGCAGGACTCAGAGCTCGCTCCAGGCATAAACAAACTAACTGCCTGTTAAGGGGCCCCTGTGGCAACTAGAAGACCCACATAAAGCCTGAAATGGGCTAATATATTATATTATGTCAAGCGCAGTCAAAAGTGTTGAAAAAACAATATTCGGTTAATGTTCTGACCAGTTAATGTTCCCGCTTTAATCAACTCCCGCTGTCTATGACAGAGCAACACAGCTGTGACTAATGACAAAGATAATACATTTACATTATATGTGTGCTAATGATCAAGCATCAACAAAAGTCAATAGTCTTAATGGCGCCAAGGTGGGAGAGGGGGCCCAAATTAAAATCTGCTAAGAGCTCCATTAAAGCTTGGACCAGTACTTGCCAGGGTTGTTTCTAAACACATCTTTGACCTACATAATTAATGGAGTGCCCCTTTAGTTGGCATCTTTTTTAGATACTTCATTATTTGTTTCAGTCCATTTTCAAGCAAAAATGATCTTTTCCTGAATGATTAATGAGGAGTCTCAGGACCTGAGCCAAAAACCTATTCTAATGATAGGAGGAGGTTACGTGGCAATGAGCATGGCCAAGCATAATAAACCATATTATAAACCATGTCTCAGTGAGGGCTGAGTGGTTGTGAATAAATATCTAATTGCAATATCAGGTATTATTATCTTTATTCTCATTTTCATGCGCAAAACATATTTAACCCTTTAACACCTAAGCCTCAAAATGATCGCTGTGTGATATTTGTGCAGACCTGTGGGAAACAAAGATGTTCTCTTCAGTCTGTAGAATGTGAAGAAGATGTGTACAGGTCAAGACAATAATAATCGAAAATGATATTTCGACACACATTTTGAAACTGTATTGCGATTTCGATAACATTTGGATGAATAAAGCGGTAGAACACGGACAGATGTTCAGCCCTAGTCTCAATCCCTCTATTATACACGGGCAAAGAAAAGTCCAAGCAGCAGAGGTCTTTCAGTGATTTTCAATCACAAAAACAGTGAAATGATGTGCCAGCATGACTGTTTGCTTTTCATTTATCTCTCAGATTTGTTTGTGAAGCTTCTCCAGGAGCTTGAATCAGAGCATTATGAAAAACATGACGACAAATGCAGCCAAGGCCACTCAACAGCCCACCGCTCACAGAGGAGTGTGCAGACTCTAATCGTAGTCAGTGGATAGTCAGTGGCTCTGGGGTGCTGCTGTTGGAAAAGCCAAAGACTGAGGAAATGTGGCATTGAATAATATGTGTGCATGGGTGAAAGTCTGAGAGGTGCGAGCAGTGTCAGAGTCAGCAACAACCTGGTTTCAAATGTATCGCAAATACTAACCACATTTTCAGATATTCTGGAAAAGAAAATGATTGAAACATATAAAGTGTGGGTCGAGACTAAAGAGGGATAAGAAGGTGCAACGTGATGATGTAAATAAAGAGCACCAGTAGCTGTTGGTCCATGGTGGAATGTTGTGGTTTCCTTGTTAATCCACACATTCCTCCTCTTGTCCGCCATTCTGCCATTTTTCTACTGCAATAAAAGATGGAAGCTTACAGAAGAGAATTACAGCCACATGTAAGAAAAGAAAGAAAAATAAACCCAGCATGAATTCTGAGATTAAAGTCAAAAATACTTTTTTTCTCAAAATTCTGACTTTTTGTTTGAATTCTGACTAATATCAGAAGTCTGACTTTTTCTCAGAAGTCTGACTTTTTCTCAGAAGTCTGACTTTTTCTCAGAATTCTGACATTAAAAACATTATTTCAAAGACAAATGTTTACATGTGGCCCTAATGCTCTTCTGTAGGAGCTGGAGTGATGTTCCAGTCATGTGATTTCTAAACATCATCCTTTTTTTCTGCTTCTTGACATTTTTATTCTATTTTCTTGCGTCTGTTCAGTCCATTCAGATGTTTAATGCGCAAAGGAGGCCAAGGAAATCTGGATTCACACAGCAACTACAAAGACCACCTGCAACAACTTTAACTTTAACTTTAACTTTAACTTTAACTTTATTAACAACAACAACAACAACAGCAGCAGCAGCAGCAGCAGCAGCAATACTGTATTACTGTGTGTGTGTGTGTGGTGGTGGCATTTTTTAAACCACTGCCCATTTCCTCTTTTTTTTATAATGACCACAACAGGAAGTTCCAGGGCACAGGCGAGCATAAATGCAAGTAGGGGATCATATTTCCTGACTCCACTTTATTTAATGCCCTCACTTAACTGCCAGGGTCTATTTGTGTCTCTCAGCCTCTTCAGTTCATAAAGGCAATCAGCCTCCCTGTGCTGGCGCCCCCAAGCACTGCCAGGCTGCCACCAGGGATAATAATGCAGGCACTGAAACCTTTTATTAGATGGCTTGGTCAAGAGCCCTCAGGAAAGGGGCCAATACTGTGACCACACTTGGCTCCTACTGAGCACATCACTGACTTGATAGCATGAGCTGACACTCCAATAAAGGGGAGCTAAGGGCAGAGAGTGCATCATATTTGTCAGAGACGTCTGATGGTGAATTTGTCATCTGCAATTTTGCAACAGGTTGAAAATAAACCCAAACTTGTCAAGACAGTAAATACATTACTACCTAGTTTCTTTTTCTTTCTTTTTTTAAGCTGCTCTGGAGGGCGGCGGGTGCAGCTTTGAGTTTTCAGTTATCCAACAATAATGCAGTCACAGAGGGTTTCTGCTCTCTCAGAAGATCACGAACAGAGTGCTGAGAATTTTTAGCCGTGACTCGGGGTTACAAACAGACGCGATCTTGCCAACTCGTTATCTGGGAAAGCTGCTGAAATATACACCTGAGTAAAAGTGACATGGCCATGAGACTGAGGATAGTCTGCACTTCTCCACCAACGCCTTTGCTGTATCGGTTTTTTGAATTTTCGGGTTTCGTAAATAACTTTCTGGAAGCAAGTTGTAATCCAAGACATCTATGATACGAGAATGTACATACTTTTCCTGCACAAGATGCTTAAATCAGGCTTGGCTGGCCAGTATTAACACAGTATACTGTATTTCCCCATATTGATAGATATCAATATTTATCAGAATGTATTCTTTTGCTAAATACACTGGCAGTTTGATCAGCATTAGAAGTAGAGCTCACAGACACTGACTGACAATTGCATCTTTATCATTATGATTCTATAGGACTTTGGTTCACCTCTGTGCCAATGAGCAGTAAGGTCTTGCCAGGAGTACATCAAACTCTCTGCCTTTGCAAAATATGCACAGGGGTGTTCGCCAAATGTAATCCAGCGAGAGCTGAAACAGCCTCACATGAATCCAACTGGCTCAGAGTTCTATGACTATGTAAGTGTTTCATGTTGGGAAATGAACACAAACCTGTGGACATACATGTTTGTAAAAGTTGAAGAGACAGCCTGGAGACTGCGGTGACTATTTTTAATAATGCATGTTATCATATACAAACTTCTCTCTGTGAAACATATGCTTGATGGTATTAAAGGCACAAGTGATCAAATAATAAAGGAGTAAATGGAGAGAGAAAGGACCCCCAGGATTTTTTTAGGCCTGTAACTAACAGTTATTGACTAATCTTAGAAGATTGGATTAGACTAATCTACAGATCAGTTTCTTATTTATCACCTTACAATTAGGGAGATTGCAATTACAGAGAGCTGTGTTAATCATCATTATGATCCACTAACTGTCTACATGATCCAAAATAATGGAACGTAAGGAAACAATTCTCACATTTAAGAAGCCAACATCTGTTCTGATCGACCTGATTGATCAAACAATCATATCAGTTCTAACCTGTTCATGGAGTAACATGCAAACGCTAAGGCAAATGCCTGCATGATAAATCATAGTCAAGTGATTCATCTTTGGACAAAAACAACATCAAAATGTAACAGGTATTTTGCATTTGCCTCATTTCCTTCAGGAAGAAATTGTGCCTTTTTCTTCAGTTCTCAGAGTCGCAAAATGAGCAGCTGATTAATCAGCAAATGTTGGTTTTACTGTCACCTTGGAGAAATGTCAATTCCCTACACTACCATCAGGCAAACATGCATAAATGTAAGACAGATGGTTCAATGGAGCCAGCAGACGACATCCCATTCCACACAGAGCAAGCAGCCATTCCTTCATACATCCGGTACTTGTCATTTCCACACTGCAGTAGGTTGGCAAACCTCCACTTGAATCAAGTACGAACCCAAAACTAGCCAGCCAAACAACCGTCGAGGACGGATGAAGCCATCTGACTACCAACGATGTGATGTCTCGCCATCTCTGTCTCACAGACACGCAGTCACTCAAGTTTGATCTACGAGTGGGAGATCACGTCAGAGAAGAGAGTGAGATGTTTAACCGGTCCGACTTAATCCTGAAAGAGTATGTGACCTTTTAATCTCTGAAGAACTTCCTTTCTACAAGTGAGTGGGTATCATGACCAGAAACAGCGGGTCCACTGTTGGTTGATGAAGAATGACAGTCCCCTGTAAGCCTGGTAAACGTGTATGTGTGTGTTTTGGTATTTGTAACCTATTTTCTGGCATAAACACTGACCTTGTCAGAGCCAGTAGTCTTGATGAAGCCCAAAGCCTGGTCCTAATATGGCAGAACTTCCTTCGCTGAGGAACTGGTTGGGTTTAAGGTTAACATTTGAGTTGTGGTTAAGGCATTAACTGGTTATAGTTAGGGTTAGTGATAAGGCCTTGTGTCATTTGGTCTGAAACTTCACTAAAAGTATTTCTGTTTTTCAGTATCTATGCAGTGGTTTGTAATGAGAAAGCAAAACCTAACCTAAAACAAAAATTGTACTTAGTAAAGGCTGACTCTGAAGTTGTTTAAACACTGCAATTAGGGTGAAGAGCGAACAGACACAAGATTAAACTGCCAAGAAATGAAGTTCAGTTGGCAAATTTGGCTGAAGTCAGAGATGTGGTCCATCAAAGTCCAGTGACGACCTGAACAACATGACTGACAACACATCAAGTGAGGTCAAGTAAAGCTTTCAGTCCTCCCAGATGTTGATAAGATCAGCCAGCTGGCCCACTTACTACTACAACTGCTGTGGAGTGGATTAACGCCAGATCTGGAGGGAGGTTATCACCCGTAGTTACCACTGTGGATATGCAAAACTCTCCCACTAGTTTCTCCTGCAGTGTATGTGTGTGTGTGTGTGTGCGCGTGGTTGTATAACAGATGTAGGTTACATTACCATAATAAAGCAGCCACATGTATAAATGGTCTCCCGCTGGCTCAACAGGATTTAAAGAAGTGATGGGAACAGCCGAGCAAAAGACAAATATTCTTGGATTTGTTTTCAACAGCAGAAGCAGTTTTGACCCTATAGACTTACTGTACTCTAACTGCTCTGCACCAAACAGCAGACGTGCCGTTAGAAACTTGTTGATGTAAACTAATAATAACAAGTGTGCTCAACACGTCACTTCCACTGTCACCGAAGGACCAAAAACGTACAAGTAATTTGTCTCTACCCTCAGATTAAACAAAATTTATTTGGTTAGATTTAATAAAAAAAATTAAAAAAACACACTTTGCTGCTTTATACTGTATAAATGATTGACTGACAACAGTGTGGAGGACAGACAATGTCTGGACAGAAGAAAGTGTCACTCAACATCTTCCTGTCACGCAAAAGTAGACTTTTCTACTAGTGGACATCATCATATTTTGTCACACAGTGTGGTCGTTTGGCACCGTCTTCATCCTCACCTGTCAGAACGAAACATCTTCTCCCTCTTCCTACTTCAGTCACCACCTCCAGCTCAAATTGTCCTCTCAGAATTCCATGATTTTTTTCAGCAACTTCATCAAATCCAACCGTCCGCTACCATAACAAAGACAAAGCAGCAATCACATACGAGCTGACGGGCCGACAGAAGGGTAAACTGACTAGCTGGAGGACAGTGTGTGGATGGTTACCACGGAGATGACTGGAACACTCTGTCATTGTGCCACATGTTGAGTTTTCGTACGGCGACAATTTCCTTCAGAATTGTCACACGGGAAACTGTAAAACAATGGATTCCATAATGGAAAAGAAAGAGAAAACAAATGGCACAAAAAAGGGATATCCAAGAATGGATTTGATAACACTCTGAATATGAACCCGAATCTCTGTCAGTGCCCTGTTTTTTCTAAACAAACTCTAGCAGGACACTTTTTGTGACCCTGCCTTCTGCTGTAACCACACAAATCACACGGGACCATGGGATTCAGAGAAGTGCCAATTATGCCTGAAACTCATGCCAACTGGGACACTCCCTGCATTCCCCAAAGCTATTAACACATGCAACGCACAAAGATGACTGCGTCTTTACCTAAACATGCATGCATTCATAGGAAACAGTGTTCCTGTTTGTGTGACCCATCACAAAAGACTTGCTACTCTGATCTTGTTCTGTCATTGGTGAGAAAAGAGAGGCGAGCTGTTCCTGATATTGGTAACGACAACAGCGGCGGCCTTTCACAGCTCCAGTGCAGTTACTGGTCCACCGGCCAGTTGCCTTCATTTTTGCCACATAGACAGTGTCATGCAAGTACACGCAAATGCCATTTTTGAATAAAATCCATCACAATTGAGGCTAAAGTTTGTTTGTTTAGGAAAAGAGCAAAATCTGCAGAGTTGCAGTGGGACATGAGCAACACGAGCGGCCATTCCTCTGCTGTGTCCTCTAAAACAAACGGTGGATTCACTGCAAAATTCCACAACACCCTCAGCTGACGTCTGACTGATGCAGATTGAAAACCGAGACTTCATTACATTTCCCACAGCTTGACACGTCATAAATAAACTCCAAGTTACATCCATGCGGTCTCAAGGCATTTTAATAAGTAAATAAACACCCTCAGCATCATCAGTTTCATTTATGAGGAAAAGAAAAGCAGATAACAGCAAAAGTGTTTGCATATGTCGTTGCTGTGGATCAGAACTGCTGCATCGCCTTTGTCTCTGCAACTGTGACTGAAATCCTTTACTGTTTCCTGTCATTTTGTGGCTAAATGTCAAATTATTCAACTATATAACAGCTGGAACATGATAGAGTCAACACAATTACATAACCAAGATTTTTATCAGGGAACAGGTAAGAACTTTCTCATTTCTCTGTGAAATCACTGACAATCTTTTGGTGAAGGTAACCACTCTGGTATAAATTGTATCTACAGAGTATGTGAGGTCCAGAGAAATGACACCAAAACAAATGAAAACTGATGCTGTTAATTCATTTTTACAAGCATTCATCTACTAATGGTGAATCATTAACATCCCTAGTTAGCACTGTCGCTCTCTGCCTGCACGACTGCTTTTAAACTATTCTTTGACTTTCAACTGCATCTCTCTTATTCATACTGTGTGTTTCCAAAACTTCAGGTTGTTTTGCAGTGCAGACAGTTGTTGCCAATGCCGGCAGCTCAGTGGAGCAGCCAGTGGGCGGTACCTCCTCGAGTCATTACGATACGATACGTGATACATGGTCCACGATACCAATAATATCACGATACAACCATTCTGACAATATCTGTCAAACTGAAGAAAACAAAACGTCTGTGCAAAGTTAAAAGTGCAGGATTTCTCTATTTATTCACAAACATTATCCCGCTGTAAACTCCCTCTTCTTGGGCCAGGTAACTTCCGCCCAAGTTTCCCTCAGTCATTTGAGCAGCGCTGCCGCGAGGAGACGTCAGGTAGCAACGCGAGGACTGTTTACTTTAGAGCACGTTCATTTCTTTAATCCAAATATCGGTATTTCCCAGAGTGTATCCATAATTGTATTGCACAAGGGAGGACGACGATATATCATCACCCCAGTGTAGAAATCTAGTTCTTTCTAAGGTCATTTGATTCACATTATACTGGAATAGGAATGGAAATAAATACATTTCCTTAGTCTATATTGATATTTTGCAATAAATATATGATGTCAGTTAATTAAAGATTAAGTGATCAAAAAGTGAAAGAAACTCAAATTCAAATTCTTAATGGACAGGAAACACAAACACATTGGTTGTTTTTGTATATATGTTGGTTATTTTGAATAAATAATAACACTACCTACCCCAGCTTTAAAGGTCCAGTGTGTAAGTAACATTTGGGTGAAATTATTTTCATATGGCAGAAAATGTAAAGCTAGTAAGTAAGTATTTATACTCGTCAGAGTTTTGATGATAAGACTTTGAATGGAGAGGAGAGAAGAGGAGAGGGATATTCAGCTCCAACATGACATGTGGCTACATTTTAAATAAAGAACACATGCTTATTATACACACAAGGATTTGAACCAGTGACCTTCCAGTCACAAGCCCAATTCCTTTCCTCTTTGCCCCGGGCTGCCCTCACAGTACTGCTCATGTCAACATTCAGAATTTGAACAAAGGTAATATGATGAACTTTTTAAATCCTTCTTTAAAAAAAAAAAAAGTTCCTAAATGCCTCACATCACAGTTACACCTGAACTGTCATGGAGGATATTGGCCTGCTGCAGCTGCATCTGTCCACAAACAAACAAACAAACAAACAAACAAACACACACAGGCCCAGAGGGAGAGAGAGAAACCTGGTTTTCTCAGCACAGACCAGAACCTCACATTCACATATTCACTCATTCACTCATTCACTCACTCATTCACGGTCCAACAAAGGTTTGATTTACCTCCCTGTTCACTGAGTTTCCTGGTCACACATTCACATCAGCACACGCGCAGCAGTGACCGCAGGCACGAGCACAGCATGAGATTCTTCTTTTTATTTACCTTTTGTTTTTGAACACTGATGAAGACTGTGTGCCAGAGAGAGAGAGACAGACAGACAGAGAGACAGACAGAGAGACAGGCAGAGAGAGAGAGAGAGAGAGAGAGAGAGAGAGAGACACTTACCTTCCACATCCAGGCCATCCTTATTCCTACGCAAACAATGGTGGACCGCTTGCTTCCGTCAGCCCCCACAAGATGTTCACCGCGTCACCGCTTCTGAGCGCGTGTGTTCACGCGTGCATCGTCACAGTCAGGAGCAGACGCGTGGATGAAATGTGATTTTCTTGCTGAATATTGGAGTGAACCGTTATTCGTTATCCTCTCTCTGGCCTTTTTCTTTTTTTCTTTTTTTTTCTTCCACGCAGCTGCCGGGACCAGGAGCGACGCCGCGCTGCTTATTGGTCAACACACACGCACAGTCCCGCCCCCTGAGCTGTCACGTGATCCCTGCCGGTTTCTTTCAGACTCTTTTATTTAATACTTTTGGGTCCCCAGACATTTTTTGGTGTGTTTTTGTATTTTCTTTTGGCTGTGTTCATGCAAATGGATTAAACATTGGGCAAGGTGGTGTATTATGGGCTGAATATTGATATTTCTACTTCTTTAATACATGCATTTTTTTTTTATTTCTATTTTTTTTTTTAAATGTATTCCTTAGTGTTGAAATCCCTTCAAAATTAAATGTTTAAGCGTTTTCCACTAGGTGATTTGTGTGTATATGTGTGCGTGTGTATGTCTTATGCCAGAGTAATTTATTTACTTACAAAAATAAAAATAAATGGATGTCAAAATCAATGTCGCTGCCCATTTTTGTGACACTCACAGGCTCGGATAATTTGCACAATTGGGATGGAAAATAATCAACTTTTTGTGTTTCAAAATAAATTTAAAAATAGGGCAATTTACTCACAAAATCTGGAATTTATGGGGTTAAAAATCTGAAAATACAAAATATATGTTATGTATGGTAAGGATTGAAGTTAATGATGGCGTTCATAAAAAAAATGGGAAAATAGATTAATACCTAATACTTTCTATAGCAGTCTTTTTTTTGCATTTTTTGTGTCGAAGGGACTCAGGTGGAGCACTTTTTTAAGGGACCCTCAAGGATTAAGTAAAAGAATAGTAGGAAATATAATAAAACAATAACATAATAGCAACAACAAAACTCATCAACTCACCACCTCAAAACTGTCAAAGTTGTTTTTCGGGGTAACAGGTGTCAAAAACGTTATAGCTTTGACAGTTTTATCGATGGCACCACCATGTGTGTCCAGTAGACAGAGGATTAGGTCGGGCCTGCCATAATGATGAGATGTCTAGATGGAAGGAGGAAGAGTGACTTACAACCACACCAAGTTCAACCAGTTCACTATGCATCAGACGAGAAGTATCACAAACACAAGATATAAATCAAATAACTAGCGATTATTATCATGATCGATTAATCTGTAGATTATTTTCTCGAATAATCATTTGGTCCATAAGATATCAGAAAACCTTAAAAAATGTTGATCGTTGTTCGTCAAACCTGGAAATGATGATGTTCTCAAATGTCTAGTTTTATCCACAAACCGAAATGATTAACTCTTAATGATTTCTTTGTTATCCAGAGCAAATAACTAAGAAAATATTCACATTTAAGAAGCTTAAACAATCGAAAATCTCATTTTAAACATGAAAAAAGCTTCAAACCGATGAATCGATTATCATAAATAAATAAAAAATTAAATTAAATTAAATTAAATCAAATTAAATTAAATTAAATTAAATTAAATTAAATTAAATTAAATTAAATTAAATTAAATTAAATTAAATTAAATTATTCACCCCATGTCAGCTGGGACTGACCCCAGCGCCTCCCGTGACCCTCATGTGGAAGATAAAGTGGTACAATGGATGTTTGGATTGATGGATGAAGCCATAGTTATGTTTTGTTGGAGGACAGTCTCCTTCTGCTGGCTGAAGACCTCTTGGCTGGGGTCAGGGCTTTTTTGAACGTTCTGCTTCCTCAGCGGTTGACATTAATGTCTGTTTCTCAAAGGAATTCAACATGCGTCTCCTATCTGTCTCCTGTGTTACTGAGTCTCACACCAACCTGTTTCCAGAGCTTGTCCACCAGTGGCACGCTGTCCACAGCTAAAAGCCTGTCTAAAAAAAGATATTTTTTTAATTTATTTATTTATTTTGCCTGCTGGAAATCATTATTAATATTATAAGAAGAAATAGAAAAATCTCAATTAATACCATCAAGATTCCAGAACTGTTGTCATCGCCTATGGGCCCTAGAATAAATTTGGTTAATTATTATTTTGAAAAACATGATAATAACAGAGAAAGATCCCCTCATGTTCTGGCCAGAAACTCTCTGGGTTTTTAGTAGCAGTCTGTAACTCATTTGTAAAAAACTGTGCGTCTTTGGAAGCACAGACAGACAGACACACAGACAGACAGACACAAAAACAGTACTTCACTCCCACTCTGTGGGGTGAAGTAACAATCCAACTGGCACCATCAAGTTCACAGAGATTGTAAAGTGACCAGGAAAGCCAGGAGCAGGACGACACTCACTACGTGCTGCCATCAGTGTTTTTAACGACTATGTTGTACTTTATAATATTTTACTGTGCATCGTATAGTATTCCCACAACACTCCTATAGAACAGATCCCACACTGAACATTTTCTGTCCTCTTTATTGCAGTTGTGTGGAGAGTCACAACAAGACTGTAAAAGTTGTTGTTTTTTCCTGAAAATAATTACTTTTCTTCCTTATTGCCTTCTGCCTTTAGACATGATTGTTTAACGTTCACCCAAAATCACAGCAGAAAGTAACAAATACTACAACGATGCCATTCTGTCATCATCAGTTTCAACAGAACATTTGTTTTTAATTCATCCTAATGATGACAATACAGAAGAGAGTGAGTGATTCATTCTCAATTCCATCTCATTTTCCTCCTGAGCATTTTTAAATCTGCCAACTTTAAAGATGAGGGGATTCCTGTTCTTAGCCGAGCGACTAAATAGACCCTGACTTCTTGATAAGTTTGCTATGACACACGATTCAGCACGGTATTTATGCTCGTTTCAACAAAATGAATGTTTGCCAGTTTTCTTTAAATCCAACCAGTAACTTAATTCTTATTGTGTTCATGCTGCACGACAGCGATGGTGATGAAGCTAAAAGGAGCATTTAAAAAAAAAAGGCAAAATCAACTCGTTAATTATCTTACAGACACAAAAACAAAACATTGCAATGAAAATGAAATGTGAAAAATAAGTGAACTTTACTCTGGTTTGTGCATGTTCCTGTGAAGGAACTAAATGTGGGCTATCTGTGATATTCAAATACATTTATAGAAAACTCTGTAACAAAATGGAAATGTTGTGATAAACATTCTGCAAAAGGGATGCAATATTATGGGATAATACCATAATTACTTCTATAGTAATCACCAAGTAATAACTTGGTAAGAACAATGGGGAAAAAAAGTGTGTTGAACATGAATTTCAACGATAATATTACGATAATTACCTTTTCTTATTTCCATACCGTTTCATGTGAACGTATCAAACTGATGGAAAATTACAGTAGTTCATGGAAACTGCATAGTATTACTGTGTCTAACATAAAATAAAATAAAATAAAATAAAATAAAATAAAATAAAATAAAATAAAATAAAATAAAATTAAATTAAATTAAATTTAATTTAATTTAATTTAATTTAATTTAATTTAAAATAGAAATCTGTAGGTTTTTGGAGTGTGGGGAGGAAACCGGAGAGAACACAGGGAGAACATGCAAACTCCATGCAGAAAGTTCCTGTGTCCTCTGTCCTCTGTCCTGTGTCCTGTGTCCTGTGTCCTGTGTCCTGTGTCCTGTGTCCTGTGTCCTGTGTCCTGTGTCCTGTGTCCTTTGTTCTCCATCGATATTCAGGTGCTGCCTTTGCCCGTACACAAGGTTGTAATTGGGTTGAGCTGCAGTCTGCTCACACATGACATGGCATTTGCAGGAAAAAGCACATCAGTTGGGTTTGAAAATGAAAGAAACCAATCTTACAAACAAAAACAAAAACATTTGAAATTTGAATCTGTAATCACTGATTACATAACAAGCATGATTGCACTGATGCAAACACACACACACACACACGCAAACAGGTCTGCTGCTGGGACACATCACTGTTTGTCAGCGCACTGATTAAACCTTTTCAGGAGATTTTTCTTTTGAATCTTGCCTTGTTTGCAGCAGGTCCTCTCACAAAATCAATACCTCTGTTTGGGGTTATCACCAGATCTCTCTCTCTCTCTCTCTCTCTCTCTCTCTTTGACTCGCCTCTTTTAAAGCTTTTCAAACAGTGCATGAAAAGTAATCCTCAAACTCTGAGTGTGCCACAGCAGGGATTAAAACTCTCTGTGGAGACTGCTCACCCCATTCAGAGGGAGAACATCAAGGTCATCTGCAGAGCAAGCATCTGAAATTACCTGTGGAAGATTAAAAGACTGTGGATGATACTCCCTCGCTGTTTCACCTGCGATAAAGAGTTATCCTCTGAAAAGCTGTTATGGCAACACCCCGTGGATGAAAACGCGCTTCGTCTTCTTCTGTCGTGCGTCACGTAGCCGGTTTAGGTTTGTGTAGTGCGTTCAATGCAACCTTCTTTAAGATAGTTGATTTACGTGGCTTTGAATGTTGGCTGGCCTGAGTGTTTCAAAAACCAAAAGATCTACTGGGATTTTCATCTCTAGTTTTTACAGAAAATGGTCTGGGAAACTCAAAGAACCACTCAATAAAGCCAAAGTATGAAGAAGATACTGTACATCTAACTCATCAGGCCTTAAAGCAGACGAGCTACAGGAGCAGAAGAACCACTTCATTAGATGCCCTGTACCTAATAAAGAGGCCATTGAGTGTATGTAGTTTCTGATGCGAATTTATGTCACTTACAAAAACAGTGCACTCGTGTTTTATCCACTTGTGGTGCTGTTGGTGAAAATGACAGAAATCTCAAGCATTCTATTACTGAACACATTTTGTTTGTAACCTAAGGGTTATTTAAGGCAAATAAAGTTACTGGTTATGCTTATATATATATATATATATATATATATATATATATATATATATATATATATATATATATATATATAGCATTGCACACTGGAATGTTGTGTACATCTTTTTTCTTGACCTGTGATCTGCTTCCTGGAAGACATTTCACAGCATGTCAACACTCCTTCTCCTCCTCCTAACGTACTTAATTTATATAGCACAACTTAAAGCGGGACATTCATTCCGTTGACTTCAGAAGCATTGACGTGTGAATTTGTACAGTTAAAGGAGAGCTATTTTACTCGGTTTTGTCAAGGTCCTGGAGTGTGTGACGCGTGAAGTTGAGGGTAATTTATTTGAATATACTTGGCCAAGGAGACCAGATGCGACATTAAAACAGGCATAGACACATTTAATCATCTGTCTCATGACATTTTACATACTCTGACGTACTCTGCCCTTGACTTCATGCTTATCTACAGTATATTTTGGCTTACACAACGCTCTGACTGGCATCTTGGTGGTGAGGAATGAACGCAACAGCTTTTCTCTTGGAGCCAACCTTGAAACTAGTCTCAGTCTGTACAATAACATGTTTTCCTAACAACTGGATACTCAACTAGCAACGGCTCTATGGTTATTCATTCATTCATACATTGTCTACCGCTTTATCCTCCACATGAGGGCCACGGGGCCCAGGTCACCCAGACAAGCAACCATTCGCTCTCACATTACACTCAGTTAAACTGTGTTAACTGGAGAATCCAGAGAAAACCTGCAAACTCCAGACAGAAAGGCCCTCGGTCGGGTCGGGTCATGAACCCTAGTCTTTTTGCTGCACTAGCCACTACTCCACCGTGTGGCCCGGGCTCTATGGTTATAATAAATGATATTTAATAACGTTAAAAACTAACCGAGAGTCACAAATACCCCGCGCACAATTTTACAGTTCATACTTCTAGTTCCCTCATGGTTCATCGCGAGCACCGTTATTCAGCCCTGAGACGGAAAACTCCAGACTGCAGAGGATCACATGACTTCACTCTTTGTGGAGCCTCTGCTGAAGGCTTTGTGAATAATTACCTGCAGTGATGAGAGACGCACCGGATCCGAACACAGCGCAGGAGAAAATGTTCCTGCAGAAATTAAATGTGTGAGAAAAAAAGAACGTAGGCAGAGATAATAAAAAAAAAAGGTCAAAGCCTAATTGCATTTTTAAAACTGCTGTGTGCTTTATTTACCTCATGGTGTGAGTGTGAAGATGTAGACTCCAGAACTGCAGAGGTACTTTAGGTTAGATTTTCTCGTGTGATATTGGTGAAAATGTGCAGAGACTTCCTCTCTCAAGAGCCTTTGTCTAAAAATGCTGGACACCACTGTGAAACTGGGCTCTGATTTCACTTTCTGGGGCCCTGCATGCTTTTGCTACCGGTGATGGAGCTCTTCACAGCACGTTCTGACACAAAAACAGCAGAGAATTAGAAATCAAATACGCTGTCAATAAATTAATCATTAATACAGGGCTAGGGATTTTTACAAATGAAACAAGAGTTAATAAAAACAGAGCCTGCGTGGTTGAGGAGGGGGAAATACACAGTGCCATGTAAATATGAAATGAAGTACTGAAAATAAATGACAGGCCTGGAATAAAAATAATACAATTTTCTTGCCCCAAAAACAAATACACTTGATGTTTTCTAAACAGGAAAAAAAGCCACATATTAAACATCTCACCAAAGCTTTGACTGAAAAATCTCATATTTCTTTCTGTGGTATGAAGCCCAAATTTACTTTGGCAGACTCCACATTGTCCATTACGTAGGTTTTTTTTATTATTCTGGAGCTTTCAATTTAGCATCTGAATTTGTTTTTTTGTTTTTGTACCTGGCACATTATTTATATATATATATACATATATATATATATATATATATATATATATACATATATATATATATATATATATATACATATATATATATATATATATATATATATTTTTATATGATGGGATAATGGACAGTGTTGTTTCCTTCTAGAACTTATATAACAAAGTAGGAGTGATTACTGAAGTACATAAAAAAAGACTTATTCTCAGGCTATGAAAACCAAATAGCTGAGTCATATATTCACTTCCTGCCAATAAATCTGCCTCAATGTTTTCCACCGAACCTTTAAGCAACTAGTAAACTGTACTTACATCTGTGTGAAGAGTGGTGATCTCGCACACAAAAAAAAACACAACAAACAGAAAGTCAAAGTCCTGGATACACAAATGATTGGACCATTGTCAATAACGTAATGTACGTTTTCGATCGTTATTAAACGAATTGTTTAGAGTCAGGTAGTGAAGTCACTGTGGTGTTTCAGTCTCACAGTGACCTGTGCGTATACTCACATATCAAATCGCCTCCAGCTACAGAATGAGTGGATTAACTCTGGTCCCATGTTCCTCTCCGCTTCCAGGATGAATCATTCTGAGACAATATGACAGATTTGTCTCCCCTGCCACTGAAAAGAGGCGTAAAGGGAAATCTAATTGCCATGTGTCCTTGGGTACAGCATCATTCTGTTAGCGCATGTAAGGGTTCATCTTAAAAACACAAGATTCATTTATATTCACATTGTAAGTTGGACTATGACTAAAATGAAGTGTCAGGCCCCAGGATGATAATCTAATTGTCACCTTCAATCTGCGTTTATGGACAATTTGTTCCATCTGTCTGACAGGAAATGGAACTATCAAATGAATGAAGAAAACATCTCTGTTCAACAGTCAGATAATGGTCGGGTCAGGTTAGAGTAAGGCTGGAATCAGGCTGTGCATGTCAGTAAATGTAATGAATTATCCGCCCAAATGTAATCAATATTTAATCTGGAGCCGTCAAATCTATTTGACCAATAACAATTAAGATAACATCATGTATAAAGTCAAAACTTGTTGACAGTTGCCATAAAAATGTCTGTTCTCTTCAAAATGGCGGCCTTCCTGTAGGACTTAGGACAAAGTCTTCATTGACTTTCTGGACCGTCCTGACACTATTAACACGTGTACCAATTTTCGTTCATGTACAGTTCGTGAAACTTGTTATTATTATTTTTTTAAACCTAATAAAAGGTGTGGGTTTTTTTAAAGTCTGTTAGCCCCTCCCTCTTCCCATTTTCCACACTTTTTCACCAAACCACTTTCAGACGTTAATTTTCACCAGGTCTGATTGGGTCGCAATTCATTTAGAGGAAAAACAATAAGAAGAACTCGTACAAATTGTCGTGTTTTCTTATGTCTTTTTTGTCACACCTGTCCTCCATGCAAAAATAATAAACTGAAGGTCCCAGGAAGTCACGTGTACTTCCTTCATGTACACGGAGGTTTTTCAATATCGCATTTGACGTAGACACATATTTTTAGTTGAGGAAATATTAAAACACTTTTTTTTTTTTTATTGCCTTGACCTCTAAATAAGAGGTGTCCACTTTGAAAGAGAAAAAATGTGAAAAAATAAATCTTTCCCCATCTCGCAGGGACGGCACGGAACAAAGAATATGTCCTCAAATGTTCCTCGACGAACGCACTGAAAATCCACGTTTGTGTAAAACAGGTTCGTCAGCCGAAGGACATTCACACGTTCACAAGTTTGACCGAAACAATCAGCACTAGCAACGACTGGTCTGTCAGCACAAACTGTGGCAAAGTGATGGATTTATGAAATTACAAAAATAAAAAACCTCCACCTCTGAACGGTATGAGGTAAATGATGGATTCTGTGTAAAACAATCTTTCCCCGGGTTTCCTGTCAGAGAGTGTCGAGCTGTAAACTCAAACCTTTCCCTGATAATAACCACAAACTGGCACCAACCCCCAAAACCCGCGAGTCATCTCCACGGTCACACACAGCACTGCAGTGGTTAAATGAAATATTTATTAAGTGATTGTCTGCTCTGCCTGTGG
This sequence comes from Solea solea, assembly GCF_958295425.1. Classification (NCBI taxonomy): domain Eukaryota; kingdom Metazoa; phylum Chordata; class Actinopteri; order Pleuronectiformes; family Soleidae; genus Solea; species Solea solea. Next base: position 4,281,556 of record NC_081134.1, on the reverse strand, counting down.
CTCAGCAGCACTCGGCTGTAGCCCACGTGGCCTCAACTAATCCATGGTATTTTGTGCCGAGCGATAACAAGAGGGAGACAGAAGTGAGAGGAAGGGGGAGGCAGGGAAAACGGATTGCGGCTTTTTCTTTGCAAACAAACAAGACTGAGAGGTGAAAGCTGTGATCTTTCCATTTGTTTCCCTCTGTCTGTCCCTCGGCCTTTATCTCTTTTCCACACATTCCTGTTCTCCTTCCCTCCAACTCTCTCCCTCTTCATCTCTCTCTTCCTTTACTAATGAGAGCCAGTGGGGTTTCCCAGTCGCCTAACAACCGCTGTGGTTGTCTCTGCCCAAACGGCAGGGGCCCACAGATTACTGCTCCCCCATTGACTACATAGATACATAAATAAATACAAGAAGTCATGAGGCTGCTGCAGGTTCACGCTGCACTGAGAATATCACACGGTTTTCAAATTCAAATGGCAGAAATAAAGGTTTTTGTCAGGGGCAGCATCCTCCACCCCCCACCCTGAACCCTGTATCAGCAGGTGTTTGTTATTACTGAACAAGTCAACGCATCCAGAAGCCCTGGACCACAACCTCTGTCAACGTTTTCTATTTTATTTTATTTCATTAAGGCCCCAGCACTCACACAGTGGTGCGAGGTCCAATTGGGATTCCTGAAATGTATTTTTGAGGCACTAAACGTCTGTGAAAACAGGCAAAAACCGGCAGCGCCCCCCAAAGGTGAAACCCGGTAGGACAAAGCCGGAAAGTTGCACCAAATTTCATGAAATTCGGTGGAAACATGTCACGGCCCAAGACGAACAAAAAAGTCAATTGGGAGCATGGCCTCAACGCAACAGGAAGTCGACCAATTTGGATTTTGGTGTCCATCTTGGCCATTTGCACGTTTCGTCTGAGCATGTTAATCGTAGCAACATTTTTAAAAAATGCTCCAAATTATACTAGACACATCAAAGATGAACAGTTATCAATAGGTCTTGCACATTCAAAAGGGCGTGGCCCCGGCAACCATGGGAATTTTGGCCTCTAACTTTGCCGTGCATTGACCGATCTGCACAAAACGTCATACATGAGACAAGAGACCTGGACAGAAATCATCAGCACATGAAAACTAAATCAAGGGCAAAGCGCCACCTAGTAAATCCATTTTTACAATAATAATTAGCGTTAATATCTAACTGCAATTATTTTGACTGAAATTGCGATTGCGGTGGTATGATTTGCGATATTACAGCAAATGGTAATTTTTACATAATTGTTGTTGTCTCTTTCAGCCTCTGGGTTTTGTTTTGCTTCTGTGAAGGAGAGGTGGGAACACACGGCCTCAGAATGTGCTCATGCCTGGAGGCTGTGGATGAACAAAAAGTGACTTGAGTTATTCATATTGTTGCATATTAATATGTTAAATATTGTTCATTTGTAACTCATTTATTCCTATGAATAAAGAACATTTCCCTTTGCGGGGTTTATATTTGAACACATTTGTATTAGATTTTTTTAAATGTTTAACATTTGAAAAAGTTTGCCTCTGACACACCGACGACTAACACTATCATGATGCCGTAATTAATGCATGGAAGTAATAATGTTACACTCAGTTATTGCTGTTATCGTGTCATCATTAGTGTGACATTTTATGAAAGTAATGGTTATAATTGTATAAAGGTATAAAGTGTCTTATCAGAGACACTCCTGCTCTTTATTACATGGAGGGAAAAACAGGTAGATGAGAATGATCTGCCTTTTTAATTACTCCAACAGAGAACATCAGTCTTGGCTTCTGCTCCGTTATTACAGTCACAGCTGCAACGATGTAACATCATCGCTCACACGGTATCAGCTGTGACATGTCTGGAGTAACAGTGATATTTCTACACAGCCTTCAAGGCACCAGAATAGGTAAAAAGATTAATAAAATAAAAATCGTATACTTCACACAGTGAAATTAGATTAAGATGGAGTGAGAAATAAGGTGACTCTAATTATTATTCTTCAATATATTACTTTGTTTTGTTTCATTTTCTACACACTGTGGTCAAAATTCTGATACAGGGGAACAGTTTTTCTGAATTTTCCTCCAAGTACCACCAGAGCAAGCTCATGTACCATCAGTGGTAGACATACCACAGTTTTAGAACCATGGTGGTTACACTAATTATGAATTAAATGAAGGAGAAAAATCAACAACAGAATATGAAGAACCACCCACAGTGACTTAATGACAAAAAAATATGATTATCAAATTTACAAATAAAAGATTAATTTATAACTTGTGTCATTATTTCCATTAGATTGAGTTATTGATATATCTTTCTGTACCGCTCATAATAGTAGACGGTTTGCTTTTGAATTGACTATACAGTGGATTTAAAATGGTAAGGCTGCCATCTAGTGGTCTTAAGGAGGATGACAGGGAGGAGATTCAGCAGATGGCAGCATGGTGTGCAGAGAACAACCTGATCCTCAACACATCCAAAACCAAGGAGCTAATCATATGCATAAATGGTGGAAGTGTGGAGAGGGATCTCAGAATTCAGGTTCCTGGGCACCCACCTGACCTGGACAGTAAACACAACAGCACTACAAAAAAAGGTCCAATAGAGACTGTATTTTCCAAGGATTCTTAGAAAGAACAACCTAACAGACAAACTGCTGGTGTCCTTTTACCGGAGCTCCATCGAGTGGTTCAGTGGTTCAGCAGCTGCACTGCTGCTGAAAGGAAAGGGCTCCAGAGGGTCTTTAACACTGATGGGAATGTCCCATCAGGCAACAGCCGCTGCCTTAAGAGGGCCCACAGCATCATCCCACCCTGATCATCACCTCTTTGAATTACCTATCTCAGGGAGACGGCTCAGGTCCATCCGATGTGAGAGTTTCTACCTCAATTTCGTTGTACTTTGCAATGACAATTAAAGATATTCTATTCTTAAGGTGTGCCACATAAATAGAGCTTTACTTCCTTACTACTGTCTGTTTGTACACGTGTGCATTAGTAGGTGCTAATTTATGCTCATATTTCTATTCTTACACTATGTTGTTACATGTACGTCTTTTTCCACAACGGACAATTTGACATGTTTTAGCACAGAAAAATGCAAGTACACTAAGACCAGGTTTGTGAAAAAGAGAAACAAGTTGTGACGCTTTAACGTGCCATTTATTTACGGTCTATAACAACAGGAAAAATAAACATGCGTTCAGCAAGATGACATCAGCCCAGCAGCAATAAGACACCAGTTGTTCAGCTGTTCAACAACTGGTGAACTTCCATTCCTCACTCCTCTTCTTCTTATTATTATTATAATAATGATGACGTTAATAACCTCTGGCAGGCTTGAAGTTCATCACAGTTTGAAGATCTTCATCACAAGTTCTCCAACCAACTGCTTTCTCATCTCTTCAGCCTATTTTATCACAGTTCAAAGTTTTCCTTCATCCCCATCCTCACTACCCTATCCCCTAATTCTTGTTTGAGGTTCACACGGGCAGATGAAGCCAAACACAGCTGACATTTCCACCTTAAACCAGTTTATCACAGGACCAACCCTAAAACCTCAATCTGCACCCAGGAAGCTGGAATACAAACATTTGGATGAAAAAGTTACTTTTTGTTTATTGAAAATAATAATCTTCGTTTTTGGATTAATCAGTTGAAAACAAGGACAAAGGTTTTCTTTTTTAATATTAATTATCTATCCATCGTCTACTGCTTTATTCTCCGAGGGTCACAGGGCCAGTCCATCACAGGGCCCCATAGAGACAAAGGTTGTTTCACACCTAATAGTCCGCTAGACTCTGTACGATCGGGGACTTCTAGAGTGTCCAATCTGCCTAATCCCTAAATCTGCATGTTTTCATAATGTGGAAGGAAACTGGAGAACCCGGCGAAAATCCAGAACCTGCAAACTCCATGCAAAGAGGCCCTTGTTCCGACCGGGCCACAAACCGGGTCAACTGAACTCCAATTCAGTCATAATGTCTTGGTCTTGAACACTGAGGACTCAACTTCAACACTCTGAGGAAGAACATGCAAACTCCAGTCAAACCGGGAGGCAAACTCTGAACCTTCTTGCTGCACAGCTAACCACTACACCACTGTACTACCCTTCAGATATTTTTTACAATTTTAAACACGGCAGAGGTAAGTCTGCCAGCAGGTGCATTAGAAAGCTGAAGTGACTAACATGGATTTAAATAAGCAGTGAAGCTGAGCCTTGAAGACAGAAATAAATATGCTGGGCGAGGGAAGACACTGCCAGATGTTCCAACCATGGCTGTCTGCTCTCTTTAAGGCTTGGCAAAATGATAACACTGTCTGAGTGGTTATTTTAATGCAGAGCAGGAGCTGAACTGGCTTCAGTTCAAACATTAACCGTGTGGTATCTCCACTTGTGAGCTCAGTGTTGGTGTGACTGCAGACAGATTAGAACACTAGTGCAAGAAATAAGGAGATCAGAGGCTGAAAAACATCATTTCCAGTTGTTTTTCTTTAAACTGACTTGGAGAAGACAAGTTAACGAGTTGTTCTTCAGTGATTTCTGGGGTTTTAAAAACCCCTTTTCTCTAACAGCGAAAACCAACATACCTGACTTGATGGAAACAACAGGATGTTGAGGCTTTAACTACAGGCTGTTCACATGTAGCATCTTATTTCATGCATAAACACATGACGAGCATGATCACAAATGTGTTGCAGTTTCTTTCTGGGTGCATCCACAGTGCACCAAGATGAAAATAACTCAACTTTTGGACGATAAAGTCACGAACATGACACTCAGCTCCACAGGTCCTTGTTTTAGGAGACTGAGGCTACAGCCATTTATTCTGTTTTCATTTAAAAATGCACAAATTCTGCTACAGAAATGCCTGGAATCCACATCCCCCTGACATTTCTGAAAGCAGGAAAGTTTGAAAACACTACTGGCGATGTTTTAGTATGAAAACTTCAGGCCTGTGTTTACTCGCATTCACTTCCTGTAAATGAAAAGCTTCAGTCTCAAGTCTCATAACAGAAATCCTTCATCTAAGGATCCATCATTGTTTTTTCTCGTTAGTTGTTCCTTCTGCAACTAAGCAAACAACTGCAGAGGAGAGAACTCACTTCCTGTTTATACTCTTTTTAAAAAAAATACAAAAAAACAACAACTTTGAATGAATATTACATGACATGATATTTGTATATTCACTGCCTCCTGCCTGCACACACAAAAGTGACAACATTATTATTATTATTATTATTATTAAACTTGTTAGTAGTCACAGGAGGTTGGTCTCTTTTTGCGTTACTCATCTGTGACGCCTCCTCTGTTGCTTCACTCATGTGGAACTAACAGCTACGCTAACAGTTGAGTATGCAGATTTGTTCCTCTTGTTTCTCATATACAGAGAACTAAAGATAACACCTACTGCTTTTCATGTCATAGCTAATGAGGACAGTTAAGTTTGCTTCTCTCAAAACCTTTGTTTAAAAAGTTAAGTCTTATTTTTGTCATGGATTCAAAGTGGATCTAAGGCAGGAGGTCTCAAACTTGCAGCCACTCAATTTCATGTGGCCGACCACTTAATACCAAGTTATGAGTCATTTCTGTACTTTTTCGAAAAATAATAGATTCGTTTTGCGTCATAAATATGTTTATACTGTGAACTCTTTACCATTCCATATCAAAACACACACTTTTATTTTGAAATTCTATGAAATATCATCTTAAAGATCATTATTTCGATATCATGATGGTATTATTTTAGGCTCTATTTTCCCTTCACCTGCCTCTGCTGACCGAGCTACCCACTCAATGGCCCCCAGGTCATCTTTGCACTAAAGTTTTAACAGATATCTGAATTTCGCATTCAAAACTGGTAGCCCAGTGTAACCGAAACCCCTGTGAGGAAACCGCTGCTGCTTCATTGTCTTCTCGGTTCATGTGTTTAGGTTACTTAGTAACGACAGGAGCATGACCAGCAAGCATCTTAAATAATCACACTTCAAAAGTTATTCCATGTGTTTCAGACGCTACATGTGAACAGCGTCTAACCATGATTTTCCTTTATGACTAGAGTCCGTCGCCTTCCGCTAACATTAACACTGCACTGAGTGACACGTCCTCCCCATGCTCTTAATGTCCAGTGGAGGTAGTTGGTGAGTTCAGCAGGATGGTGTGTATGAGTGTGTTGTGATGTTTGGGACGGTGTGGTGAAGTGTGTTAGCTCAGGATGTCCGGCTGCACTCCTGCCCTCTGCAGAACGTCCTCAGGCATGCACAGCACCGGGTTCACCGGCTTGATCTGTTCATCTCCGAGGAGGGAGAGACCCGCGATTCCAAACAGAGTGTGGAAAGGATCCACCTGAGGGGACAAGGACAGAAAAATAAAGAATACCACCATACATCACTGACGCGTGGTTATAACACTGTACGAGAACACTGAGGCACATATTTTCAGTATGGAGAAACATCATGAAGGTTGTAGCTCGTCTCAGACCCATTTTTATAGTCAGTCTCAGTCATAGAAGACTCAGACTTTTTTTAAAGGCTGCCGAGTGCAACTATGTGGTGTAATTTATTTATTATTCTGCCTCTGTTTGTTCCACATGGGCTGAAACGACGTGTTCTTTAGCTCTACTAACATTATTTCTATGTTGTCTCTTTTATTTGACCTGACACAGATGGAGCAGCGGTGGAGGGAAAAGAAATGTTCATCCCGTCAAACTGCTGAACATCCAGGTTTTTGGAGCAGAAGAATTCACACGTTAAACTTTTCTTTGGCTCTTCTTGGTATTTTCAGTCACACTATAACCGGTTTGCGACCGTCTCACTTTACTAGCGCAAACTTTCTGTTGCCTCGGTTTGTCTTGACATTGAACCAATCACCTTCTGACAGCCTAATGCTGCTATACTGAGAAACACAAAGAGAGTCATGTAAAGCTGATAGACCTAATCAGCATTGTGTGAAAAACAATTATTTGAATGTAAAAGACATTTAAGATGTTCACACACAACAGCTTCAAACCAGGACCAAGACGGCAGTTATTACTACGATGGAAAACTATGTTGAAATGCAGTTTGACAGAAATTATCCTGTTTTGTTTGAATATTTCATTGTAAAAACTGTTGTACCAGAAGCAAAAATAGTTTCCTACTCTTCAGACAATACACAGATTTTGTTCTCAGACATTTTCTCTATCCCCGGCAGCGAACTGATCTAAGTTGTGTTTGTCGGCTCACCATGTCTCCTGGTCTATCTGCAAAACCTCCCGTCTCCTCGTCCTGGCAGGCCAGAATAAACCTTCGCAGCTTGGCCTTGTCGATCCAGTCAATCCTGCCAATGATTTTTAGTGATGCCAACACCCACCATGAGTAGCATACATCTGGAAGCTGAGAGGAACACAAACTATCCATCAACAATGTCAATGTTATTATCAACAGATATTTTCTCCATCTATCTTTACACATTTGATTTGTCACATGTGAAATATAGGAACTCAAAAATACACGGGACACGCAGTGTGAACACTATTCTCAACGACACCATATCAACATAATGGAATGTATGATGAGAATGAGACATCACTTCCACACATGAATTAGACACCAGAATATACAACTTAACCCCACTGAGAATCTCTGGGATGTGCTGGAGAAGACTTTACACAGAGGTCAGCCTCTCTCATCATCAATACAAGATCGGGATGAAACATTAATGCAACAGTGGATTGAAATAAATGTTGTGTCGTTGCCATAATCAAAGCAAAAAACAAGGGTGTGACTTTTTTTTAGGCTGGGCAGTGTGTTTTGCAGTGGTTGTGTGTCATAATAAAACTAAATCAGATCTGTAATAATGTAATGGTCCGACAACCTGTCCAGGGTGTACACTACCTTTAATATTTAGTAATGTGACAGCATTAATGCTCTCATAACTCAGCTCAACAGAGGCCACATGCCGTTATCTGCCGCGTTGACTATGCGTAGAGGACACATAGAGAACATAGAGCCCTCTGAAGGAGACAACACAGCTACATTTCAATGGCAGGACACCAGTGAGGAAGCTGCTGTTCACCTGACACCACTGACTTAATGCTAGATCATCTCAGGTGGTGATGGCTAAGAAATAAAAGTTCATATTTCAAGCACAAACCTTCTCCGGTCGTCCATTAAGGCCTCCAGAGGACAGTTGCCTCTCGCAGAGCCACCAGCCCAGCAGGTCCGCGTTCACCTGGTGAAGCTGCCCAGTGAGCGACAGGAAGCCAGTGCAGCAGTAAATCTGACAAACAGGGGGGAACATTTAGAGTTTTTATTCAAAATAAGAGCATTTCGTCTCATTACTGTTCAACTGGGATACTTAACTACAGGCCTGGAACTATGAAGGAACTATCAACATATCAACTGGTTTCTAACATTTGCCTTTTTGGTTTAACTGTTGCTTTTCTTATTTTTAACAAAAAAAAAGAAAAAAAAAGCCATGAGCAACTGTCACATCAGGAGACTCACCTGACCAGCGTGAGACTCTGAACCAGGCCTGCAACCAAAACCCCCATCAAAGTTCATACAGGATAATACAAACTCCACAGCTTTGTCAACATTCATCTTGTCCATCTTGCCCTTAAAAGAACAGAAGACCAAGAAACATTTCTAAGTTACAATCTTGGTATATCTGTAGTTGATAAAGTTGTGAAATAAAATCATAAATACCAGTAAAGAGAGTGTAGCAACAGCACAGAAGGAAAACCTTGTGTCTATTTCACCTGTTAAAACAAAGTTTATTACAGTAACAAACATACAACGTTTACAACATAATTTAAACAAAAAATATCAAGAAGACAATTGTGTTTTTTGAGCGCTTGCAATTTGTAATATATATATATATATTGATACAAAATACAGTATAAACTGAGCACAGCTTGTTCCGCTACTTAACCTGTTGTACTGAATTTAATGTATTTATTTATTATACTTCTAATGACAAATCCAAGTAAACTTACCCCACTTGTCTCCCGCAAAAGAGCCGTCTTCCTTCTGCAGCCCTTTGACATATTCCACCACTTTGTCAACATCTATTGCGTCCACACTGTCATATAAGCACAAGATCTATGGAAGCAATTCAAAACATAAAGTGAATTTCAATCAACAAACAATAAGAAAAAAAATTAAATACAGAAACCAGATGTTCTGCAAGGAGTTTATTCAGAAAATGACATAACAATATAGCAGCTCAAGAGAAACAAATCCACATACTTAAATGAGTGAAAACAGGAGAAGGTAATTAGAAAATTTTTTAGTTTCAGTAATCTGTCCAAGTTCACGTTGACTGTGTTAGGAGTCACCTGGACAGCACTGAGTGTGTAGAGCAGGTGGGGGTCATGTCCAATGCTGGCGCTCATGCCGCCGCATTCATGCTGACAAGCTTTGATGAAGTCGATGATCTCATCGCGGTTCATGCGAGGCAGCTGGTCCATCAGGTCCATCACCGTCAGTCCCCAGTAGATACCACTCATCCTCAGGAACTCAGACAGTGTGTACTCCTGCATTGACAGCGGAAACAGGACGACTCATCGATTAGGTTTTAATTTGTATATTGAACATATCATAAGTGCGTATTATCCAGAGTTTCTACAGACAATAAATGAAAGCCTATTTAATAACCCCAACATTGTATCATGTATCAGGCATGACAAACAATTTAGGTTTCAATTTTAAAGTGACACCAACCTAGAGAGAGATTTGTAATGTAATGGTGACAAGGTTAACAGAATAAGTCATCCATAATGTGAGACCGCTGTAATATACAAAGATGGACAAAACAAGAGAGCTCCATCATTTTAAACACCAATTGACATTTTTATGAACCATAAAACAAAAAATAACTAAATGTTATCAAACCTAACCTTAACCTAACCAGTGTTAGGACCAGTAACCAATACCGAGATATATATGTTTTTCCCTTTGGCCAACCGCATATGTCATTTAATCTCCTCTGTAATGAAATGACATGTAGATATAAATATAAAAATAAAATCGTTGTATAGGGCACCAGCATATAAGTCAAGGAGATGGCAGCCTATTTGGCCTACTGTTGTAATCATTAGTCATACTGGCGGATCTTGGTGTGTTTGCCGATATCCAATGATAGATTTTAAAGCCAGTATCTGCTGATACTGATATCATACCGATAATTTCATGCATCCCTAATTCAAATCTTAGCCCTAAACTTCACCAATGTGGTTCTGCCTCATCAGGACCAGGATTTGGTCTCCATGAGGACTACTGGTCTTGACAGTGTCAGTGTTTTGGCAGAAAGGGTCCGTAAGTGGTAACCAATACAACCCACACACACACACACTTACGTAGTCATCTTTTTTGGAGCCGTAGGCAGCGATGTAGTCTGCGTGTTTGTCCAGCATCAGTAAGCTGGGAGCGTCAGGCTTGATGATGACATCTTTCACTTGGGTTCCCTGACATTAAAACACATCACAACCATGAAAACACGCCTCAAACTCAAAATGACGCGAAGAAAGACTGAAAACCACCAGTCTTAAACCGTAGAACCACAGACAATGAACGTACTCGTGTCATGAATACTGTTTACTGACAGCACAGACGACGAGCTACATGCTAACATTCATAGCAGTTACACTTTCAGCCACTTTGCTAACCTCCATCGCAGAATAATATTCACATTTCAACAGAAAGTAAACAGTAATAAACTTTGCTTTTGCGCTGATGATACAGTAAAACACATTTATTCACTGAAATAAAATGATAACATGTTACTCACCATCTTGGAAATCCTACTGTGTTCATTGAGGGCGTGACCAAAGTACTTCCTCTTGTGTTTGACAATTACAACGTGCACGTGAGGCGCATTACCGCCACCTGGTGTTCGGGAAGTTGAATCTGCTATAACTTCTTTGAGTTTTGCTAGCTGTTGGCAAACGAGTATGTTGGTGATTTACTGCCATCCAGTGGGTCAAAGACGAATAGTCATTTTGTTTGTTAGTACGGTTCAACATGACCATGTTACTACACTAAGGCATTTTAATAAGTTTCTCTTTGACTTAGTTTCTACTTGTTTCCTATCCTAAGATCACCTCTTATTAACTTCCAATAAGTACTCCTACCCAGAGTTTTCAATTTCAACAGGCAATTTGGTATTTTCTTTTATGTCATCTTCCCTATCCTTCTGATATTATTTCCCATCTAACAATGCATACGTTAATGGGCAAACACTTGTTTTGAATGAAACAAACAGACAGACAGTGGACGTAAAGAATTAATGAATTTATTTCGAACATGTAAAACAAAAAAAAGATTTCATATTTTGAATGGGTGGCACAGATCAACAGGGACAGAAAACCCCACACTTGATCATCAGCATCACCATCTGTGATCACATGTGCTTTTATTGCAAATCAGAAAGGAGAATAAGAGATATTAAAGTGTTAGTGTTGCTACAGACTCACATACAGTGTAAGGCTGAGAGTCTTCTCCCCACAGTTAGTCAAGCTCAGTTGATTTTTTACTTGATTTACTGGCCTTTAAACAAGAACAAATCCTCCCACCAGACTTTAACAATAGTGCAGGTTAATATATGAAAGATAGTAATTACTGAATCAGGCTGATGTTAAATAAATATAAGGTTTTGTTGTAAAGCTCTGAGATTAACACCACATTCAAGCTGCTGAGTATGTAATGGAGTTTGTTTCTGTCTGCCATTATTTATGATCTGTGCAATATACTGTATTTACACGTGGTAGACTGACAGAAGATAGGAAATGATCTTTCATAAGCTGATTTTTGTGACTTGATAGATTGACGAGGATCACGATAGCTCCATTAAATGAACTGAATGAGTTGTTTTAACTGCCGTTGACTAATTCTGTCCACATTAATAAAACGGCAGCAAGGCAGGATGGGATATCTTTAAGGCAAATGACATTCTGCACTGCATCCTGAGTTTAAGTGATGGCACCTACTGTATTTCCAAGAACATGAGTGTAAATGAAAAAAAATACAACAAACTAAACTTGAATGAGGACAAGTCAGTGCACAGTTCATTTCTTGAATCTTCCCAGATGTTCTCGAGCAATAATGAGTCTCTGGATTTGAGCTGTTCCCTCATAGATCTAAAAAGAGGGGGAAAAAACAACATAAAAAAATTAAGTTATAACAAATAAAACATCTTCTAACACTGATTATATGATCACCCACCTGGTAGATCTTGGCATCTCTCATCAGCTTCTCCACTGGGTACTCGCTGTTGAACCCGTTGCCTCCAAAGACCTGAACAGCATCAGCAGCCACCTGATTGGCTATGTCTCCAGCGAAAGCCTTGGCGATGGAGGCGTAGTAGGTGTTTTTGCGGCCCTGGTCCACCTCCCAGGCTGATCGCTGGTACGCCATCCTGGCCAGCTCCACCTTCATTGCCATCTCGGCCAGAAGGAAGGACACAGCTTGGTGCTGTGAAGCAGAAGGAGACAGAGGAGAATTTTAACTCTGTACAGAACAATTCAGTCACAATTAGCTTTTAAACCAAACAAACCTCAGCTATAACTTTGCCAAAGGTCTTCCTCTCCAGTGCGTAACCGGTGGCCTCGTCCAGTGCCCTCTGTGCCAGTCCTGTTGCTCCTGCAGCCACCTGCACAGATTTTACTGTACATTAGAACATAAAGGACACAAATCTACAAAATGAAAAGGTCTAGCATGCAACATTTGCAAATGTTTCAATAAACTACTAAAGGTACAGTAGGTTTGTATCAGGGTATAATTACAATATAATTTGGTTTCCATAGCCTTAGTGTCTAACAACACTGGAAAAACACATGGAAAAGGCCAGATGTGTTTTTGACCAAGGGGCTTTCCAGGTGCCTGTTATATTCATATTGTGCTACACTTTCTAGTTTTTTGCAGTATAAACTTGTTTTGCCAACACAGAAATAGCAATGATTCCATCAGCACAAGTGCTTAGAACAGACAACAGGAGTCTAAAATCTGCTTTCTCGGTGCTGCCACCGTTGGCCACATTTCCTTAAGGCTGTTGTCTAGAGAAGCTTAAGTCTAGTTCAAATTATTTAATTTGCATTATGACAATAGGGTAATATTGAATTATTGGCCAATAATGATGAAATTATGTTGCCTACCCCAGCTTTCAGTTGACAGTAATGGCACCACTTGTTGAGAAAATTATATCTTGAGAGACATTTTTAACACTCATCCTGTTGCCAGACTTTTCCTGCGATAAAATGGAGAATGGAGTCCTCAGCATTTATACACTAGGAAGACTTACTGGTGGCCTCGTGTTGTCGAAGGCACCCATAGCGATTTTGAATCCAGCTCCCTCTCCTACCAGCATGTTCTCCTTCGGTATCCTCACATCCTCGAAGGTGATGCCTCTGGTATCAGAGCATCTCTGTCCCATGTTCATCTCCTACAAGCACAAAACACACACACTGACATGTTATCTGTTGATGTTGTCGTAGAGAGAGTCATCTTTCAACTGGTAGGTTGTGGGTTTGATTAGCAGCTCCAATTCCCAGTGAAAGATGAGTGATATAAAATGCACTGCACATAGATGTGTGAGTGAAGGTGTGAATGGCAATACTGTAGTGTGAAGCAGCTTTGAGTCTAGAGTCTTGAGACTAGAAAGTTCTATATAAATACAGACCATTTGCTATTTATGTCCTGGTTGCACAGTGTCAAAATAATGTTCTCTTTGAGTCAAACATTTATCCTGATGTTGTGTAGATTCATGTATTGTGCTGTCACATGCTTGCAATATCATCAGTGAATCATCTACATCTACAGTGTCACTCTTGTGTGAGCTCTGGCAGTATACTAACTGAAAGACTTGTATCATGTATCAACTTTAGAACAAACAGAGTTTTGTTTTAAGCAGGTTTATCAAGTTAGTCAGGAAATGTAAAAAAAAAAACAACTATCGACTATCTCACTGTGTGTGCGCTGCTACAACCTACACCTAGTGACGAGCCAAAGACAATTCAACATGAAATTGATCAACACAACATGGTTGACTACCAAAAAGGCAAAAAAACATTGTCTTCCACTCTCACCTCACAGTTGTCCAAGCTCATTATCTTGTTGCTTTGTTTAACACAAGCACATGCTCATTATGTTTTATTGACTGTACTAACCCGACTCATAGCAAATGATTCAATAGGTTTTATTACTGTATGTCAAAATCCTTTAATTGGAACAATTTCACACAGTGTGATTTTTAATGACTGTATATTTGCAGAAATCGATCAGCATGGAGGACATTACTCAAATGAAATTAACTAAACCCTGAGAACATTTTATGTACACACACACACACACTGAGAGGCCTCTGAATGGTATCTTTTCCTGTGTGCAGTGATTTCAAATCAACAAGGAACACTTTATGCGTTATGTCTCGTACAAAACTAAAATTAACCACACTGCAAAGCCTGGTCTTAACACAAAGCCATATCTTCTGCCTCATCTCACCTTCCTTCCAATTTGGATTCCTGGAGTGTCAGCTTCTACAATGAAGCCAGTAAAAGCCTTGCTGGTTGGACATTTAGGGTCTGGGTTAGTGCGAGCCAGGAGGAAATACCTGTAGATGTGACACAAAGGACGCTTTAAAAAAAAAAAAACATGGCAGAACCAAGAAACTAAATAAGGCACCATTAAGACAAGATGATAATGTTAGAAATATACACTTTTGTATCTTTCACACTGTTATAATTGTATAATGTTAGATCACCACTTAAATAACTTGATTATACACATGATATGTAATGCATCCAATTCTGACTGGGATATCTACACAAGGGACTGTGGTGTGGACCTCTGCAGATGACGGCCTGTGCCCTAACAGTAGGGACAGAGCAGTTTATGATCGTACTCAGAAACTAGTCAGCATAACGAGAATAATAACTGCTTTAGGATATTTTATTGTACTTATTTACAAGGGTTGAGATTGGCGAGGTTCCAAGTGCACTGAGTAGGTATACGTAACGTCGCCAGACTGCCAGCCACTGATTGGTCAGAGTGCCGTCAAAGAAAGAGACGTCCGACACAGAAATCAAGCTGAACAATGCCGAACTGTAGATCAGTTAAAACTATTTAACAATCCTAAAAACGTGGGTTCATCTCCAGGGAAATGTCTAAAATCTCAATATTTAACAGAGGAGTCTGGTGTATTTAGGGACAGCACCGCTGATCACGACCAGCATCACATACACTGCCTTTTCAGTCTGTGTCAGACGGAGTCTGTGCCCTGGTCATGGAGGAAGTACTGAATAAATACAAACAACTGCTTTTCAAGTCACTAGTCACTAGTCACTCGTTTGTGTGTGTCACGTGTAAAACAAAGTCAGTGATGACGCCGCCCACATTTGAGTAGGTACTTTTTACTTCACCCCACAGATTGTGAAGTATTGTTTTTTTTTTTTGCCTCTGTTGCAATACGAGCAACAGATTCCGACAGAGGCTTGTTAGAATTCAACAAATTAACTAACTAGTAGATTAGGGAAGTCTCTTAAACAGTTAACTACAGTTAAATATTCCTGTGTGACTTAAAAGCTCCATAAAAGCTGCTCTCCAAAAAGTCATAACTATGTGATCATATCTCTTGTAGAGTGGCTTATAAAGGCAAAGCGTCACAGCAATATTTGGAACACTGGAATTAAAGAAGAAACTAGCATGTTCTACCATTTCAATCACTGCCTATTGGATTTGCAACCAATAAAAAAACAACAGTATTATAACAGTATTTGTGAGTACATACCAGTTGGCTTTCCCACCGTTGGTGATCCACATCTTTTGCCCGTTGACAACATACTCGTCACCCACCTTCACAGCTCGCGTCTTGAGGCCGGCCACATCGGAGCCTGCCCCCGGCTCTGTGACACAGTACGCCTGCCAAAAACAAACCACACAAAAATAATATAATACTGTCTGATGTGATGACGGACAGACCTGTACCTTTTTACTGGAGTCATGACACAGTTGTGTCGTTGTATTACAACATATGAGGGCTTTTATTTGTCCCTACATAACTATTAAAAACAAACTTGCACAAGGTAACTTGGGACAACCTTGTCAGAGCAGCCTGTTGTGACAAAGTTAGCTATTATTTTAGCAAAATACAATTTAAATATACTGTGTGCACAAGAAACATGTGACACTGGGTAATTGTTCACTTACACACATAAGAGGCTCCTCAGTCATCCTGCCCAGGTATTTCTTCTTCTGAGCGTCATTACCAGCGATAATAACAGGCATTTGCTGTGTGAAGAAAGACATGTAACATGATAAAAATCAATGCTTCTCTTGATGATGCATTAATGACATGGTGATTAACACAACATGGGGATTACTATAGGCTACCATCAGTGTAAAATCTTCACAATAAAATGTTTTGAAATCAGAATTGGTCATTTCCATATGAAAATGTTGAAAGGCATCATACTTTGTTGTATTCTAAATTAAAAATGTTTTGTTTATAGCAGCAATTGACAAAGTGTAGTATAACACATGAGTCACAACCAGTCATTTTTACATATTAACTTTTGTTGCTCATGGATTCACTGAATGGGATTAGAGGTAGATCCTGTCAGATTCTGTTGGATTATATTTTTTAAAATGTATGTACTCACTGATACTAAAACATAACGACATAACATAAACAATGATGTTATTGATTGTTTTTCCAGCCCTGCCCCAGATGAACAACTTACCCCCAGAGAGTTTGCTTCAATAGCAGTCTGGACTCCTGTGCACCCGTAAGCCATCTCTTCTGTGATGAGGCAGCTGTCAAAGATTGACAAGCCCATTCCACCTTAACATGAAGACAAACAAAATATTTAAGGACTCACTGTCAGTACATTCCAAGCACAGTTAAGTCAAACTACAGTTGTACCTAATTACGCCATTTAATTGGTCTACTGTACGTGTCCCACTTTGCAAACTCTTACCGGGAATAAATTGATTAAAAAAAGTGTGTCCGTCTTCACTCATCTAAGTGCCGATATGTCCCTTTTCAGCTTGTTAACGTAAGGTATTTTCTAGTTGAACTATTACCTTACAGACCTAACCTCTGTTAACATTCTACTATTCATCAACACCAAAATATTGAATTCTTTAAGCTGACAGGACATAAATTCAGTCCCTGATGTAACATGGATTCTGGATTTCACCATTTTTCTGGCTGTGCCCTCTCCCTCTATGTACACAAGCTCCCTCTATTATTTCTGGGTCAAAGCCCAGAGGCAGTAACACCCATTCAAACCAATATGCTGTTTCAAAAGAACAATTCAGAACATATTTATTAACTGGCTATTGTTTAGGAAACCATCTATAGACTAAAATGGTATGCAAAGGAGGCCTAAGAACATGCAAGTGGGAAACTTGCTTCATGTTATGCAAAAGTTCAATCATTCTGAAATGGTCAATGAGCAAGAAAACGACGTACCATATTCCTGTGGGATGTGACTGTTCATCAGACCAAGCTCCCATGCTTTTTTGATGACAGGGATAGGATACTGCAAAAACATTCAGGGGTTACACTTACATTCATAATTATTTATTTAAGGTGACATAAATGTCTTACTATGTAGTTTACATAAGACTACGCAGTATATTTAAATTCATAAATGTTACTGTTCCATGTCAGTTAATCTCAAGATTTTCTAAAACCGGAATAATGATTAATGACTTATTGCAAAATGTGACTCTAGCTATTAAATGATCAACTAACAATTGCAACTCTAGTTTTCCCTGATGAATGAAGTCTGTGCTGTGCAGGTACTGTATATAGGACCATATGCATGTAGGTATTGGGAATTAATATAACATTGAAGAAAAGGGCATGTGCACAGTCCAAAAACAAGAAGTAGGATGACACATTTGTCAGTTTTAATGACAAGAAGGTTGGAACATTAAGTCAATCAGTACAAATTAATCAATAATCAATAATCAATCTTAGGGGCAATTTACATGCAGCATCTAAAAATACTTAAACACATTAAAAAAAGACAGAAATACACTGTTTAGTTAAACTCACTTCTCCACTCTTGTCATAAGCAGCTGCAACAGGGACGATGTCTTCACGTGCAAACCTCCTCGCCAGCTGCTGAAACTCCTTCTGCTGATCGGTTAGCTCTGTGGGTCGAAGCAGCACAAAGAAAAGTTTCTATGAAAACTTGTATGTTTTCTTTACTGATAAAACATTCAGAGCTTGTATGGTCTGTGAATGAAGGAAGGAGGTCACAGTAAGTGAGGTACACCTGGAAAAACAACAAACAAAAACACAACATACTTCAAATTGCTACAGACTTTAGGGAAGACAACAAAACTTTCAAGTACACCAGAAATCTGAGTGCTAAATTTTATAATATGAACAAAATTACATTGTGTGATATTTCTAAAGATCCAATGTATGCATTGAAGGAATAATTAACTTAGGGCTGGTCCTTTTTATCACTGTCTCGTTTACCATGAACAAGAGCATGCCACTAACTGGACTAGAAAGTGTCATTCTCCAGGAAGCATGCACAGTCGTGCGTAAGGTCTGCACAATGTCAAACTGGAGGTCTGTACTGAGTAGACCCTTGTGGAAATGGGTGAATGACAAAATGACGACCCTCGCCGACAGTGGTTAACAAAGGTAATTTGAAATATTAAAAAAAAAAAAGAAAGAAAAGTGAGTGATGTTTTAGGACATGTTTAGGAAGTATACACAACAATATCAAAAA
Source organism: Solea solea (assembly GCF_958295425.1). Classification (NCBI taxonomy): domain Eukaryota; kingdom Metazoa; phylum Chordata; class Actinopteri; order Pleuronectiformes; family Soleidae; genus Solea; species Solea solea. The sequence continues at coordinate 4,262,824 of NC_081134.1, read as the reverse complement.
ATTACACCGCATACTAACCAAACGAGTAGCCGGAGGCTGACAACGAGCTGCTGGATGCTGCAGCATTGGCTGCATCGGAGCTTTGCAGCCGGATCCCAGACCTCACACTGGCTCTGAGCACCTGTGTGCATGTAGAGGGGAGAGTTAACACATAAATTAGTTCACCTTAAACAGCACAACTCGTAAAAAGTCAGCTAATAATTAGATAACCTCACTTGCTCTTTCCTCTCAGGTATAACAATTACATCTGGGCCACATGGCTTAGTCTCCTTAGCTGACCGCAAGGAGACAGTTTTATTCCCAGTAAGATAATTTGCTCCCTCATCATCCTCTACCTCACATATACTTTAGATATATATATATATATATACTCCATTAGGATGGAGCGAGAGATAAGGTGATATATTATTATTACATGTAATTTATTAGTATGTTTGTTTAATTTTGTCTGCACTCTGATCAAAATTCCTCTGCTCCACTCCACTGGTGGTACATGTCAATATTATATATAATAAAATGATGTGTGTATGGGCAAAGAGACCTAATGCAAACATTTAACTTGGCAACAATGATTAAGAGTTAATGATCAGCCACATTTTTTGTAAGATACACGACTTTTTACTGTTTTCACCACATTAGACCAGGATTAGATCAGAAACTTTACATTTACACACCTACTCTGGTCTTGTAAAATCTGGAAAAGTTAACGTTAATCATAAAGACTACTTCCGGTTCATGGCTGTGTTCCAGGCGAATAATTTATTTTCATATTCAGAGGCTCTTTCGTTATGGACATTTTGTCTACTATAAAACCTCTCACGGTGTGTGTAATTCTGCGAAATATATTAACATACACGCACATTTAGAATTTTCTAAACACCCTTTGGCTGTTGACAAGTTACTGCAAACAAAACGACAGTGGAAGGTGACACTATATGTTCTTCTTCTCTCCCTAAACGCTTCAACATCTTTTAATCTTTACAGTTGTAGTGGTCACTTGTTTTGTTACATACATTTATGGCTGTGCAGGTTCTCACTCATTTTGGTCATAGTCGTCTTCAGTCGTTAGCTGCAGGCAACTAGACTACTGAAGCTAGGAATGCTACATAGCTCGTCACGTAGCCTTTACACAGTGTCAGAGAGGTAAAAGCAGAACTAATACAGCGAGCAACAGCGTTCCGTGTCTTACTTAATAAACCAAAATAATCATGGTGGAGGTTTGTAGTAAACAAGGTCACTTACCTTGTTGAGCAACATTGTTTTGACACGTCGTTTATGAAAGCCCGTAATCTCAATGACCGCTACAACTGCCCACATCCAAAATGAACGTCGTTTCGGCCAATCACAGCAGCGGGATTTGACCACGTGACGTTAGTAGATGTGTGCCAAATGACTTTTGCCCCACTTCCCTTCATTAAAAGACGCTGCGTGGGTTTGTCGGGTCTGCTTGACTTTGTCGTATGTACTGTTTAGTTTGTAGATAAGTAAATCAGCTGTGTACATGGAGACCGGTTTGTGAATCACACCTAAATAGTGACTGAAACGCAAAAGCAGGATTTTAATCTATAGAATGTATGTGTGGTTTCAAATGTAAAGCCATATGACCTACGAGGTCATGCCATGATTGTGAGGTTAAGGGGAATTATGTCTACAATATATACACATCTGCCTTGAGCATCTGAGATGGTTTCTACAGCCCCATTTCAAACTATGCTGGACCGTGGTTGTCACGGTTTTTTCCGTGTCTGCACCTTTTACAGGTGTCGTGCCAAAGGGATAGTTGATGCCTAGTGATGCGCGCACAGCCAGTTGAAGCTGAGTCGCGTTATTTATGATGTGCATGGCTACTTTTCTCCAGACTAAATCATAATTGGCAAAATACAAATGTCCTTGATTGGCACTGGGCAAGTCTGATATCGTTCTATGCATATGCTTGGAAACTGCTAATTTTACGTTTACCCGTTGAAATACCTTTTAGTGAGGCTGGATGGTTCACTTTCCCAAAGCAGCATCGAGTGCAATTCCTAAATACATCTAACAAAAACCTGAGACGGCAGCATGTCTGAGCACTTGGTAAAATTAATGCTTCAATAACCAAGAGTAAAACTAGACCTTCACCTTTCCTAACGACACTTACAGCTGAAACAAGTACTCCAGTAAAATGATTTTGATAATCATTTGATTAGCATTCAATTAAAAATTACTGAGCTTCTTAAATGTGAATATTTCCCAGTTTCTTTGCTATATACTGGAAAGAAAACACCAAGACTGATGATTCTGGTTTGGACAAAGTATTTAACATAATTTTCAGGTTTGAAAAAAAAAAAAAAAAAAAAAACAACTAAGATTTTATGGACCAGGAACAGGAAATGGAAATCATAGGAACAGGAAATCATAAGTTTCAGCCCCAACACTACAAGAACCCAAAGCAGATGTTTTCTGTTACACTTCCTGCTTATACCCAGACCTATGTTGTACATAGATCAACACCTGTGACTGCTAATGCTGAGCCCCATCACAAATAAAACAAGCCGTGACAGCAGACACTTGTGTGGTGGGAGGAATTTATTGACGAATCAAACAGCTGTACATCTATTTGCCTTTCTTGGCCTTGATCTTCCTCAGGTAGAACTCAAGCTCCTTGCCTTCCAGGACGTAACCGTCTGCCCTGCCACACTGACCAGGTTTGGAAACGATGCAAGCTGCAGGAAAGAAGACATATAGGGTCAGCGATGAAGATGTAAAAACCTCGAGTGGGAACAGCACTGTAGTCAAGTCTCAACAGTTCAGTTATGAGGCAGGTTTGAGGATTTTTTTTAATGAGAAAAGTTCTGAGTGGTAGATTTTGTCAATTACATTCAGGCCCAACAATCTGCCATCACCTTGTCTTGTTTGAAATGTTTTCCAGTACAGTGTTGATTTAAACACATAGCTGAGCAGCCTCTTAATGGCTTCAATCAGTAGAAATATTCTTCAGCTATGTCTTAACAACCTTCAGACAAAAAAGTGGGTGAATCGTCAAAGCTAACATTCAAAACAACTTAAGTCTAAAGATTAGTCTTACCGAGCAGCTTTCCCTGCTGGAATTGCTCCTCCAGGAGTGGGCTGATCTTGGCCATCTTCTTACGCTCATCGTATTTCTTCTGGGTCCTCTTTGATCTTTTCTTGTTCAGGACCTCTTCCTCCTCAGGAGTCTACAGCAGTGGGGGAAACGAGGCTTGTTAAATAAAACTGAAGTGAACCAGCCGTCAGTACTAAAGGACACAAGTACATAATCTGACAACATTGCACATTATGACTGAACACCACGTCTTTCTCAGAGTCACTGATATCATCACTTCCATTCAGTAGCAGAACTGGACAAAGTTATCTTCATGGAAAGACAAGGCAGATGAGGTGACTTTACCCCACATACAGTGGCTACATTTTCACTCAAGTGCTTTGCTTTAAAATCAGCATCTTAATACTACAGCAGCAATGACAGCCAAGATAAAAGCTAGACAAACACTTAAGTGATGCTGAATATGTCACCAAGTAAAAGGCACTTATATCAGTAGCATTAACTCCACATACCAGCTTGGCTCCCTTCTTGCGTCCCAGAGGAGTGGCGTAGTGAGCCTCATACCACTGTCTGTAGGGTAGACTGTCAACGAGAACAATGCAATTCTTCACCAGGGTCTTGGTTCTGACAAGCTCGTTGTTGGAGGCATTGTAGACCACATCAATGATCCTGGTCTTCCGTGTGCAGCCTGAGAGCAAAAATAGTGGGTCGTTGGCAAATGTAGATTTTAAACTTTGTTCACTCATTTTGGCAAATATGAAAAAATGCTTTGCATGACAGGTCTTTCTCAGAGTCACGATTATCATCACTTGCATTCAGTAGCAGAACTGGACAAAGTTATCCTCACAGAAAGATGTGCAACAGGGAGGGCTCAAACAGACCCATGAATTCAAAGTGGCACTGATGATAAACTTACACTCAGAGCCCCATGAGAAATTGCCAACATCAAGCCTCAGAGCACGGTACTTCTTGTTTCCACCACGGACCCTCACTGTGTGGATGCGACGAGGTCCGATCTACAAAGAGGGAATGATTGTTAAATATTAGTGACAATACAATCAGTGCCTGGAAGTAATTCTGAACCAGAAAATAAACTTACAATAAAAACAGCACCATAAACAAGTACTGAAGCGTGTCAGTGTAACTATGACAAGTCCTAACATTGGTAGGTCCAAAGCTTTGAACCAAAACGGTCCAAAAAAGACCTACCTAAGGTCAGGTTTTCATCACCCACGCATCACCACATTAAACTTAATTTCTGAATATATAACGATTTTATTCACCTTTGTGTTTGCAGGAGGGCGACCAAGCTCATACTTCCTCTTCTTGTGGTAGGGCTTACGTTTACCGCCTGTCTTGCGGCGTTTATGCCAGTTGTCCCTTGAGATACCTGGGTGAATGAACAAAGAAATTTAAAGCATCTGACAAGTCAGTGTGTGTTCACTGCAAAATGATGCAGAATGCTTGAGTTATCAGTTCTCCAAGGTAGGTTGTCTGCAATTTTAATTCGGATTACCGAGTTTCATCATGTCACTCAAGCATTTTTTGTACACCACAATCAAATATGTTTATCTCACTGAGACTATTTATACGAAGTACATAAATACTGACACAACTGCATATGCTCACGTGCAGCATTTCGAAATTAGAGTACACAAAATAAACTTTGTACCACGTGGATCTTCAACCATCTGGTGATATTCAAACTTTAACACCTGAAACATACCTTGTGTCTAAAGCATTTAAAAAGTAGCCAATGATAGATATGCACTAAACTACTGCCACACTGTAGCGCGTGTTGTGCCACAACAACCTAGTTAGTAATACAATATCCTAATTTCCTAATAAAAAAAAAATCCAAATACAAGCAAAAACAATTATTCTCAACACTCGGCACGTCGAACAGACGACACTACATTCTGCGAAGATGTTTTCAAAATGCAAACACAAATATAAGTCTATTTTTCTGCTACACTTACAAGTCCGTGGCTAGCTAGAAGACAAGTGCAAGCAGCCATCTTGCCTCAGAGATTCACTACATGCTTAAATAAAACAAAATTAACAGACTATAGCTAGCAAATACGAAGTTAAAACTGCTTAAACAACATTTAACTTCAACATAGCCAACCATTATTAGATCAATCCTTCGTTAAATTATCAGATGGCCAAGGATTCTCCCTCCTTCAGCCGTTAGCTGCAGGCAACTAGACTACTGAAGCTAGGAATGCTAGCCTTTACACAGTGTCAGAGAGGTAAAAGCAGAACTAATACAGCGAGCAACAGCGTTCCGTGTCTTACTTAATACACCAAAATAATCACGGTGGAGGTTTGTAGTAAACAAGGTCACTTACCTTGTTGAGCAACATTGTTTTGACACGTCGTTCATGAAAGCCCGTAATCTCAATGACCGCTACAACTGCCCACATCCAAAATGAACGTCGTTTCGGCCAATCACAGCAGCGGGATTTAACCACGTGACATTAGTAGATGTGTGCCAAATGACTTTTGCCCCACTTCACTTCATTAAAAGACGCTGCGTGGTTTTGTCGGGTCTGCTTGACTTTGTTGTTGTATGTACTGTTTAGTTTGTAGATAAGTAAATAAGCTGTGTACGTGGAGACCGGTTTGTGAATCACACCTAAATAGTGACTGAAACGCAAAAGCAGGATTTTAATCTATAGAATGTATGTGTGGTTTCAAATGTAAAGCCATATGACCTACGAGGTCATGCCATGATTGTGAGATTAAGGGGAATTATGTCTACAATATATACATCTGCCTTGAGCATCTGAAATGGTTTCTACAGCCCCATTTCAAACTATGCTGGTCCGTGTCTGCACCTTTTACAGGTGTCGTGCCAAAGGGATAGTTGATGCCTAGTGATGCGCGCACAGCCAGTTGAAGCTGAATCGCGTTATTTATGATGTGCATGGCTACTTTTCTTCAGACTAAATCATAATTGGGAAAATACAAATGCCCTTGATTGGCACTGGGCAAGTCTGATATCGTTCTGTGCATATGCTTGGAAACTGCTAATTTTACAGGTATTTTGCACGTTTACCCGTGGAAATACCTTTTAGTGAGGCTGGATGGTTCACTTTCCCAAAGCAGCATCGAACGCAATTCCTAAATACATCTAACAAAAACCTGAGACAGCAGCATGTCTGAGCACTTGGTAAAATTAATGCTTCAATAACCAAGAGTAAAAATAGACCTTGACCTTTCCTAACACTTACAGCTGAAACAAGTACTCAACTAAAATGATTTTGATAATCATTTGATTATTTATTTATTTATTTATTTCGGTCATGACATTTAGATCACTCATCACATAACATTGCAGTTCACACAATATACATAACCGAAAGGGAAAGCGGGAGAAGCAAAGTTTAACTAGTCCCGGCCCCATTATCATCATACATTTCATTTCCTCTTTTTTTTATTTCTTTTTTATGACATTTTGACAAAGAAAACATGTTTCAGCATCCGGTAGCACTCAGAGATATAGTCTAGCTCTAGACAGTCAACTCAGGTTACATTTGCTTCCCCTGCCGTTTCCCACAGTGTCTACAGATTTCTGTCCCTGACCTTTGTCATACTTTCCTTCTGTGTCATTCTGTATCGATTAATAGTCATCTCTACATACTTCTTTTTAAATACACTCAGTTTTGCTGATTTTTTCATCTCCTCATCCAGATTGTTCCACTGTCTGACCCCTGTGACCGATACAGTAAAGGATTTTAATGTAGTTCTTACCCTTCTCTCCCTAAACCTCATGTTCCCTCTTAGATTGTGTCCCTCCCCTCTGTTCAGGAATAATGTCTGTAGATTGTGAGGGAGGTATTTGTTGGCAGGCCTATAAATCATCTGTACTGTGCGGTATTTTATTAAGTCATAGAATTTAAGTATTTTTGATTTGGTAAATAGTTGATTTGTATGTTCTCTGTACCTGGCATAGTGTAGGATTCTCAAGGCTCTTTTTTGGAGTATAAACAGGGGATAAGTAGTGGGTTTGTAAGTGTGTCCCCAGACCTCTGCGCAGTATTGCAGGTGTGGAGAGACTAGTGCGCAGTACAACAAGTACAGTGCCTTCTGGTTTAATAGTTTTTGTGCCCTCCAAAGTATGGACACACTCCTGGCCAGCTTGCCTTTTAACTGTTTGGTGTGTGGCTTCCAACTTAACATGTCATCAATAATCACTCCCAGCACTTTGTACTCATTAACCCTTTCAATGTCCACTCCATTAACTTGTATGTTAATAGTAGTCTTACAGCCTTTTTTCCCATACAGCATATATTTAGTTTTCTCTAAATTTAGAGATAGTTTATTTATATTAAATCACACATGTAGATTGGCCATTTCATGATTGACTGTTTCCACTAATTGGTTTAGGTCTTCCCCCGAACAGAAAATATTAGTATCATCTGCAAATAAAATTAATTTCAGAATATTGGTTACCTTGCATATGTCATTAATGTATAGTATAAACATTTTTGGGCCCAGCACTGATCCTTGTGGGACCCCACAAATTATGTCCAAGCAAGTCGATGATCAATCTCCCATCTTAACATATTGAGATCTGTTGTGAAGATAACTCTTGACCCATTCCAGTGCTATGCCTCTTATACCGTATCTCTCCAGTTTAGCTATCAAAATATCATGGTTGATGGTGTCAAACGCCTTTTTCAGGTCTATGAATATTCCTATTGAATGTAATTTTTGATCAATGGCGTCAGTAATGGTTTCCACAGACTCAGTTAAAGCTAGCGCCGTCGAGTGGTTTCTTCTGAATCCATATTGGCTATCATATAGCAGATTGTGTTTGTTAATGAAGTTGTCTAGCCTATCGTTAAATAGTTTCTCCAGAATTTTTGACAATTGTGGTAGTATTGAGACTGGTCTGTAATTAGTAAATTCATGTATGTCACCTTTCTTAAACAATGGCACTACTTTTGCCACTTTCATTTTGGTGGGAAATGTCCCAGTTTGAAATGACAGGTTTCAGATGTGTGTTAAATGTGAAACGATTTCAACTATTACTTTCTTAATTAGCTTCATGTCGAGGTCATCAACATCCGTGGATGTTTTTGCTACACATTTGTTGACCAGGTGTGTAATCTCGCTTTCCTTCACTGGGGTGAGAAACATTGTGCTTGGGTTTCTGTCTCTGTCCTTATCAAAGTGGTCCCAGTGAAGGAGTGAGTCAGGAATGTTCTTTGCCAAATTCAGCCCCACATTGACAAAAAATTCATTAAATCTTTCTGCTATGATTTCTTTGTTATCTTCCTTAGTGTTTTTGTCCTTGAAGTAGAGAGGATAGCTAGGTTTTGTGTTTTTGTTTTTGATCACATCATTTAGGATGTCCCATAGTTTTTAAGTATAGCTCATGTTTTCTGCCAGCAGATTACTGTAGTATTATTTTTTGCAGTCATTTAAGATGCTATTTAATTTGTTCCTATATTGTTTGTATCTCGTTTCTGAATGTTCTGTCCGTAATCTCATGTACTGTCTGTACAGGGTGTTTTTCTTCTTGCGGGCATTTATCAACGTTTTTGTTAACCATGGTTTCCCCTCCTTTTTCTGATTTGTATGTCTTTTCATTACAGGACAGTGTCTGTTATACAGCGTGTTAAATATTTGCAAAAAGGAATCATAAGCATCATTTACATCTGTTTCTTTGTAAACCTCGTTCCAGCCCTGCCTCAGTTCATTTTTCAGTGTACGCATCCCTTTTTCAGTCCTGACCCTTCTATATATATTTCTGTTCGGTGTCTGTGTCACAGTGTGCTTCCAATCATGGATAGTAAAGATTGGCAGGTGGTCGCTTACGTAATTTATCAGTAGTCCTCTTGTTATGCCTGTCCCTATAATATTTGTGATATCAATTAGGGTCGTACTGTGTGTCGTGAACCTGCTTGGACGTGTAATGAGGGGGTGTAGGCCCAGTGTATACATCATATTAATGAAGTCATTAATCATCGGATTTCGTTTTCGGGTCGAGTAAGTCAATGTTCACATCGCCACAGATAAAACCCTCTTTTGGCTGGTCCCTGAAAACATCCTTCCATTCATTGAAATCCTCTCCATCCATTTTTAATTAAAAATGACTGAGCTTCTTAAATATTTTCCAGTCTCTTTGCTGTATACTGGAAAGAAGTCACCAAGATAATTATTCTGGTTCGGACAAAGTATTTAACATAATTTCCAGGTTTGAAAAAAAAAAAAAAAAAAAAACTAAGATTTTATGGACCAAAAATATACTGACCAATCAACAGGCAATCATAAGTTTCAGCCCCAACACTACAAGAACCCATGCAGATGTTTCTGTTACACCCAGACCTGTGTTCACAGATCAACACCTGTGACTGCTAATGCTGAGCCCCAACACAAATAAAACAAGCCGTGACAGCAGACACTTGTGTGGTGGGAGGAATTTATTGACGAATCAAACAGCTGTACACCTATTTGCCTTTCTTGGCCTTGATCTTCCTCAGGTAGAACTCAAGCTCCTTGCCTTCCAGGACGTAACCGTCTGCCCTGCCACACTGGCCAGGTTTGGAAGCGATGCAAGCTGCAGGAAGGAAGAAATATAGGGTCAGCAATGAAGATGTAAAAACCTTGAGTGGGAACAGCACTGTAGTCAAGTCTCAACAGTTCAGTTATGAGGCAAGTTTGAGGATTTTTTTTTAATGAGAAAAGTTCTGAGTGGTAGATTTTGTCAATTACATTCAGGCCCAACAATCTGCCATCACCTTGTCTTGTTTGAAATGTTTTCCAGTACAGTGTTGATTTAAACACATAGCTGAGCAGCCTCTTAATGGCTTCCATCAGTAGAAATATTCTTCAGCTATGTCTTAACCTTCAGACAAAAAAGTGGATGAATCGCCAAAGCTAAAATTGAAAACAACTTAAGTCTAAATATTAGTCTTACCGAGCAGCTTTCCCTGCTGGAATTGCTCCTCCAGGAGTGGGCTGATCTTGGCCATCTTCTTACGCTCATCGTACTTCTTCTGGGTCCTCTTTGATCTTTTCTTGTTCAGGACCTCTTCCTCCTCAGGAGTCTACAGCAATGGGGGGAAACAAGGCTTGTTAAATAAAACTGAAGTGAACCAGTCGTCAGTACTAAAGGACACAAGTACATAATCTGACAACATTGCACATTATGACTGAACACCACGTCTTTCTCAGAGTCACTGATATCATCACTTCCATTCAGTAGCAGAACTGGACAAAGTTATCTTCATGGAAAGACAAGGCAGATGAGGTGACTTTACCCCACATACAGTGGCTACATTTTCACTCATGTGCTTTGCTTTAAAATCAGCATCTTAATATTACAGCAGCAATGACAGCCAAGATAAAAGCTAGACAAACACTTAAGTAATGCTGAATATGTCACCAAGTAAAAGGCACTTATATCAGTAGCATTAACTCCACACATACCAGCTTGGCTCCCTTCTTGCGTCCCAGAGGAGTGGCGTAGTGGGCCTCATACCACTGTCTGTAGGGCAGACTGTCAACGAGGACAATGCAATTCTTCACCAGGGTCTTGGTTCTGACAAGCTCGTTGTTGGAGGCATTGTAGACCACATCAATGATCCTGGTCTTCCGTGTGCAGCCTGAGAGCAAAAATAGTGGGTCGTTGGCAAATGTAGATTTTAAACTTTGTTCAGTCATTTTGGCAAATATGAAAAAATGCTTTGCATGACAGGTCTTTCTCAGAGTCACGATTATCATCACTTGCATTCAGTAGCAGAACTGGACAAAGTTATCCTCACAGAAAGATGTGCAACAGGGAGGGCTCAAACAGACCCATGAATTCAAAGTGGCACTGATGATAAACTTACACTCAGAGCCCCATGAGAAATTGCCAACATCAAGCCTCAGAGCACGGTACTTCTTGTTTCCACCACGGACCCTCACTGTGTGGATACGACGAGGTCCGATCTACAAAGAGGGAATGATTGTTAAATATTAGTGACAAAACAATCAGTGCCTGTCAGTAATTCTGAACCAGAAAATAAACATACTATAAAACAGCACCATAAACAAGTACTGAAGCGTGTCAGTGTAACTATGACAAGTCCTAACATTGGTAGGTCCTAAGCTTTGAACCAAAACAGTCCAAAAAAGACCTACCTAAGGTCAGGTTTTCATCACCCACGCATCACCACATTAAACTTAATTTCTGAATATATAACGATTTTATTCACCTTTGTGTTTGCAGGAGGGCGACCAAGCTCATACTTCCTCTTCTTGTGGTAGGGCTTACGTTTACCGCCTGTCTTGCGGCGTTTATGCCAGTTGTCCCTTGAGATACCTGGGTGAATGAACAAAGAAATTTAAAGCATCTGACAAGTCAGTGTGTGTTCACTGCAAAATGATGCAGAATGCTTGAGTTATCAGTTCTCCAAGGTAGGTTGTCCGCAATTTTAATTCGGGATACCGAGTTTCATCATGTCACTCAAGCATTTTTTCTACACCACAATCAGATATGTTTATCTAACTGAGACTATATATTCGAAGTACATAAATACTGACAACTGCATATGCTCACGTGCAGCATTTCGAAATTATACGTGTACAGAGTACACAAAACAAACTTTGTACCACGTGGATCTTCAACCATCTGGTAATATTTAAACTTTAACACCTGAAACACACCTTATGTCTAAAGCATTTAAAAAGTAGCCAATGATAGACATGCACTAAACTACTGCCACACTGTAGCGCGTGTTGTGCCACAACAACCTAGTTAGTAATACAATATCCTAATTTCACAAGCAGAAAAACGACGGGAACCTCAAATAACCATAAATTACGTATTAAAAAGTTTTGATAAAACTTGTTTGAAAAAGGCACAACATTAAGTATTTTTCACAACGTTGTAAGAGCATGTCATGCTAAGAAACAGCCCGCTTAGCTAGCCAATGCTAGCACCAAGTTCCCCATGGGCTTCACACTCTAAAAATATCCAAATACAAGCAAAAACAATTATTCTCAACACTCCGAACACTACATTCTGAGAAGATGTTTTCAAAATGCAAACTCAAATATAAGTCTATTTTTCTGCTACACTTACAAGTCCGTCGCTAGCTAGAAGACAAGTGCAAGCAGCCATCTTGCCTCAGAGATTCACTACATGCTTAAATAAAACAAAATTAACAGACTATAGCTAGCAAATACGAAGTTACAACTGCTTAAACAACATTTAACTTCAACATAGCCAACCATTATTAGATCAATCCTTCGTTAAATTATCAGATGGACAAGGATTCTCCCTCCGACCCCAGCTTGAAAACACGTACCCATTCTCAGGCGCCGGCTAGAAAGAGGGATCGTAGAGGCTCATGGGTAGGTTTGAAGCCAAGTGCTCTCGCGAGAAGTTCGCTTACTGTCGACGGGATTTGGGGAACAAAGTGATACGACGAATGAATGACTTCGCTGTAAAAATCACACAACTTGAACAAATGTATACAATTTAACGTTAACGCACACTTTTAATATAAATATTATTTACTCTTACAATAATTGGTGAATATAAATGTTTTTAGTGGTTTAAGGTGGATTCCATTTTCATCAGGAAACCTTTTATTCTATTTTCATGGCAGTTGAACGTGTCAGTAAAATTATGCAACATATCAATCTATGCACTCAAAAGTCACCTTATACAGTCACTTTATCTATTTACCATATATATGAAATCTACTGTACATACATTTTCACTTATATGCAATAACTCTTGCCATTGTTTCTCTACTTTGTTTTTTTATTTATTTTTATTCTGTTTGTTGTTTGATTACTTAAAGGGAAAGCTCTCCCAGTTCGGTTGCATCATGTATACAATGACAAAAAAACGTTATTATTAATATTGTATATAATTATAATAATTAATCATCCAAGCCACATGGTTGGCCGCAGGGAGGTGGAGCCAATTCCAGCTGACATGGGGTGAAAGGCAGGGTCCAACTTGGACAGGTAACCAGTGTCATCACAGGACCAATACAATATAAACTCCACACAGAAAGACCCTCATTCAAACCAGGACCCCAACCACTGACATACTTACTGAGAGGTAACAATGCTAGCCACCACATGGCCCTACTAAATGATAATATTACTTTACATCATCCAGCTGCTTATATTCTCCTACGACAACTCTATCATGACATAAAATACAAATATGAACAACTTATTCAAGAAACACAAGAAATTATAAAATAAAACAAAACAAACAACCTCTCCATATTTCCATAAAGTTCTTTATTATATACAGCTTGGTTAATTGGCATTGGTATGTAGATATAGTGATACATCTGGCAAGCCTTTTTTCCCCCATTCATCTGATTTGTAAAGTATGCAGTTTGTTAAGTGAAGCAGCAGAAAGATCATTCTTCCCAGGGGCTCATGTCTGTGTCAATGGCCACACAGTTGTATGCAGCGTAACGAAGCTTTTCCTCACAAATCTTTGCACTGCAAAAAAGGAAAGGATGAGATAAACGTTACTCCCAGAATAAAGCAGCTTTTACAAATATATGCAATGTGGCAGTGAATACAGTACATTGTAAACACAGTCATCATTTTTTATGTAAAGCAAGTTTAATTTTTACAAGTCGATTGCTGATCTTTTACTGAATCAGTGCTCTCTATCATATTTTTTAAGTATCATTAAGTTGCACACTACTAATGAGATTCTTTCCCAATAATCAAAACTACTTAATATAGCACAGGTTTAGAATAAAGTAAGTGTACCTTGAAAATGTTTTAGAAGCAGTTATTTCAAGAAAAATTCTACACATTCTACATACCGAATCTAAAGCACAGAATGTTAGCGTACCTTGGATAGCTGGGTAAATAAAGCGTGCTGGAACATGTGGAGGACTGTGGAAGTGCATCTGTTGTTTCAGAGCTAAATATGGACAAATATATTTCAATACACAGAAAATAATAAACATCACATTCCACTGTATATCATCAAATTCACTGTTTTGCTTTCAATACAATTCAGTACTTTAGTTTTAGGGATATATTTGTGCTCACCCCGATTTGCCAGGAAAGATGTAGATAGGTGCAGGAAGACGACTTCTACCAGTTACAAACCTCAGAAACCTGCTGCGATCCTCTGAAAACCAAATTGAAATCACATTCAGTAACAACTTCCCATGAATGTTGGTTCATAGCTTTTATCTCATCACTGATGTGGATGTGTGCAGTATATTAAAATTACAAATACCGTTGGTGAAGTTGGTCAGTGCTTCCCACAAGTACTGCATTCTAACATCACTTTGCTCCAGGTCTTCAACTCGTGCTGGTGGGAAAAATAATTCATGACAATGATGCAGAGTATTGAACTGAAGAGAATTAGAGAATCAAACCAGCACTTCTAAATTCAAAGCTTAACTAACAATACATTCATTTTAGGGTGTGGTTCAACTGACACAGGCATCGCTAATGCAGCCACAAACAAAGCATCGCCTCCTCTGCCAGAACAGAAAATGAGAGCTCATGGTCAGAACTTGAAGCTGAACACTTACTGAGTCTTTTCAAGGCTTCCACAGTGATCTCTGGGTCTCCACACACTTTTTTTTCAACTTCCTGCCAGGTGAGCAGGTCTAGCACCGCCTGAGGAACCACCTTCAGCATCCCCGCCTGCATGGCTGCAATCTGTAACACACATGGTTTAATTATCATTAGGCAAAATGTGCACACAGATTTAGCAACTGCACAAAGACGACTTTCTTTTAACTGTAAGTTAAGTTGGGCAGAAGAAATTGCACACTGGAGCTTTAGGTGGTAACATATAGAAAGTCAGTCAGACCTGCTTCTTGCTCTCCTCTAGCCGAGCTTCCTGCACCAGGCGGACAAACTCTGTGCGATCCTCATAGCGAACGGCCACATTGCTGCCACCAGGGATGAGCTCCACCATCTGGCCATTGCTAAGCAGCGTGGTGTACACCAGCTCCTCCCCAAACCTGAACTCAAACGTCTCCTTGTCCGTGTTCTCCATGGCCTCCAGCAGGTTTACCTGAACAAACATTCAACTTAACCTTGAGACTATAACTCAATGAGACAGAGTTTGCTTGGAAACACAATATTTTTGAAGATATAAGAAATATAGGATCACATGACTATCAAGCAGATAGAAAATATTTGAATGTACTCACCAGCACTGAGTCTACAGCAGGGAAATCTTTACTCCAGCTGATGGCTTCCCCAGTCAGCTGCTTCCACACCAGCCCGGGCAGAGCCAAGACCTGCAGGTACAAAGATGACATCCAATAACCAAGTGTACACATCAGTGATTCTTTCTTTGTACCAATATTAACAACCTAGAGACAGAAGAGCATGAAAATTACTCACTAAGAAGTCTTTTCCTCTGAGAGCAGCTCCCATTAGCTGACCAATCCACTCATACTTGTTTAACTCTTTACAGGATGGGTTGGGGACGTAGTAATCTCTTGCCTCTAAGGCGCCCTGACAGAGAGCAGCAATAGTTTAACAAAGAAGCCAAATAAAACTTAAAATAGGACTGTGTGCAGACAACGATGGTGAATGATTACCTGATTGGCTGTGCGGCAGAAGAACGGCAGAGGCATGGGACACTCGGCTGAGCTGGGACAAAGCTCCTCAGACATGTCTGCCAGGCTGTCACGAAATCCACCTCCCTGGTCAATAATTCCCTCTGCAATGAACTTACATTCCCACCACTGATCATAGCGAGCAGGCCACCTGAGGAATAAAGAGGTGAAACAGTTCATCTTAGTGTTCTTTTCTGACATATTGATATTTATATGAAACTAATTAAACTGATGGGAGACCTAAAAAATAGCAAACCTATAATCCAACATCTTCTCTAATTTGTCTGATGGCTTGAGGCCTTCAAACACCTGCAACAGAAGAATAAAAAATAATAAGGCAACAAAGGCAGCACTATTGTTACATCACACAGTCACAAGTAAAAATCTGTTTTCATGTTTCCATCTCATCACACTTAAGTATCACAGTGAGAGTCTATTGAGTACCTGGTTGAACACAGCGTTCTTGCAGTCCAGGTCTAGAGACGGATTGTCTCTGTGTTCCATGGCCAGACGTCTGTTGATGTAAAGTCGGGGCATGAAATTTGGTTTACTGGTCTCAGAGTCCTTGAGGCACTGAGTGATGAGAGCTGTGCGACACTTTGACAGCAGCAGGAACTGTTTTATGCCCTGGAGGATGTCAGAGAAGACACATGTTTTGAAAGCACATCAGGCAATATATCATTTATTTTTTATGTAACATCTAAAATGGGTGGAAAAGTAATACATATTTATGTTTCGATAAGTGTCCCTGTTCTGAATGTCTTGAAGTCCATCAAGAAGACAAAAAACAGACTTGCTGATACTGACAGAAGAGAAGTTCTATTCATTGGGAATGAAGAAAATCTTATTCCAGTGGAAGGATGGAAATAATTCCACTTTAACCCAGTTTCTGTTTTTCACAAATGGTGTTATAATGTACTTAATTTGATCTAAGATGACTCACTTTGATGTGGTTGAAGGTCCCCAGACTGTAGTCCCAGGCTGGCACCACATGAGGGAGTGCACTGTCCAGGAGACAGATGAACCTGCAGAGTGGGACAGAACAATGACAACATTTAAAACCCTGACATATGCTGGTAATACTTAATACTTACAAATGTAAAATTTAAAAGTGCAGAGGGTAACTTGAAGCTTTTTTAAATAAAAACATTCAAATCACTGTCAAACGAGTTCACACAATGCTGGTTAAGCATATCACATCTACACATCTGTCTCTGTGTTTCTCATAGTAGCTGTGATTAGATTTCCAGTGTTGCACAAAGGAGGTGCTTCGATCTATGCAAAGACAGATGCAGGCAACAGAAACACTGCGCTTTAAGTGTGACTGAAAATACAAAGAAGCACCAACTAAATGTTTCAGAGGTGATTTCTACTGCTCATAAAACCCTGACTATCAGATAAACACTTCCTGTTCCCACACACCAATTATCTTGTTCACGTGTGACAAGAAGATGGAGCGTGACAGTGATGGGTGCATTGTTAGTGCAATGTCACCAGTTATGTTGTGGAGAAGCAGGAATTGAGCAGAGAGCAAAGCTTCCAATTCACAAGTAACTAATTGGTCAGAGCATCACCTGTGGATATGAGCTTTGGGTAGCTATCAAAAGAAAATTGTCCTCCATAAAGTGGCTGAGCTTAGCCTCTGTTCTACCAGAATTGACTGAAGGAATTATACTGTATATTAACCAGGAATATTCCAGGTTACATGGGAGAGGGACATCAGCAAAACTCTGATTGGCATGCTGCTTTAGTGCCCCGATCTCAGATAAGGAGAAAAAAGCGTATTAATAAATGAATGTGGACTTACCGCTGGAGGATTAATGCCCTGCGGTAGAGCACATCAGATGCGGTGCCCTGCAGACGGGGGTAGCGCACCAGGTTAGAGGACTGGAAAATATCAGCGTTCAGACCAAGGTCCCTCTCACATGATGATTTTATCTTCAAGCCTCGGATCCGGACGTCTATTCCCTCCTCTGGAGAGCAGAGAAGTGAGAAAACATCACTTCACATTCAGCCATAGAGCCACGCAAAATGTAGCCAAGTGATTCAAAATTACAGGAAGAATGATATTAAATATATATATAAATATGTAGAAAGCATTACCTTTACATTCCTCAATTCGGATTTCAATGACAGGGAGGTGGGATGTCATGTCCTCCAGTACACACACTTCTCCAATCAAGTTGCTAAAAATATAATGTATACACATATTTATAGTTGTATAAAACACAGGCATCTGTATTATGATGTAATACAATGTATAATGATGTCAAAGATGGTTAATTATAATTCCCCACGTACTGGCAAAGTACAAAAACCTGCTTAGCCTGCTAAATGCTGACACAACTATATAACCAAATGCAGGCAAAATGATTTCACAGAGACTTACTCCTCTAAAGTTTGATCACTAATTTTTTTGAGGTTGTCTCCTTCTCCTCCATACACTGTGATTCTCTTGGGCATGTAGTTGTCGTCTGTCGAGTCCACGGACAATAACAGCTTACTAGAGAGTAAAAGAAGAAGCACGTTGTACACAAGTTATATATTGACTAGACGGGTTTTGACAGTCTGGACAATAAATCAACAACAAAATCACATGAAATTTGATTTAAACCACATTTGAAGATTGTTTGTGATCCGATTCAACACTTTTAAGTCAGAAAATCCTCTCATCATGTAATTACCAATTTTATTTTAATGCTCAGTGGGTGCTTACTTTACCACGGTGCCTCTCTTCATGTGGAGGCGGATCCAGTGTTGTCCCTGCATGCCATCGCTCTCCCAGTAGGTTTCAATGTCGCCGTCTGTCAGACAGCTCACTCCTCCACTGGGATCCTCCTATCAACAAACACAGGTGTAGACTGAAGTGTAAAAAAATACACTTATGGAACATATGTGTTTGTAATTACATGTTTATATAAAAGGAACAAACATCTTAATTTAAGTACCAGTGTCAATAAACAGAAATGATTGATTTTATCTAATATTCTGTGATTTATTCTAATAGCTGTCTGGGATAGAAAATGTATACAGCTGCAATAAATAAAACCTTTGAATTCCACATTCTTCTGAAGATAAACTGTGCAGTATACAATGCTAAAAACAATAAAATGACAATACTCAATATGACAATAGTTCAGTAACTTAAAATTGCCATTGTATAAGTTTTGTCATTAGTCATTAGGGAGAAAAAAAAACATCTGCAGTGCAATTTGCATATATTGAGGGTACCTCCTAATTATTATATATGTTGATCGGTCTTTACAATACAGCAATGGACAGTACCATGTAGGTAGTTGCTGTCTTTGTTACTTTTTGACAGGTCACAGCAGGAAAGTCTTATTGTAAGTCGCTTTGGATAAAAGCGTCTGCTAAATGACATGTAATGTAATGTAATGAAAGTCATCGATGTATGTCATCAAATCAATTATGGCTGAGTTCCATTAAGCTTCCTCAGTTATAGGGTGCATGTTGGTTCACTGTCACGCTGTCCTTAGTCTCAGGAATACAGTATACTCTAGAGAAGGTTTTACAGTATCCACTGTCCAACCTTAAAGTAGAGACTATTTCATAGAGGAAAACCTAAGTAACAGAACACCCTGCTCCATGTATGTGACTCACCGAGCATGAAGAAACATCGATGCTGGTAACACACTGCTTCACACTCCCCAGGTTCTCGTCCTCTTTCCCAATGTGGTCATAGAAGTAGTGCACCAGGTCCTCATCACATTCATACGTCCAGGTGGGAGGAACATACCTTAATGATTTGAGGGAATGACATCACAATTTGCTGCTGTAGAAAAAAGAAGCCAGTCTAATTTGACTTGACACAAACATGCTCACCGTAGCTTCTGGACGGCAGCGTCGTCACACTCAGCGATTTTAGGTTTGGCACCAATGTAAAACGAGTTTTCCACATCCACCACCTGTTCCCACCGGTTGCAGGGTTTGTGGTCATAGCCAAGGAGCTGCTGCTGCATGATGATGTTCTTTGGTGACTCGACCGGCACCAGCCTGTCACCACCCTCCGTGTGTTTACACACCAGAATCCAGCCTTCCTCCAACTCCTGACCTGGACGGTACTCCTCCAGCTGCTCCTGGTAACAAACATGGAGAAACCATGTGTTTACCCACCACAGTTAAAATCATCAAATCTGACAATAGATACTAGTCCTGTAATTTTGCTTTGAACATGGTGCATTTAAGCCCATACAACTCCATGTATTGTGGAATTTCCTTCTTCATGTTATTTGTTGTTTATTGTTCATAGATGGCAAACTTATTGTAGAATTACCTCCACCAGTTAGTGAAAAAACAATCAATTCAATTATTTTCGTTTCTCTGAGATATTGTAGTTGGATCAGGCAAGTATCACTTTTTATGTTGTTTGTTTTAAAATGTATGTTATATCAGTCTGTACTTTCATTTGCCTTAGATAATGAATAACATTTCTCTTCTATTCATACTATGTACAGTCTATCATGACATGTTCAGCTGTTTCCTCTTGCCTTACAAAAATCACATCATCCTGATTCATGCTTTCCTAACGTATTTTGTAGTGTGCCAATCTTCATTAAGAGTCTCATTAATTAACAGTCTTATTGCTTCTGTTCCTTTGTGTACTGAAAAGAGAATACTTCCTGAACTGATGTAGTATCGAGGCAGTGGTTTACCTTGCTGATTTTCACCCACAGGCCCTGGCTGTTGCAGTATTCTTCACCTGTTGTCCTGATACACGTCCCTTTCTTTGGTTCAATATTGTACTTGCATGTCCTCTTGCTGTGGGGGATCTGGTGTGGACTTTCAAAGATGGAAATTAGGGTTTTTCCAGAGATGGATACTCCAGCAGATGCTGTGGATGAGGCAGAAGCAGGGGATGAGGAGTCCTTGCAGATTTTGTAGCACACCTCCTTTGGGACATAGCACAGGGACTCTGGCAGCACCTCGCTCCTCCTGAAACTCTCGATGCATTTGTTTAGGAAGCGGATCCTGCCGAGCACCAGGTGAGGGTTGTCACACGGGGACATGATGATGATGATAATGATGTCAGTCAGCAGCTCAGCAGCAGGAAGGCACAGTCAGCTGACATTATACCACTATCCTGGATACTCCTGTCAAAACAAACCACAAACAAGAGCGAAATTTCTACATTAACAGAGGCTTCGGGTTCCGAGTCTCGAAGGTGACGAAACCTCTAATGAATGAGCAAAGTTCACTGCGTGAAATGATTAACAGGGTAAGCTAACGTTAGCGCGGAAGCTAAGTGTGGCGAAGCTAAATGACTGGATCCATAAACTACTGTTTTAAACGCAAAAGAGCAACAAGACACGTTTAATTTCGTCAAAAGCGAAAAGGGAGAAAAAAGGAACTCCCCAGTTCGACTTTACAGACCTTTACTCTTAACAGGTGTTGATGAATCTCCTGTGAGGTTTCCCTGCGAGTATCTGCTAACCAGGAAGATGACGTTTGACGCCCTCGATCTTCCGTCGTTTTGTGTTTCAAAATAAAAGCCTCTCATTGAATCATGCCTTTTTGTTCATAAACACAAAACAGTGAAATATTTTGTCCTTTATCCTACAGTTGTCCTGGCTCATACACCAGACCGGGGTTGTGCAGTGTATGGAACACAAGACAGACTTAGAATCCATCAATTAGAGGGAAATGGTAATTTAGCAGACCGAAAAAGATAATTAACAGCTTGTGTGTAACATTAAACAGGTTTTACTGTCAGAAATTCATTATATCCAATTTTCTCAAACTGTGGTGGTACTGTTCTACTTAATGTATATACTAGACCCCCATAGTTTCTTATGTACACTTGGATGGTGCGGGTGAAGAATTTTTTTATGTGGTTGTGCTATGTAACCTCAATCCCCTAAATGCCACCAAATCCCACACACTGGTCCTTTTCATATACATAGCTGCATCCTCCTTTCTGAAATGATGTTTGAAATAGTCGTAATGTTTAAAGTGACCAGCAGAGGTTATGAATTTGGAATTTAGGAATTTGTACATGCATATCTACCAAAAGTTACAGCTTTACACACACACACACACACACACACAGATATCTATAGTAATTTGACAAGAAAAAAGAAAAGGAGACTTTGTGTAAGAAGGACCATTTTTAATTTCCTAGCAACTAAAAATGAAAAGAACAATAATGGTAATTTTCTGAATGGCAAAAGAAAGAAAGAAAGCATTTTCAGTATAGGCAACAAGTAGGGACAACTTTTAATCTGGTGATTTTCCCTTGATATTTTCTACTGGAACTTGAATCAGTGTCATTTCTTGTTCTTGGTTGTTGGTGGCACTGGTGTTTTCCTCAGGAGAAATATTGCCGTGTTCTTTCTCATTTGGGTAAGATGAGATCTCCAGCAGTGAAGGGAGGCTCATACCTTTACCCCTCTGCAGAAGGTCATCGAGACCTTCACCCTCTGATCCATTAACAGATAAATACTGTTTCTTCACAGGCCTGTCTGCAGGCTGGTGGATCTCAAGATCTTCAGCACTCATCCTGTGAATGTGGAAAACAATATAATTCCCTTTTTTAATTTAGCTTTATACTGAACTGTGCAGCAAAAATAATGAATTGTACATTCATTGACCTCATGTCAAAGGTGGAGCCTTTAAATGCTGGTTTAAGAGTCTCTGCTGCTGTTGACAAAGTGTAAGGGATGGAGAAATATCTCTGTTTCCAGTGCTTGTCTTTCACAATTGGAGCCAGGTTCTGGTACATGTCGTCCACAGCCAGCATTGACACCTACAGGAGAGAGAAACTGAATTAAAACAAGGCCAGTGTACTCGTATTTTATGAATTTACAGTGATAGAGAAAAGCCCAGAGGGAAAAAAAACCTGAATGTTTCGGTCGATCAGCTGGTTTGTTTCAAAGTCATCATCGTCCTCGCCAAACGGGTTGATGATCAGTTCTCCCACCTACAGATCGGACACACACTGAAGTCACATTGTATCTACAAAATCAAAATTCTGTGATGCATGGATGTGCTTGTGTTACCTTGAGCCAGCCAGCGTAGAAGAAGAACTGCAGGAGAGTGAAAACAGGCACATACATGTCCAGGTTGTGACCCTTATAGCCCTTGTCAGGGTTCAGGAACTGTCGACCAATCACACAGAAGCCAAAAAACGAGTAAACTGCAAGAGTGACTACCTGAAATGAGACAGTGAGCAAGTCAGTGTGTTGAAGAAGCACTCAAAGTTAAATCATCAGATTATCATGGTAACATACATTTTAAGCAGCATTTCCCTGCTGTGACTGGATGAGCTAATTTGAACCATTTATTGCAGGGCTACACTAATTATTATTTTAAGTCCGATGAATGTTGTAATTAACTCATTGATTGGTTGGCTGGTTAGTACATTTATTTCCGCAAAAGTGCCATTTTCACTTGTTTTATTTCACTTGCATCAAAACATTTTGTAATGTGAATTTTGAATTAAAAGATAAAACATGCAATATCTCAATTCTATTTTATTTACTGAGCAAATAAACCTGAAAATATTGACATTACAAGGAGCTGTAATCTAAAAGCACTCAGATTAATAGATTCATTATCATGCAATTAGGGACTAATTAATTGATTAATCGTTGCAGCTCTAGTATACAGTATACAAAGTGCTTTAATGTGTTACATTTCCCCACTGATTCCTACCTGAGTGTAGACCAGAGGAATGCTAATCCAGTCATAGTGGAACAGGAGGCTGCACTTGGCCCGGTAATTATTAAGCTCCTGTAGATACAGTTCACACAGTCAGTCAGCATATAAAATATGATTGCTGCAGTTTGCAAGAGGACGTGTCAGTGTGCGCTTGCTTTGTTTGTCCATCACTCACGTCCATCAGAAGTCTCAGAGCAATATCGTCCCTCACTCGTTCCTCCTCTCTCGCTCTGGACGCCAGGTTGGAGAACCACGTCAGAGGCATCCAGTACTTGTTGAAATCCGAGTGTAGCGACTCAAACGTTTTCAGCTCGTGTGTCGTCATAAATCCTGCGAAAACAGTTCCCAGTGTTAGATCAGCAAGAAGCGAACAGAGCTGCAACAGACGCATGATAAATGAATTCATTAATTAAATAAAAAGATAATTTTTCTAAATAAACATGCCAGATTTTATGGTTCTAGCTTCTGAAAACGTCCATTTTCTCAACATATCTTTGGATATAGACTGTTAATAGGTGAATTGAGTGAACACTTAAATAAATAAAAGTGTATATATCTTGATTAAATATTATTCAAATAGCAAAGCAACAGGGAAATTAATTTCATTGCTTAATATTTGAATGGAGCTCTTGGACTCACCGGCCTCCACTATGTGCTCCAAAGTGGGAAAACGCTTGAGGACTCTGGTGCTGATGGAGCGGAGGATAAGAACCGAAGATAAGTTGGCATATCTCATGAGGGTTCGTCGCAGCAGACGACCCCTCTCGTCTGCTCCGTGGACGTTTCCAGACACCACCATCATCAGGTTGTCAGGCAGCGGGAAGCTGGTGTACTGACCCCACCAACGGTTAAAGGCCAAGCTCACATAGAAACCTGAAATCAAGAAAATAAAACAACAACAAACTCTCAAAAAAACAACCCAAATAAACTAAAATAAGATGACACAGTATCTGTTGCTTTGTAAGGACTTACCCAGCACAAATGTAACTGGAATAAAGTTGCTGTTGGTGAACTGATCACAGTAAAGGGCGATTCGCTCAAACAAATCCTGCTGTGTAGGTGACAGGAGGAACCTGCAAAACAAATAAATGTTTTCCAGTGGACGACACAAACACCTAAATGGGATCATTTAGTGCAGCAGGCGACAAAAACAGAAGATGAAATAAGTGTATTTGCCTGTAGAACACACTGAAAAACAGATAAATCCCACAGAAGACTATAAGCTCCTTATAAAGCAGCCTGTAGATGCTTCCTTTCCACCTGAACAGGAGCTTGGAGAAGCCACCAAACCTTGCATTGGCCACTTCGAGGGAGTAAGAAACTGTCATGTTTATCCTGCAAAATAACAAAAATAAATATTGAAATCTTGACTCATTCAGGTTTGTAAATGTTGATATATATTTCATATACAGCATCACTTTGTAAAACCCAAAATAAAAAAATACAAAAAAAAGGTGCTCTCACCTGGTTGTAGAGTATGTTGAAGTGTCCGGTCCTCGGAAGAAAACTTCTTCTTCTGGGTTTCACTTTAAATCTCTCTGTCATGCTGCCATAAATTTAACATTTCACATTTATTACCTGGGAACCTGAAGCTCAAAGAGATACACACCTACAGTCACTGAATGAGAAATGAGTGGAAACAACTGCTGTATAAAAAATGTCATGTTTGTTTTTCTCCACTTGTTACCACGCTGTAGTTTGTGGCTTTCCACAAATCTGTTCTGTAATCTATAGCAGTGGTTCCCAACCTTTTTTTTCCTTGAAGCCCTTCTTGCTTGTGTCCAACCACAACATTTGTAATTATTTACGCTATTCTTTATGCAAAAAATAAACAGCAGTTAACGGTTTTTGTTCCTTTTCTCACAGTGTATAGGGATATAAACTGTCCTGTGCCTCCAAAACATTAAAACCAAGGTAACTCTTGAGATATTGCCTTGTTTTGAGTCTTTGGTACTTTTACATTTTATTGTACAGATGCTGAGAACAGGAACACGATTGGGTAAAACTGCTAACTGACCCGATGTGACTAATGGTCACAGAAGTTCAGCGGTCACTCAGGTGTTGGTAATAAATAGCTTTATGAATTTAAAGGTGGGCTGGAAAAAAAAAAGGGTTTTCATTTAGGTGATAACGAGTTCTAAATATCTGGTAGAGTGTGTGATTGGGATTTTCTACATTAAAAATGTACAAATATAACTTTAATAACCTCACAGCCTCAGAGCAGCTCTGCACTCCTTCTGGCGCTCGGACCCAAGGTTGGGAACCATGGATCTATAGCATGATCCACAGTGTTAATACACATTAATAATAGCACAATGTTACCTCTGTGGAGTTGACTAAAGAGTCCTAATTAGAGCCCCACCCCCAACAATGACATAAGATTTCCGCCCCTGTATGTTGAAAAAAATTAACTTGTGTTATGTATGTGAGTAAAAACCAAATAAACACAGATTTATTTCTCAGTGAAGGATTTACAGTGTTTACTGTTCTGACCATCACTGACTGTGAGTCCAAACACTACAATGCAGGTATAGATTGTCAGATTGGCTCGTCCCACCTGTCTCTTAGCCTTTGTCATTGGCGGCTGTGTTTATTTTTCACATCGTTACAGCTGTCCACTGTAAATCTGGCCCTGTTTTATTGTCTAACTCTGTTTGCTCGGCCCTGACTGCATATTTATGAGGCCACCATCAGTCGTCCATCATCAGCAATCATGGTGGACTTCCTTCTTCACCGTGTCACTCATGCAGCTGATGTGTTTTAACTTTTATCACTGACAGATTTATGCAACAGTATTACCATGCAACTGTTGGTTACCATTGCAGTCACTAGATGGTGCTGCTTTGACATGCAGCATAGCTCTCAGCCTCAGCCCTGATTCTTCACTGTCCGTGTTTATCGCTTAAACAACGACGCCCAAGCGTGCTTCTATTGACAGGAAACAATAGAAGTAGTAATTAGTTGTTGTTTTTTTAATCTTTTCTTAAACAAGAAAGATGGCCTGGTGAAGCGACACAAATAAAAAAGCACAGTGCAAGACAAGAGAAGTTTGTCTAGTTCAAGTAAAGACAGTGACATCTAAGAGAATCTGCCACCACGTCCTTCTCTCTGAGTCTAGAAGCATTTAGTGAGATTAACTCACAAAGCTTTTTTGCTTTCATGCAAACATTTGGAGCAGAAAGCAAAAGATACAAACACAGAGAGTGTTTATCAGAACGTCTTTGCATTACACAGAGGGAGAGGTAATACAGGAGCACACCAATGATGAAAAAAACACACCACTAACATGTTCTCAATCAACCCTTGAGTATTACTCACAGTGATAAATCATTTTTGTAATAAACGTCAGAAGAAGCTAAGAAGAACATAAGGATGTGTTTTTGTATGCATGTATGTATTTGATTAATCACCAGAATATAACAGTGCCATAATAAATATAAGATCTGACACTTCCTGACCCAGATTATTCATATAAACAATAAATAAAAGTGGGCCTAATATAGATCCCTGTGGTATATTTCTATTATGTAACAGTGCAGATCAGCTTTAAGTGCTTTAGTGCTTTTTTTTTCTTGTTTGTCCATGTTTGAAATGTTTGTGCTGCAGTGTGTTTGAATCAATCAAATCAGTGGTCAGCACTGTAGGTCAAAGTTTCCACTTCATCACAAAATATTAAAGGTTCAGCGTGCACAAGTACTGTATTAATCACCAGAATGTAACGCTGTCATCATCAGCATATACACTTTATACAACATCTGACATATTCTGACTTAGATTATTAATATAAACAATAAATAAAAGCGGGCCTAATATAGATCCCTGTGGTACATTTCTGATATATAAAGGTGCACCTTTAGTGCTACAAATTATCCTTTTTTTTCTTGTTTTTCCGTGTTTAAATTACTATTGCTCTTAAAACTTAATAAAATATTTCACAAAAGCTAATATTCCACCTTCATATCTGAGTTAAGAAAAAAAACAAGGACAATGGTTGCTCTGTAATCTTGATCTCGATCAAATTCACTCCCAGATTAAACTAAATGGCAACTCCAACAAGTGATTTCCTGCAGCTTCAGCTAACCGTGGGTTAGGCACTCTGAGAATAGGACAGTGAGAGCAGCTCTGTGAGCTGATCGTTATGGTAACCCAATGCAGTAATTACAACTTCCCACGGTGAGTGAAATTAGAGCTCAAAAGAAAAGTAGGATTTCAGGTAGCTGAGGCCGACCTGGGTCATTGTCGGGGCAGACAGAACAGAGAGGCCACTGAGGAAGATCACATGAAAAGATCTGGAGCAGTGAACCAATGACGATCAGTTGTTAATCATTGTTATGTAGATCATCCAGAAACTGAAATCTTGGGGGGAGAAAAAGCATTTATTTGTTTTTAACTTTTCAACAATATACAGTACATACAAAAGAAAATCAGTTAGTGCACCTGCCAGGAGAAACATAGAGACATAGCTCTGTTTTCATTGAACAAAGCAGAAATGTGTATGAAATATAAAAGTATGCTTAATTTAACTTGTACAATCAAATCAGTAGTCAACACTGTAGGTCAAAGTTTCCACCTCATCACAAAATATTACATGTCCAGTGTGTACAGTACTGTATCAGTGGAAAATATTGCCAGAAGTTAAATATAATATCCATTAAAAAAAAATCACCCAAACTGAACTGTTGTATTTCTTTGACTTTAATTATATATTATGGTTTTTACTTCACCACAAGAGGCCACTAAATCTGAACTTGTTATTTGTAGTTGGAAAACTTTAATTTTCATTGACTTGACATAGATTTTTTATTTTCTAAACTCTGCTCTCCTATATCCAGCCATTCATCTTCTACTGTTGTATCCTCCACATGAGGGTCATGGGGGGCACTGTGCCAATCTCAGCTGACACAGGGCGAAAGGCAGGGTCACACCCTGGACAGATCGCCACCAAACAACCATCCACTCTTAAACTCAACCCTACGGTCAATTTAGAGTCTCCAATTGTGCTTATTTAACCCTTAGTGCTCACATGGCACGGATCTGTGCCACAGGTGCACTCTGTGTGTGTGTGTGTGTGTGTGTGTTCATAGGTCACATTTTCTGGCTTTACAAAAGGAATTTTTTGTTGAGTCAAAATTAGGATTCATTTTATATAATATATTTTTCTAAAAAACAAAAAAAAAAAAGGTGGGAGTAGTGATAATTGTGCGGAAGTCACAAAATAGACGGTCCATTTTTGTTCATAGAAACGAGCCAAGCAAACTTTGAAATGTGACGTGCTTTCCAAATTTCACAAATTCAATCTGATTTTCAAAGATTTGAGTACTTTTTTGCTCAGGTGTGTTTACATAGAAAATGGAAACAAAATCATGTCATCAGATTGCCTATAGGTTGTGCTGAAAAAAAGGATAGAAGACACTCGCTATTGCACATTTCTTATAGCCTCTGTAGGTAAGTTTTAACATAGTAATGGAAAAAAAACAGTGTTCCAAGGGTTAAAAACAACTGAAGGATGTAAACTCAGATATCACTCAGATATCACTCAGATATTTGCTCTCCCAAAAACATAGAGAAGACATGACCTCAGTATCAAGGCATTGTTTAAAAATGAAAAAAAACAACAACATTCTCCCAACTCCCAACATTCCCGCTATTTATTTTTGTGAACAAAAGGCTTTTGGCATTTGAAGCGCAGTGAAACTTTATATGGATAGATATACATATACATATATATATAAATCTCCAGTGGAAACACTGTGAAAACCCATCTGGAAAATACACCTCTGTCTTCCAGGAAATTCCAGGAAGCTCCACACCCCTCGCTGCACCCTCGCTGCTCAGTCTCACCGAACACCGACGGATAAGCAGTGTGACCGTGAGACGCCTGTCTCTTTCCCTCTGTCTTAGATAACAATCACATGCATGTATCCTGCTCTTCTTCTCAGTTCAGAGACGTATATTTTCATTGATTTATACCCATTTACATCCGTCCGCACACACATTCAGCAGTTTGAGACGTGCAGAGCATGTGCATTAGTCCTAACTACGGTTTAGACACATTTCGACTCCACGCCTACACTTTAAATGTCACATTTCACCTTCAGTTAACCGCAGACATGGTGACAGGGTGAGTCACCGCATGGCACCGATATTTCTAGTTGTGCAGCTTAAGGTGGCGTTTGCTCCAGACCTTCCTGTTGTAGTGTAATAAGTCAAAGAGGAATGCCTTACAATATTACAGGCACACTTGGGTGAGGTGAAGAAACATTTTGCCTTGAGTGCAGTGTTAATTTAAAATGACATATGCTTGTTTTTCCAGGGAGAAAAAAAAAAGTGGGCCTCTCTTTCAAACAGTTACTGTGTCCCTCAGGTCCCACAGGAAAAGCTGTGGATTAAATCACTTCCTCTTACATTGTGATACTACAGTGGTGGGACCACACTGTCCCTGCATCCACACACACACACACACACAGTTTCTCTTCAGTGCATTTTAAAGAGCCTCTTGTCATTTTCATTTTTGGGAAACACCACTTTCTTGTGGGGGAGTTACCAGGAGTGAAGCTGAGGAATTGAAACAAATGACAAAAAATATATAAATAATAATAATTAGAGTCACCTTACCTCTCGCTCCATCTTAATCTAATTTCACTGTACCAGTGTTTGACATGTATGTGAGGAAGAGTACAGCGCAAATGATGTTTTTTGGAATAAATCTGCCCCTGTAGCTGACTTTGTTCGGCCTATTTACACCACTGTATTTAAACGTTGGTGATAATGGTAAGAGAACTTGGTATTAAAAGTTTGAGAACCACTGCTCTAAGTCATAGATTTCAAGGACTTTTAGTACAAACATGTAAAAAAAGTGAGTGGTACTGATCTTCACATCAAACCATCAGCAAAAGAAACAAGTGAGCCTCCTTCCAAAAAATGTCCAACTATTCCTTTAGTGTCACGAGAGGCTGACATTCTCATACTCTCCGTGGTCAGAGTCTTCCAGCTCGATACCTGGAACCAGGCTGTAGTATTCGGTGGACTGGGTCAGATAAGCCTTCTCCCGGTCGGCTGAGTCTTTCATCACCTCTGTCACACTCACTGTGTCCAGCTCTGTCTTGTTGGCCCCGTCGGGCTCCTGGGAGCCCTGCCTCCCGTCTGTGGCGCTGGAACAGCATGGAAGTGAATCCACTGAGCCCAGCTTGATCTCCACTTCTTCATAGATGTCTCTGGTGCTGCCCAGAAGGGCAGACGCGGGGCGTAACAGCAGCTGGTTTTTGAGGATCCCCTCAGTGCCACTGTTCCCTGCTTTGTTTGGCTCAACAGTTCCAGGCGGAAGCTTGCTGTGATGTTTCTGACCGTTGCAGCTGGAGGCCTTCTTCTTCGAGGGGCCGAACGCAGGCGCATCTTTCTTCTTCCTCTTCCTCCCGCAGCACCAGCAAAGCACTAAGGCAGCGAGTATAAGGAGAGGGAGCACGATGAAGAGCGCAGTGAGGCCAGCGGGATGGCAGACGTCTCTGAGCCTCACTGACCACACATTCCTGCTGGCTAGTTGCTTGGGGGAGAAGCAGGTGAGGTTCCCCACCAGATCCTGCAGCTTGGTGGTCCTGTTAGTCTTCAAGCCATCCTCCAGGGCTTGCAGTAGCCTACATGAGCAGTCCCAGGGGTTCCCCTCCACCTCCAGCCTGTGCAGACTGGTCTTCTGCAGAATGGATTCATGGAGGAAGCGTAGCTGGTTTCCCTGAAGGTACAGTTCCTGGAGGCTGTCAGAGTCCTGGAGGAAACCCTCAGGAAGCTCCTGAAGCTGGTTCCTGCTCAGATCCAACTTCAGTAGGCTTTGCTGGCTGGACAGAAAGTCCCTCGGCAGTGTTAATAGTCTATTATGACCTAAGTAAACCCTCTTCAGTGCAGAATCCTTTTGTCCACTCATGTCAACAGAACTGATATTGCAGTATGAGAGATCCAGTGTCTCTATGTTTGTCCTATTGGTGAACACAGGCCAGCGCACATGGCTGAGAGCAGATCCAGAGAAGTTCAGGCAACATATGCCGACAGGAACCTCAGAGGGAAACTGGGACAAAATGGTGGCTGCGGGACACACACATCCAAAAACCAGTCCCGTCTTTAGTAGCAATGTGAAAAGTAGGAGGAGATTCCACTGGAAAACCATCTCTGTGACAGACAACAAAGTTAGAAAAGGTGCATTTCATTATTATTATTATCATTATTATTATTATTATTTGTGTTGTGCTCGTGCTTAGTCTCACCTGCCTCCTGGTCTCTCAGCCTCAGCACTAGAGGGGATCTGCTTTATGTCACAGAGATGTAAATATGCCTGAAACCTAACGACTTCTCTGAGGACTCCTAGTTGCTGTGAGGACAGTAGGAGTTGGCATGGTGACACTTGTCACTTGGGATCAGGAGTCCAATGTTTGGCTGTGGGGGAAGAAAACAGATGCTATATGACTGTCGAGTGAAGGCTGAGCCGTTAAGCAGCAGGTGGGAGTTACACAAACATCACTGGAGGGTAGAGCTGCAGGTTTGTCTGCTTAAACCACACACACAAAACATCTGGACCTGTCCCTGTTAAAGTCACTCCTCATGCTGTGTGTTCAAATGACTAGAAAACATTGGGCCTTAAGGAAGGGACAGAATTATTATGGACGAACACATAAAGTTGCGTTTGTTTGAATTAAACTAGAATCCACAGCTCAATTCATACCTGCAATCACTCCAGAATAATGTATATTTATACGCCATTAATAAAAACCTGCACACAAATATGATACATGAATTAAAGTATGAAATATTTAACGTTTATTAAAATAATACACAATCAGTAAAGTCTGTGATTACAAATAAGTTGATTATAAAAATGTCTGCAGTATATATAAAACACAGGATATAAGGGGATATTGTGGCTTTTTTATTTTAGTGTGGCATACATTTTAAGGGGAAAACCTCATTTAATTTTCTGTAACACTGTAGTCAAGAACGGCATCATGCAATTCTATATTAGACATGAGCATATACAGGGGTATTTAAATGGAAACATTGAACTTACTTTGTAAAAAGTACACTTTTTACAATATGGAAACTATACAAAACTATGATGAGCAATATTTAATGCAACTGGTGACTTAACTTAACTGGTAACTTCACATATATAACTTAAACTTGTATTGTTTAAACAGAGTTAAAGGGCAAATTCATGTAAAAAAAACAACAACAAAAAAAAGCAAGTAAATAAAGGAACAAACAGGCCAAAAACGAAGGCAGAAAAACATCAAAGCACAAAAACAGCATATGTGCGGTGGCTAAAAAGAGGTTTCAAAATAATATGAAATTTATAAATTCCACACTATAATTTAACGCAGTAGAAATGAGCCCCCTGTGACTACTTTAATGTCAGGTTTCATTTCTAACGCGTGTCTGTAGCTGAGAAAGCGTGACATTTGCTCAACTCCTCTCTTGGAGACATAAAAAGCCCAAATTACTGGTCACTGCTGGTAAACTGCTGTGTACTTGGGTGATGCTGCCTGAACTTAAAAGCACATGTGGTCGACATAAACAAGGCCTGTCTTTTTCAAATGACTTATATGTAAAGAGCTCAGAGAGAGAGAGAGAGGAGAGAGAGAGAGAGAGAGAGAGAGAGAGAGAGAGAGAGAGAGAGAGAGAGAGAGTGCGAAGTCACCAACAACGTGCCCAGGTCTTAAGTGGACGAGTGAAGAGGACGACAGTTGTCAGCTGGAGTCTGTGTGTGATCATCTGGACGTTCACTTCACCTGCTGATGCTCAAACTACTGCTCTGCAGGTAAACTGACCTGGGCTGCACAATAATATATATGTAGGGCCAAGCGGAAAGGGAACTTGGCTTGTAACCGGAGGGTTACCGGTTTGAGTCCCCACCAGGTCAAAGGGCTGGGGTACCCAACCCGCCTTTGCTCCCTAGGAAGGTTTCTAGTAAAGGATGGGTTAAATGTAGAGAAGGAATTTATTAATAAAATAAATAATTTATTTATCTGCAAAGGGACGGTGCATATTATTGAACATGTAAATGTAAATATGCAAAGCCACGTCTAATTTCCATCATTAGTCCCTTGGCACGCAATGTCACGGCATAACACAACACAACAGACAGTAACACAATGTAACAATAACAGTAAAATTAGGTGTAGAATAAAAAGATAATGTTAAAAATGAAAGTGCAAAATAAAAAGAGACAATGTTGAAGGGGATTAAAGTGCAGAGCACTAGGAGACAATGTCCAACAGAGACCAAGATGTTAAAGTGCATAGTGCTAAAGTGCATTAGGGTGATCATTTTTGCAAATTTAGCATAGGTACTGTGTATATACATGCACGCACACAGGTCACATGAGGTCACCACACAGGATAAACACAGGGGTGATAACAGGAGAGAGGAGAGAACCTGACCTGGACACGTTACAACTGAGCACACTACAATCACAGCAAGGGATCCTGTGTAAGCGGTTTGATCGAAACAGTTCTAATTCACAGTCTTTGCATGTCAGTAGAGTAGAATGATTTATAAAGGTTTTGAAGAGGTTGAAGTAAAAGTTACATGTAACAAACAAAAAAGGTTCACATAGTTGTAGTTTGATGTTGTTCAGTGTTGTTCATAAAATACCAGCAGCAAACAAACGCAGGAAGTGTGACAAAGGAAAGAAATACTCCACCCCAGCAGAGAGTGATATATTCAAAATGTAAAGAGTGTGTTAAATGAATGAATGGATGAATGAATGAGGCAGTTAATGACTAGAAAATCATAATCTGAGCCCTTGCTGGTCAAACCTAAAAAATAATGTTCAGATATTTGGCCTATGTAGAGGTATATTGCCTTTTAAATGTTTAAAACTAATTTGTTTGTATTTATTTTAGTTTTTTCAACATTAAAAAAAAGCCGTTGAGACTGATAAGAGGAAAGTAAAGCATTGGGCTCAAAGATGCTAAAATGTTCCGTGGGGATGTTTGACAACAACGTCAAGTAGGGCTGAACCATTTTAGCAAAAAGCTATATCATTTTTTAACTCTGACTTTTTTGTGATATATTCCAATCGTGATTTGATTTGAGATGATTTTTCAGCTACATAAATGTGAATATTTGCTCCATGTAACAAAGAAATCATTAAATTATTTGGGTTTAAGGACAAAACATGACATTTGAGAACATCATCATTTCCAGGTTTCGGTAAAACACTGATCAACATTTACTGGCCACACAAGCACTAGATTACACAAGGAAAATAATCCACAGATGAATCGATGATAAAAAATAATTGTTAGTTGCAGCTCTTACATGTTAAGGCTAATAATATAATCTCTAATCATTTCCTGAACATTGAATGCAAACTGTTACCGTCACACCGGAGATACATCAGTCAATCCTAAAATTAAACATGGAGTTTAATCCCAGACTAAGTGCACCGTAGTATATCATCATCATCATCCGTTGTCAAATTCAAAAAAGAGAAAAAATAGTTTCTGTGTTGTTGTTTTTTACTTTACTTTATTAACTCAAGACTAGAGAAGCAGTATATAAATATAGACCATAATACCAACTCTTCTTCTTCTGATTTTATTTGGTAGTAACAATAGTTGACAGTAGTGGAGTAAAAGTAAAAAGTTGCTAGAAGTACAAATAACAAAGTAAAGTACAGATACGTGAATTTTGTACTTAAGTACAGCAACAAAGTATTTGTACTTCGTTACATTACAACACTGGTTATCAGCATATTCACTCACAGAGAGCCATTGTGTGTGGTTGTAGGTGGCTCATGTCCTCGTTCCAATTTTGCATGAGCAGCTGATTGCATGCGTTCACCTTTTAAGATAATGTAAAGCCCTGAGAGTCAAACTCCTGAAACTGCGTCTGATAACGGAGACAGTCTAAAGGTAACAGTCCACCCTCGGCCGCACAGTTCTGCCTTGGATCAGGAGTTTTTGCAGAGTCAAATATTGATCGATGAGTTCAACTTTGGATTTTGAAGTTTAAACACAAACAAGAGGCACTGGTCGACCTTTAGCAGGAGCTCGGAAATAAACAGTTTGAGTGTGAAGGCCCTAAATCCAAATTTGGGATTGAGTTCACTCTCTCTCTCTGTCTGTGTGTGTGTGTGTGTGTGTGTGTGTGTGTGTGTGAGAGAGAGAGAGAGGAGCATGGTTTAAATCTGGAGAACACAGATGATCTCACTTGCTAGCAATGTGAGTTGTTACATCCTCCCTGCCTGCAGAGCTTCCTCTGAAATAACGGTCTCTATTCTCCTTTCATACATGTTTCCATCAGAAATGACGTGAATGTGTTAAAGCAGAGCAGCAGCTGCAGCACCACGGTCGTCACACAGGGCATGATCTTAGTGTATGTTTAAAAGTCGGGGTCGATTTAAGTGAATCAGCTTCACGTAAATGTATTTTTTTAATCAGTTTAAAGAAAAGAGAATAAGCCAAAGTAAACACATTCTTCCACAACATTATCAAACATTTGAATGTAGAACATCAAATAAATAAAAATATCACGATGATGGCTTATGGTATTTTTTTTGCATTTATGACTTTTAATATTAATATTAGTTTCCTTCAAGAGTAATGACTTATTTTTGACACTATGTCTAGTATTTTTAAAGAACATTGAAAGTACAATGATGTCCGTATCTATCGTATTTTTCTTCTTCTAATAAGACATATTGCCATATTAAATACAATTATACTGTTGTCAATAATGGGATAATAAAAACGGGTCTAGAACCCATGACCATGAAAGCTGCCCACACACCTGAACAAGTTCTCATTCTACAATTATTACTGTAAATATCATAAAATGCAATATTAAAGTTGTGCATTTTTATGAGCGAATAAAATGCAGAATTATTAAATAAAGCATGAACACGCACACACACACCTGCTACAGATCTTAACAAGGGTCCAGATAACGACAATAAAATATAATAAAATGTAAAAAAAAAGAAAGAAATAAAGATGTTTTCTCACCCATGATTGTCCAGATGATTCAGGGTCAGATGTCACACACTGTGTCTCTCTCTCCTCTCTGGCTCTGCATCCATCAAGTGGACTGGTTCAACCTCTCGTCCTGTGGATCCGAGCTGTGGGAGTGTCTCCCTCTGAGCGGAATGTGGAAATGCAGCCCCCACTCAGTGTTTTAGTGTGGGTGAGTGTGGGTGAGTGTGGGTGAGTGTGTGTGAGGAGAGAGAGACAGAGTGTGCCTGTTAGTGTGTGTTCATTGACAGTGTTCAGGTGAGTTTACCTGCGACAGGAAACCTCTCTCACACACACAGACACACACACACACACACACTTCACTGTGCTTCCTGAGTTCAGTCCAAAGCTGAAATAGAGCTGTTGTGTTGTGATGACAGAGCGCCCTCTGGTGGCTAAAACCCCTCACTGCCTCTATATTTATATGCAAGTGTAGCACTGGGCCTGGCACCAGGACATGGACATACACAGAGAGACTCCAGGTGCAGAATGACCAAACTAGTTTAGGATGATTGAAAGGCAACAATAACTCAAATAACCACTTGTCACAACCTGGGTATAGAAAAGAATGATGCACAACACACCAGGCACTTTATTAGGTCTCACGTGTACCTAATAAAGTGGCTGTTGATGGTATTACAACTAAGGCAAAAGAGGCGGAATTAATCATTACTCAATGAGCTCTATATGGATTCATATGAGCTCCAACAGCACGAATACAAACATACCTACCAACTGACTTCCTGCTATTTTCTTTGTCACACACACAACATATAATAATAAGACACAGATGAAGCTACATCTTTTGTCATCTGTCATCTGACAAACGAAAACAAATACAAACCATTTTTTTTATTTTGATATAAAAGACAGGTGCATTTTTTTTATAAAGTCTATACACTGTTCAAAGGCAATAATAATAAGACGTCTCCAACATGCAACAAAATCAGTGTAAACATTTTCTGCTTGGTCATTTTTCTTAAGAGTTATGGGGGGGTGTGCAGAGGATCTACTGTAAACAATGCACGACTGTTTACTCGTGGTAAACAACGCACACCTCTCTCGACAAGTGTTAACACTGACAGACGCTGTACAGCAAAGATGTGCAGAAGCAACATAGAGACAATATAACATATGTAAAACCGACATGGAGACTGATTATGCTTCCGTGCTGATTGTTGTTACATCACAGATCATAACGTGTGTTTGTCTGCACCTCTCTGTACATTTTAGTGCAGTTCATCCACCGACTCGCTCTTTTAAACAGGCTGTGCGAGTCCTGTATATGCTATATGCAGTATGTACATTCATGTAGACACATGGGGGCAGCACTGCTACAGTTTCCACCTTCTACTACATGACCGACAGCAGTTGGAGTTTGCTGATTCACTCTTCAATGCTGCGGAGGAACTCACACGTTTTCTGACCGCAATAAAAGTAGCAGTAAAGATCACCATTTGGGGGGAAATATTTAAAACAAAGAAATAATCCACCAGTTACTGAGTTTTATAGTTAATGGTAATATGCTTACCTATGGACAAAGTCACATTTTAGAGTTTCCCTTAAGTCTTAAGCTTCATATTTAATTATACAGATATTTGAGAGTGGGGTCAATCATCTTGTCTAACTCTGCACAAAGAGTGAAAAATTGTTGACGTACATTATACATGTGATAATTTAAGGGGCTTCTTGCAAACCACTTTCACATAGTTGTTAGCAGCTTATGCACAACGTATTATCCTCTTGGTTTCAAATTTTGTATGTTTTATATGAACAAATGTGACTAAAATTCAGAAAGATTAGAAGGATGTGTGAAGCAGAAAGACGTCAAAGTTGGTTTTTATCCTCTACTTAACCTTCACACACGTGTGTTGAGCCCAGATTATTATAGGGAGCTATTGTATTATAAGATCCCAGCTGACAATGAGGCAAAATTAACCTCAACTACTGAGTTTAATATCAATGAGAACCTTCTTTTTTTAAGAAAACACCAAAAAGTAGTACATGAGTCATGCAGCTCGTTCTACCCAGATCACAAATGCTGTGGTCATCTCTGAAGCCAGTTATTTACATCTATAATTTGACCAGATTTCATCTTTGGCCATTTATGGTTTCCACTTTGCCCCCAGCAGCTTATGTTTTTGTCCTTTTTTTTTGTTTGTGCCATTAAAATTCCCGTTATAAACAAGAACTATGCTGACATCGTCAGCTTGGAGTTCACAGCACGTTGTAGATGTGATTGTCCGTCACACTTGCTGCACTCATAAAATGTGCCTGGAAAAACAAAAACATTCTGGGAAAACTGGAAAGCAAATACGATTCTGGGAAAACAAAAATATTTGGGATTTTTGCATCTGGTTGTGTGCTGTGATCACGAGTCCAGGTAGATGGAGTAGATCTGATTGAGGCAGCGGTCGATGCCTCCTCCCTGGAAGAGAAAGCTATCGTCAGGGCAGGGAGACATGGAGTAACCGCCGCCCGCCTGGCCCTGCAGGTCCTGCAACATGTCGAACCCTGAAGAAAACAAAACAGAGTTGACTGTCAGGGAAAGTGAGCCTGCAGTGGTAACCACCAACTACCTACCTACCTACCTACCTACCTACCTACCTACCTGACCTCCTTATATACAGTAAATACAATACAAACATACCCGGTTCCTTATTTTTATCTGCGTCCCAACCGACCTATCCACCTACCTGACTACCTTCCTACCAAGATACTTGACTACCTACATACATACATACTGACATATCTACATATCTACCTAACTACTTACATATATACAAACATATCTAGATGCTTACCTAGTTACTTAATTATCAATTATTACCTATCCACCTACCTTACTGCCAAGATACTTAACTACCCACATACCTAACTGACACAACTACCTGACTGCTGCCTAGCTACCAAATAACCTACCTACCTACCTACCTCACTGATTATGTACCTACCAGCCTTCCTCTCTACATACCAACTGTACATATATGCAACCATATCTGCCCACTGACCTGAAACCTACCTACCGAGATACTTAACTGCCAACCAATCTACCTACCTACATACCTAACTGACCTGTGCACCTAACGTATCTGACTACTTACCTATGTACCTACCTACCTTCCTCCCTCCCTACCTACCAAGTTACTTACCTGCCTATCATCCTAACTAGCTACCTACCTGACTACTTCCCTGTCTAACTTTTTACTTGTCATCCATCCATCCATCCATCCATCCATCTATCTATCCATCCATCCATCCAGCACAGCTGTATGTTGTATGTTGTATGAAAAAAGTTTTATTGAGGGGTTTTCAGATGCTTTTTACCTGTAGAGTGAGAGGTGGACAAGTTAGTAAAGTAACTGCCAGGTTCAAAGCCTCCATCATTGATTGGTTGCACCACCTTCCCTTCTTCGTACAGACAACCTTAAAGAACGGGACAAAAGGGATGTGATGAGTGCCAAGAACAACAGAAAAAATGCATATGCGCTAATGAAGGTAACAGTGTTTTAACCTCTCATGTTCCTTTTGGCAGAAATGATGAAAAGCAAATCCTGGTTATGAATGTGGTTAGTAACTTAGGGCGAGGAAAATATTGTGGTTTTCCCTCAAAGTGTCGCAGCATTCTCTTAGTGAAGAGACACTGGAAAAACCTCATACCACCACAAACCTCCTCCTATTAATATTTATTATAATACGTATTCTGTGACAAAACACGTTCCACAATGAAGGGAAGTTTTGTGGGAATGTCATTTTTGTGAGACAGACTGATCCTGATGTGGACAGTACCTTGTTGCTGTGACATCACTTGCTGTTGGTGGCTGTAGGTTTTGTGGTAACCATGCAGCCGGACGTCTACTCTCTCTGATGAAGAGCTCACTGGGCTGACGTCAGCGGCCATGAACGACGACGACGGCCTGTTCCTGTTGGCAACACAAAAGCAGGAGAAACATTAACATGACTGGAGTTGTGAAAAAGTAATGAAGTTTCCTCGAGGACTGATAAATGACTGGCTCAGCCCAGCTGCATTTTTATAAGACAGCCTTCGCTTTTGTACTTTCAGCCAGTTGGCTTGAACGTCTTCTGAATTGTTTCAGGTTTCTGTCACAAAGAAATGTAGTTCACCATTAGTTCCATTAGATTAGTGGATTAGGATTAGATCAGTTCATCAACGGGGCAGCCGTGTCTCAGTGGTAGAGTGGGTTTGTCTTCCAAACTGAATGTCGGAGGTTGGACAAGCTCAACTAATGTATATGCTGATGTGTCCCTGAGCAAGACACTTAACCCCAAGTTCCTCCTGATGACTGTGCAGGCTCTGTGGTAGAACAACGGCTGAATGTAGATGTGGTTAACCAGTGGGTGAATGACAAAACTGCTATTTACATGGGGACCATTTACCAACAGAAAAAACAGATTATAAACATCTTAAAATGTAATAAAAAAATAAATAAATGTAGTTTTACAGTAAGTCAGTCTTAATCAAAGCTTGAACGGATTAGATGGTATCATTTTCAAACGACTGCAGGGTCTACACTAAACTTTAACACAAACCTATAACCTAATCCAGCCCAAGCGCAGGGGCGTTGCAACAGGGCACGCAATCGCCTGGGGCCCCTGAGCTGAGAGGGGGGTCCTGGAGCATGGCTAATTATATAAGTACACAGCAGCAACAATTTTTAGAACCCCCTTACATTTTTTTTATGATTGGCTATGAGAGTGCATTGACATCATGGTTGGAAACCCCACCTAACTGGATACTAATACAACCGGCTTGTCTTGCTTCAGAACCCCCAAGGTCTCTGGAAACGCCCCTGCCCAGATTATGTCTCATTAAGTACACGCAGATAACTATTAGCTGTCAGTGTGGCGGCAGCTGTTCTCACGCACAAGGATGCAAATACTTCAAATCATGTACAAACAGTACAGTTTATAGAGTAGAGTAAGCGTTTCCACCTTGGGGGTGGAGGTGGGGGTGGGGGTAATGAAGGCAGGCTCTGCGCGCGGCTGTGTCCATTGCTACGCTGCAAGAATGTGCTGACTGTGCACAAACACTGTGACTCAACATGGAAAATGAATGAGTCAGTGGAGCCAAGTCGACGAGAAGAAAGGAAGGCGGTCAGATCTCTCTCCAAGGAGATATGCAGCTGAAAAACCCCCAGTATGGTATTCAAGCCCCCTCTGTCCTCCCTTCATCAAAGAGCTCGCTCTCATTTCATATGGCCTGAGAGTTCTCCTGGATGATGTACTGATGCATATTGGTCCCCAGGGAGCCAAATGGCCTTGGTTTTCTGCTGGAAGAGTTTTAGTGGGCTTCATAAACAAGCCAAGCCTTGTCAGAGATACCGATGGCTGCTGGCCCAAGAGCTTTCTACATATGCATCTGACCAGCGAGGAAAAAAAGAGAAATGATTGGAGATTTCTTTACGTATCTATCATTTGTCATCTGTGGGTCTCTTTATTACCCATTTCCCATGTCAAATGCTATTACGTTTAATTTAACACTCTGTGCTTTCAGTGGAGACATACAATAAAAGCCAAAATTAATCAGAGGGCCTTTTTTGAAACCCAAGCCGATATAAGTTACAGATGGCTGCGGCTTCCCAGCGTAATAAAATCCAGGCTTTGTATAGAATTATGTAAACAAGTGGGCTTTGATATAGTACGACTGTTGAAATGAATGTGCAGCGATGACGTCGCGGCCCGAGAATTCAACACTTCTCTGGATTCCCCCCCACCAGCGGGCCCCCGAACCAGCAGTGCTGACCTTATATATAAACAACCAGCTGTTATACGGCTTACATTCTTGCAATGCTGCAACAACATAGCTGGGATGTCTGCGTCGTGGTGTGTGCGTGGTCCTGATGGGTCCACCCGTGACTTCTATTGTGGCCCGCGTGCCCAAACGTTTGTCAGACGCACGCGCTTCACAAAGAGACCGTGCCCCCGCAGGAGCAGCTGTCAGCGCAACCTCAGGAAATTGTCTCTGTGATCACACTTTATCAGCTAAAGCCCCACATCACTCACTTTGGGTTTCACTCACCCCCTCCTGCTGACTAACTACATCCAGCTGCTCTCCTTAGGAGGAATGAAAGGAATCCAGCATAGGGAATTTAAGATCTTGTGTTTATGTGCACTTTATAGTGCCTTAATCCATAACTGCTTTGTAATAGCAACATACTCGGGTCTGGATCACATGAGGGGGATGAGTAGGCTAACCTGAAGTGCCAGATTGTGCATGCAAAACTTTTAGAGCAGAGGAACAGCTGCTGACTCTTCATGTACCAGAGTTTTCCTGGATCTGAGAGGATTGAACGTATGTAACACAGATTTAACCCTTAGAACACAGAGCACTTAGGCTGCTTTTAACATTTAGGAGGCTATAAGAATGTGCAATTTAGAGTGTCTTATATGCTTTTTTCCCAGCACAATCTAGGCCATTTAGGAATTTGAAATTCAAAGTTTCCTTGGTTTGTTTTTATGAACAAAAATAAAATATAAAACCGTCTATTTTGTAACTTCTGCACAATTATTGCTACAGCTCCTGTATAATATATGATGTAAAATTAATCAGAACTTTGACTCAACAACACATTTTCTAAAGCCTGAAGATGCGACCTATGAACACACACACCCCCCGGATGTCCATATAAGGAGTTGTGTATTGTTCCCACGGGGGGGACATGCGGCACGGATCTGTGCCATGTGAGCTCTAAGGGTTAACATCATCTTAGGCTCGA
Organism: Solea solea; assembly: GCF_958295425.1. Classification (NCBI taxonomy): domain Eukaryota; kingdom Metazoa; phylum Chordata; class Actinopteri; order Pleuronectiformes; family Soleidae; genus Solea; species Solea solea. The sequence continues at coordinate 4,219,773 of NC_081134.1, read as the reverse complement.
AACCACTTATTTTCTCATTGCTCTTAGTGAAGCTGGAGTGCATTATATTTCACGTTAGAGCTCCAGTAAAAACAAAAAAATGTGTAGAAATGTCAAACCTTTCAGTTAAACCAGCTATTTGGATCCAGTGTCCGCCCGAGCTTCTGCAAAGAAAACCTAATTACTTCTCCTTCCTTTAAATTGTATAATAGGGTTTCTGTGGGAGTAATCCTGGTTAGAGCGCCTGTATCTGATGGACACATCCCTCCAGAAAAGCTGATCCAGTTCTTCGCTCGTGGACCGCAAGACACACAAACACAGCACATCACAAACGCCCGCTGATGGACAGGCTCCGGCACGGGACTCTGAAGCCCTCCAGTAATAAATAATTAAAAGAAGTCAACATGGCTCATCGCAGCCAGAGTAAACACGCGTGTGGCTATGAGGTCAGTGCTCGGAGTCGACTGTGCTGTGAAGCGACGATAATTTACTTTCAGATGTTTAACGTCTCGCTAAGTCATTTGAGGGAAAAACAAGTGCTCGTCTGGTATTGGCTTTGGCAGGCTGTCGTGATCTGTGGGCACCAGTGGGATTCGCTGACATCCTCACTCTCTGTAAAGAGACGTCAATGGACAGATTGTGCATCATTTCGTGGCGGCTCTGGCTGGAAGCTCTGAAGGGATGGAAGAGTCTCACAAAGACAGGAAAACTCTATCACTTCTTTTCATGTACTTAAACATGGTATTTACTCACATTACTGTAATTGAGTAGGTTTTTGTGTACTTATTTTTTAAATGTGTTATTTTACTTTTACTTGAGTATGTTTAGGTACTTCACTATGTTTTAAATCACATCTGTGAAAAAAAAAGAAAAGGTTGGCCTGAATTAAAAAATAAATAAATTCATGCACCGGAAACTTTGACAGTGAACGATGAGGACAGGTGAATGAATGACGAGGACAGGTGAATGACAAGGAGAGGTGAATGATGAGGACAGGTGGACGATGACGACAGGTAAACGATGAGGACAGGTGAATGAATGATGAGAACAGGTGAACGATGAGGACAGGTGAACGATGAGGACAGGTGAATGAATAATGAGGACAGGTGAATGATGAGGACAGGTGAATTGGCGCTAATTAAGGTCCCTGAGTGAGTTAGAAAGTTAAAGCATTTGTGACCTTTGACCCATGTTGACTGATACATTTTGTGTTTACATATTTTATTTTGTCAATTCAATTCAATTGAACAACTTTATTTATCCCCGCAGGGCAATTCATTTTGCAGCATTTAACATTTGCGTCAGCATTTAGTTTGTAAAGGTTTGTCTTTAATTAAAAACTATTCCTGTGAGATTTGTGTTCCCTTGTCCTTTTTGCATGACACAAGAAAGAACCCCAACCTTGTTAAAAAACATTGTACATTTTAAACAAGCTACTTTTTACCTTTAACTTTAACTTCCACCTCTGGTTTTAAATAATGAACCTAAACAAAAACCTCACCCTGGGTTAACCCTGCTGCAGGTGATAGAAGTCAAGCATCTTTGTGCGTTTGCATGATTTATTTTTCAAAATAAAAAGTACAATACTTTCAAAGCTATCCACTGTGTTCTATTCACTACACGATTATAATACAATCCAGTTTTATGACTGACATTGTATCTTAGCCATTGTCCAATAAATGTCCTTACAGACACAAAATACATTATGTTTGGATGGACTTGTTGGGTTTAAGCCTTTTTAGATAATGAATTTAAAAAAAAGAAAGATCTTCCCATCATCACAGCAAACTTTCATTTATATATTTTCATTTATCATCTCAGTGCAGATGGATGTCTGCTTTGCATTTATTTAAAACATATTACATTTTAAATTAGGTATATCTACGACATATTTAAACTCGAGATTCAAACCAAAGAGGGAAACAACTTGAAGTGATTTTCTGTGCTCTGAACTGAAAAAAACACAAATGTGACAGAGCACATAAAATATGTCAGGGTTGAAATAAAGGTAGTATAATGTCGTAATCTAACTTTCTTTAAGAGTAATATCACAAAGGTTTGATATCTAGATTTCTTCAATCTTCACTCAAGAGCAAAAACCTGGCTTAAATTATCGATATTTAACAGATTCATTATTCATAATTTCTTTGGGCCACATTGCCCACCTTTACCAGGGAGCTCACAAAAGTCATGTATCTACATTAATTACAACATGTGCAGATTAATTTTTTTGTTTTAAGATAAACCTTCATCCTTTCATTAGTTTTTGTTCATAGAGAACAAAAACATACTTCTCATCACCTCTGCCAAGAACCTTAAGCCCATTTGAAAAAGACTTTTCTACTGAAAACATTAGAATTACACAAGAAAATATATGCATTATATATGTGAAGACTTTACTGTATATATCTTATTTTTTCGACCACAAAAATGTGATTTTGGCCCTTATCAGTTCTACTTTATTGGAGAAACTAACTGCCTTTGTTGTTCCTGTTGAGTCTATAAAAACTATGTTTATAGGCAAGTCTTCAACAACGACCAATGATTTGAGGCCATATTGTCCACAAACTGTTGCCCTGGAGGCTCTCAGCACAATCTTTTTAGTCTCACTTCTACTTTTATACTTGGCAGACAAAATTTGTCTCAGTTTCCAGTACACATAAGTTCTAGGGCCTCCAACTACCCAATCAGAACGACCACAAAGCCATAACTCCATCTCTGGTGATAATGTCTCTGGTTTATTCAAGAATGCTTAAGCTCACATCTCCCTCAGCCTGTTTCTGGCCGTGTGATTCCCAGACGTGAGACGTGAAAGTGAAATCTTCACACACTCACTAAAGTGTAGCGTTGGGTACTTGAAACACGAGTTTGAGGTTCACCATGTGCCAGTGCTGTCAAATTAAATATTTATATTGATTTTTTGTTGTTTTTGACATGAACACCTGAAAAAGGCATTGTTTTACAAACAGATATCATGTGCCAAGAGGAGCAGAAAACTGTGGTTACTTTCCTCTATTTTTATCTTTAGGAGAAAATAGCTCCCAATGAAAACTGCCAAAAGCAAACAAATCCCATTCAGCTCCTTTGTATTGGGTTGGCAGCAGAAATCCCGGCAGCCGATAAGTCAAAATCTTGCCAAATACCACAAAACGGGTAAACGGGTTTGTTCATTAAGTATCATGAAAGGAATGTGCTTTCCAAGAAATAAAAAGCAATATTTTTTTTCTTTTTTGAAGCAAACACTAAGAAAATAAACAAAAATTCTGAAAAAAATCTGAATTAGTTTTCCAGATTTATTGTTTAACAGCTGTAGCACTTGATTTGAAAAGTAATTTTTCATATTGTGAAGCTCCAAACCAGTGGGAAATAAATTAAAATGTGGGAAAGTACGCATGGAAAACCTCTCTTCTGTAAAGAAACTACTGTTGGGCTGCCCGTGAGCACAGAACTTAGCAGTCGCCAGGAGTAAATATGTGTGTAGCTGCACTTCAAAGATGAAGATTCTCGCAGTCTTAATCAACTTTGAATGTATAATACATTTTGAATCGACTTTTTGGATGTAGAACTTCCTCTGGTCTATGGCATGGGTCGTACTTTGTCGCTTTGCATTTCCCCCCATATACGCGTACATGGCCTCGGTAATAAGAGGGTCACACATAGGTTTTCACATTCTATTCTAGTAAAATGTATCCTTGTATTCGTTGTGGGCACCAGTGCACCTCATCACATCGCAAGCGCATGTGGACTCAAACTGTCTGGTTGCTCTTCAACGTCCACTTGGACCTCAGTGGAAACGGGTGGATGGTGAAATTGACATCACAAGGACCGTAGCGGACCTTCTGTGGACATGCATATACGGAAAATATGAAACTGGGCCGTGTACTCACCCCTCTCTCAAGCTCCCTGGGCTTGTTAACGAAGATATCGGGCTGTTAGCGTCAAAGTTTCCCTCGAGGCCTTGATACCTGGAGCAGGTGTCCGTGGATGGAGGAAGGAACTCTGGGTTGGCCCTGTTGTGGACTGTGCTGCTGTTTGAGTAAACTCCTGAAAAAGACAGATTTTTAAGGATTATCTCAGTAAAAAAATAAAATAAAAATCTCAACTGCAGCACTTATACAGTATTTATGCTCACGTACTGTAATTTAGCACGGTACTACTTTTATTTATGAACATATCGCTGACCAAGACAGTGCCAGACCATGGGGGGTATGGATCTTGGATGTTAGTTATTATTGTACAAAATGTCATCAGGGTTTTGAATGATGTTTGGAAACAGTTTAAATCCTGATTTATACTTTGTCGCTCAACACTTTTGATAACAATTTTTATGTTCTGAAAGAGGTTTCAGTCTCAGTGTAACCATAAACCTGCTCTTTCAGTGGTCAGTTTACATCATAGTGTCTTTTTTATTGTGTGTGTGTGGGTTTTCTCCGTGTTCTCCGGTTTCCTCCCACAGTCCAAAAACATGCAGATTTGGGGATTAGGCAAATGGACGCTGTGAATTGACCCCAGATGAGAGTGTAGAGTATAGTTATTTGTCTCTATGTGGATCTGTGATGAACTGTGACTCCGCCTTTTGCTCAATGTCAGCTGGGATTGGCACCAGTGCCCACTGTGACCCTCATATGGAGGATAAAGCGGTAGAAGATGGATGAATGGATTAATGTGCTACTTTTCCTTCCTTTTGATAACAGATCCCATCCAATCCAACTTTATTTATAAAGCACTTTAAAAACAACCCAGTTGGCCAAAGAGCTGCACACGTAATGACAAGTATATGGGAGCAAAGCTCTATTTCCCTGCTTTCCGGTATCTATCCATCTTCTACTGCTTTATCCTCCACATGAGGCTCGCAGGGGGTGATGTGCAAGTCCAACAGCGGTTCAATGTTAAAACTCCAAAATTAAAAAAACTCCAAAATTGCACATATTACAATATTTGCTGTTGAGCGAAGACTCACTCATAAGGTCATCAGAACTAATGGCGAACTGTTCTACCAAGAAGCAATTGTACACAGTACAATATGCATGGTAAACCCTCTGCGGTGACCTTTTTGGTACTCAAGTCAACTGTGGTGCATTTATTTTAAGGTTTTAACAAATCAGCAGGGCCTTCAACAGTATTGGCTTTGACTTAGCGTTTAAGTGCAATTGACGACGACGACAGAATTTGTCACCGTACATCCAACGTACATAAAGTAATGTACACACATATCGTTTCAGGTTTTAACTTCGGCTCATTTCTGATAAGGACAAAGTCCTCCAGGGATATTTTCAAAATTAAACACTAACATGCTTGTTTCACCCTGGATAAACATAGCTCGTAGTGTGCCGTTTGAGGCTTTTCCCTCAAAGTCTACTGGGTGCAACTGCAAGTAGTCTGAAGTAATAGACATGGACAGCTCTCTCCTGATGTTTGCCAACTGAGCCTCGATGTACCTGACAGTTTCTTGATACCAGTTCAGCCATTGAAAGGGAAAGAAAAAGAGCTTGGCTGGAAAAGGGGTTTGGAGAAGCCGAAGGACGAGCGGGGAGAGGGCCAGCCTGCCCGCAGTCACTGCCCAGTAATTGGACAAGGTAAACATGGGCATGATGAGGTATCATCGAAGGAATGGGAGAGGAGGGAGGAGAGGAAAAGGAGAAAATGAGGCTATGGGAGAAAATTAAAGCAACAGCTTAACCAGTCCAGGTGTTTTGGCGGAGACTATAGGTGCTGGAGACTATGTGTAGAGTTCGATTAGCTTTTTTTTTTTTCTTTTGCTACTGTTTCATCCACGCGTACCTGTGAACTCGTCTAATCCTGGCAAAGTCGAGCTGCTTCCACGGTGGGAAGAGGCAGAGTTGTGGAGATGCTGCCTCGCCAGACAGTCACTCAAAATGTCCGATTCTAGCATTGTGTGCACTTGAACCTGTCAAAGAGACAGAATAGAGATGCATGGTCACAGATACAGTTGAACACAACAGTAAGTCATGCGTTTACATATGGGAAGCTCATTTCAGGCCAAACTATTTATACATACAGTACATAAAACTGAAAAGCTGTAATAGTGTTTTTATTTACAGTGTATATGTACAAATGGTCTATATCACCGAGCAAATAACACTCAGCGACCAGCTATTTATCTACAGACTTCCCTCGCAAAATCCACTCAGGAGTGAGGCAGAAAAGGCTCCGCCTTTCAGACAGTTTGTCCAATCATCATGAAGAAGCCCAGTGTCCAGTGCTCCCGTCCACTGACTTCCAAAGCTGAACACTTTTGCCACATTTGTCCACAATCACCGTCGGGAACAATTGGTTTAAATGCGGAGGCTGCTACGGGAATACAAAAACCACGTAAGACGATCCGTCATCTGCTGTGAGAAACAGCTGACTCTGGATGAACTCGTGATGACACGTTCTAATCACGTTCTAGCACAAGTTTAGTATTGAAATGTTGTTTAGCCATATGTGTGTATACAGCGGCAGCACAGGGACGGGCGGGAAAAGAAGCATTAATCCCGTCCAGCTGCTTCAAGACTAGGTTTTCTGAGCACTTCTTTATGTGGTCAATCATACTCCAACCTGTGAATTCATTTGACAATGGTTTGCACGTATCAGACATTTGTTAACATTTAGAAGTCAGGCACTGCAGCTTTAAACTGTATGTATGCGATTTAAATGTTAAATTGCTTGTATTCTTCATGCTTTTGTTTTTCTTAACTGTTTTAACTGTATTTTATGACTCCTCACTGTGCCATTGAATTGCCCCCTGGGGACAAATAAAGCTTTCATAATTTAATTGAATTGAAAATAATTATTTTAAAGCTGAAGCCTCAATGTTTTCCAATCTTTTTTTTTTAGTTGGCCAAACTTCCATGAGCTAATTTTTAGAGTATTCCCCTCTGCTTTGATTGCATACAGTAGATCGATTGAAAACAGAGTGAGTTTCCTGCAGGCAGTTTTTCTACTGTTCCTTTAAAAAAAAAAAAGGGGGGGGGGGGGGGGGGCTGGGGTGAAGAGCGATGACGCTTGCACCAGATGTCTGGTTCTTGTTTTGTCCTGTGAATCAGCTTCTTGAAGTACAAAACCCCAAAATCTTGTTAGGCAATCTTATTTCAAAATGTTCAAACAAAGACAATTTACTTTATTATCCGGCGTTAACAGAGCATCCCCCAGGACTTTCCAAAACAATTTATCGAAAAAGCTCTGGGACTCAGAAGAAGCTTGTGAAGGACACCCAAGAACCACAAAATAGTTATGAATAATCAGCAAAAAATGTTTATCCAAACCAGTGTTTATGCGCATACAAAACTTCAATAGCTGTGACACATCAGCCCAAAGAAATGTATAACCGTAAGGAGTTTATGAAGTGCATGTTTAATATTTGAAAAGTCCTATTCAGGCCCCGCAGCAGCGCAGGGCGTGTTAGCCGTGTCACAACTCACAAGCACACGTGGTTCTGTTTAAAGCAAACAAGGCATGGGAGTACACACAATGCTCCAGTGTCACTCATGGTCCATAGAAAACAAACAAGGGCCAGATAACGCTGAACAATAGGCTCCCTATTTTCCAGGGAGCGTGTGTAATGCCCTGTTTTGTTGTACAGTATTTCATCTGACTGAATCACAAACATGCTTACTCCATCCTTTCTCCTCCTCCCCCCTCTGCTGCTACATCGCTCCATCCATCTTTTTCATGAGCAGCGTCCACTGAGAAAAGGTCCAGTGTGTAACATTTCAGGAGGGTTTATTGGCAGACATTGAATACACTATATAGCATAAGCATGTTTGTATATATGTAAAATCCCCTGTTAGATAAAGATCGCTTGGTGTTCGGAGACTTAAGATAAGGCCTGTTTCACAGCAAACTTGTGGCGTGAACGTCGCGACCCGGTCAGAACAAGGACCATTCTGCATGACAATGAAATGTACCACACTCTTAAAACATTAGAGGACAAAAATGTCCAGTTCCAAAAACTGCTATAAAAATGGTAGAGATTCACTTTTTTTTCTTCTTTTTTGGGTTAGATCTATTGATTAACTCCAATCCTGATTCCAAACTATAAAATATTAAATAATTATCAGGATTTTAACAATTTAAATGCTAGTTTGAAAACATGATGCCAATATTTTCTATGAAAAAACACATATATGGAATGTTTTCCATATTTGTTATATGGAAAACATTGTTGTTTTCCATATAACAAATGTCGGGGGGGTAATCAAACTGCTATGTAGGGTTAAAATCCTCAAAATGATTTAATGTTTAGTAGTTTTGAGCAGGGCTGAAGTCATTTAAGTGACCTATGGAGAAAAAAGCAGAAAAAAAACAACTAACGTTTTTAAAGCAGTTTTTGGAACTGGACATTTTTGTCCTTAATGACTTAAAAGGGTAGTAAATCAAACTGAAGCCTGACAGGTAAAGTTAAAAAAACCAAAAAACAACTGTCTCATCTGACTTGACTGTGATCAGGTAACACAAGAATTTAAGCTTTTCTTTAGGTTTCCTTCACTGAGATTTCTCTTATTACCTTCTCTTCATTGATCCACACTCAGACTGTCTTTGCTTAAATGATATGTTTTTAATTGCTGCCTCTTCAGGAAATCCTGAACCATATGTAATAGACAGCAGATCACTTTTGTGTCACTAGTGACTCCTCTCTGGTCACCGTTGTGAAAACGCAGCAGTAGCAAGGCGTCAGTAAGGACACAATGACTTTTCCTCGGAGCCAGTGTTGTGTCATAAAAAGCAAACCTGCTGTGAAAACCACTACAAATACCAAGTGAAAGTCATTCCCTTCAGGTTTTTGGACGAGGAATAACGCAGTTCCTTTGTGCCGTAAATCGAGTTGTCATTTTTCCATGAAAACCCCATCCCAATGGGAAAGAGAAAAACACAGTGAAAGCACAGTTTTCTAGGGGACCAATATAAATATGAATGGTGCCATTTTCCTATCAACATACTCGCATCCTAATGACATCTTTATGCCAAATAGTGTCTATTTCAACGTTGACGTGTCGTTTTGAACACAATTCACCAGCTCTCATATGTACCTTTTCTCACTCTTTAATGTATTCAATTATGGGGGGGTTTCTTGGCACATGCAATTCTGATAATGCTGTTATGTTTCCTTGGATAGCTCATGTTTGGTAATTTGACAGTAAATTTATAAGAATTATTATTATTATTTTTTTAAAATACAGATATCAAGTTTTACTGAAGCACTTTATTATGCGTTTATAAAATATCTTTGTATTTCCACACAAAAGCTAATGTTAATGGAAATGTATTCGGATGTTCTATATCTCTAGCTGTGGAAACTACAATCATGTATTTTTAATCTAAATAAGATGTAGGTTGTTGTACAGGATGAACAGATATTTAATCCCCATGTCATGATATGATGTATAAAGTGAAATTATTTCCATCAGAACAAGCATTAATGTCTCTGTTGTCCTCCTATTTGGGGAAATGGCTTGGACAATGGCTTCAGGATCATATTTTTGTTGACCTCAATTCTGACCTTTGTATAATAGTGTGTTGGTGGCCTATGGAGGTTAAAAACACAACTCAGGTGGAAATGTGTACTTGTGTACTTCTGTCCAATAAAAGCTTACAAATGCTTAAAAGTTTATTTTTACTGAAGCCACTTCTTCTATTGCTTGCTGCTGTTCCGCCACATGTAATCTAATATACTGTGAACTAATCTAGTTTCAGAGACGCACAAGGATTTTTTTGTCTCTAATTCCCTGTTTAAACCTGTGTAAAACTGTATTTGAACAGCTTTTTGACCAGTGGGATTATGTATATGTAGCCATATTGTCACAAACCTTGCTTTTTACAACTTGGAACAGCGCTCAATATTTTTATTTCATCTTACTACTTGTTACTGTTGTTTTCTTCATCCTCCAGTTGTTTATAGCATCATATTTCACACAAAAAACACCTTTTTTAAGTGGGTTCGTCCAAGTGTGCCTGCTAATTTTAACACTGTTGGTGCCAAATGTCTAGTACAGCACCTACTTTAGAAACATGAAGTGCTCTCATACCTTGACCTCTCTCTCCTGAAGGCCTTTGGCAGAGTGAGCTTTGACGTGTTTCCGCAGCGAGCTGGGGTCGGTGTAACGCTTGGTGCAGCCCGGGATCTGACAGGCGTACGGCTTCTGTGAATGGAGCACAATGAGAGGAGGTGAGAGAAGACAGAAACAAGGGAGATGAAATTAAACAGCTGTGCTGGCTTCTTATCCCCCGTTACACAGTATATCATCGGTGTGCAGCGCTTATCGTGTTGTTTCTGTGAGATCTCCTCCAGTATTTAAAGCAGCTGTGCTGCAGGTACCAGTGAGGTGCCTGAGAGCCTGGGAGCTTCCACCAGCCTCGTCTCCTTCACTACTTATGTCGGTGATTTACTGCGTTTCCCTTTTCACCCTCGATACCGAGGGACTGAAACCAAAAAACCCTGACGTTCCCAGAAACATTTTCAGCTGCTAGAGAACGGGCTTGAAGAAATGTGCCACAAATCAATACAAAATAAACACAGAAATATACAACACATCAATAATGTGTTTAAAGGATTTAGAATTATGGTTTATAAAGAGGTTCAAGCTGAACACTCTTGTGTAAACCAAGCTAATACCGACAATCCATTATATGAACCATGTCATGCAGTCTCTTTAGTTTCAATTCGAATATGAATTTGCACAACCTTGGGATTTAAAGGGACAGTTCAGGTTTTCTGAACTGGGGGTACATGAGATACTAAAGCATTGTAAGTACGTTATGAATTGGAGAACCAGAATACAATGTTTAAAGTGGAGAAAATGAGCTATTTATGATATTTACCATGCTGGCACACAGCCTTTCCTTTGGCACTACAATTTTCTCAACACACTTCATATCAGCACAACAGATCAGCCGTGTGGGTTAAACTTTTAAAGGGCTGTAACTCACCGTACACTGACTACGCACATGTATCCCATGTAAACCCCCCCCCACTCAAAAAAGAACCTGAACGTGTAGCACAGCATTCAGCACATGATGAATTTAATGGAGACACACTGTGTTTCCAGATGATTCTCAACCAGATGGGTTACAGGTGTAGAAGTGTGTATATGCGCCGCAGTAGCTCTGTGTATCACAAGCAGAAACATTTAGAATACATGTTGTAAATGTGGATGTTTAGCCTGACAAGAGCACTAACAGTGAAAGGATGCACAGATGTTAACATGTGGATCATGTCAACATTTCACAGAACGTGATCTTCACCCAGGGGAAAAGTATATTTACCTTTCGTCTGCAGGCTTGAAGGAGAGGAAGAGAGAGAGAGGAGAGTTAAGAGCCTTAAATCAGTCCATTCATTAGTAACAGGATTATTAGAAAAACGAAAATAGGACGAGTAAAAGCTGCATAACATAGGACACAGCATGAGAAGTATGTTTTTCGATACATATTTCATGCACAAAAGAGAGAGAAAACCATTCCGTGTAGATACTTTAAAACTATTAGACTTAAGAAGCAGTGACAGGGAAAGCTGTTTTCTGTTAGTGAGGTTGTGCTGCTTGTATTTCACAATTTTATCAAAGCTGTGAGTTTAGATGAGTTAACGAGGCCATTTCCATGAATATAATTCCTCACAGATTGTTCCCCTTTGCATTGCCAAGCATTCAGCCAGGTGGAGTGAATTAAAGTTTTCATTAAAACACATGTACAGTATTTACTCAAATCTTGGAGGTTTACGTACCAGGATCTGAACATCATGAATGAAAAAAAAAAAAAAAAAAGGAAAGGCAACATGTAGCAATGAGGCACGTTTCAATAGGTTTTTGGCAAAAAAATTCTAAAACTAATGATCTGGAAACAACTAATCAATTTCTCATTAAAGGAGCTGGCTCCAAAATCCAAAGAGTTTCAAAACAGCACTAAACATGTCATAGGTCAAAAAGAAAAATGGGCGATACTACAGTTGGTGCACAGAATTTAACTAACACTACATTTCCATTTGAAAATGAAAATTCAGCAGTATTAGTAGTAGTCTTTCAGATTAAAATGAGAGTCAGAACTCTGTTTCAGAAGAAATCTGCGTCCATACTAACAACTAAAAATGAACAATCAGGTACACTGGACATTGGCATGTCAGTATGAAAACAAAAGCTGATTTTCACCTGATTTGCTTGATTTCATTAAGTACTACTAATAAGAAACTACAATTTTTCAGTTCAGGATTTCCGTTAGGAGACTGATGATGAAACTGAAAGTAAGCGCTAACAACCTGTGGCTGCCGATAAGTATGTAGTCAAGTTAAGTCAATTTTATTTATATGTGACACCCTCAATCCTTATACCCTCACATCATGTGAGGAAAAACACCACAAAAGCCCTGGATGTGACACAACACTTGACCCAATGCCATCTGTGGTTGGTTCCAGCTCCTCATGTATTTTTGCCCGTTCATACTTACATACAAATGCAGCCGCTGAGAAAACTTCCTCTTCAAACTTCTCTGTTTTTTGGGGGCTCTAAAATGCCAGATTGGTGTTGACAGCAGAGGTATCCAGAGCAGAAATGATGTCATTTTGAACAAAAATGGGAACGGAGCCACAGATGGAGCCATATATATTCTCCATTTAACCTAATCTAATCTGCATGTCATTGGACTGTGGGAGGAACTCGCAGTCAAACCAAGAACCTTCGTGTAGTGAGACGAGGGATGGGAATCGGTGTCGGTCTGTATCGTTTTCGGTCCGATACAAAAAAGTGCAATTGCCCCATCCCTAAGTGAGACAGTGCTGCCTCACACATCAAAATGTGCACTCTTACTACTATTAAACCAAAATCATTACATAAGCATTCATCGTCTAAGGGCATCAGACTGGAAAAACGTCCCGTGACATTAACATTAATGTCAGATTGTGTTTTGCCTGCACCTTTTCCCCTTTGCTTCTACTGTGTGTCTTAATTTAAACATTTCAAAGTTAAGTCTTGAAGCTGCTCTGACACTGCTCTTGCATCAGAGCAAGTACTCCTCAACAGTGCCTAACTTTACATGCTGGCAAATATTGTGAAATATCATGTTCTTTCGAAACAATTTCGGAACAATATTCCCTGGGAGACCAACTCGCTGCTCCCCGAGTCTAAACAGATTATCTCTAAATGAAGTGCTGAGCCCCTCTCCTACTTATCTTTGACTGAATTCAGAGTGATGCCATGGCGAAGTGGTCGTTCCACTTGGTAAGAATGAGACGTTATGTGTGTCAGAATCGCACAGAAACTGAAATACATAAATCCTCCGGGCTCAGAGAACCGTGACAAAGCAGTAAAAGGCCTACAAATGAAAACACAATGTGTGTTTCATAACTCAGCATCATGTACTTATCATTGTTGATTTTGGCCGGATAACCCGTTCCTACCAAATCACTTGTGCCATGTGCACACATGTGAAATGCAAACGGCGTAACATATGCAGCAGAAACTGGAGTGAGGTAGGTGTTAACAGTAGTTTTCAATCCGAAAACCTCCCCACAATTTTCAAGTTTAATGAGCTGCGAGTTCTCGTCTGTATAAGACAGACCTTATTCTAGAAGCAAATCTTGTTCAACGCGCAATTTTTCATAACCTCAGTAACACAATATAACTGGCTGGTTGTTATTCTATATTCAGGAATTGTTTACATTCAAATGATCCTCCGCGGGCCTCCGTGATGGCGCCAAATGTGTCCGAATCCTGATTTGTGACGCAACTGCGAAAGCCGCCATTATCCAGCGTGAAACCACAAAAAGGAGAAAATAACTTTCCCCTCTTGTTGTAATAACACGGCCGTGCAATGTACAGCTCCATCTCGTCCGTGTAATAGGAGATCTGATTTTTGGGATTACTGCTAAATCCTCATCACTTGTCAGCAGGAGTAAAAATAACTGTGGCGCTTCGAATAAATCCACTGCAGGTATGCATTTTCACAGTCTGCTACAAGACTGAGAGGAGCAGCGCCACTTTAAATAAAGATTACTGCATCGCTGTATTCCCTCATCGATGAACAAATATTATCATTAATAAAGGTTTTACATCACTATAAAGATTAGGACAGTGTCTTTAACAGTGAGAGGAGAGGGAGGTTTGGTGCTCAGCGGCAGACATTGCATATTAAACATCGTCGGCGTCAATTCAGACCTTACAGATGTGTTAATGTGCAGGAAAAGTTTACTGAGAAAATAAGATTTATGTTAAAACAACACTTTATTTCAATCCAATGACTAAAATGTACATAAAAGGGTAAAGGCTATCTCCATATAAGCCGTGAAAGTGAAAGCGTGGCGTGTGTGGGGGTAATGTAGTAAATCAGGTGCATGTGAGGCAATGTGTACAAAGCAGAACTGATGAGAGGATGGGATTTTGTTTATACATTTTAATCCCCTCATTTTCTTATCAGGAAGTTTTCAGCCCTAGGCGCGGGAGATTTTACTGAAGACAATGTTTACTTTTACTTGACCTGACCTGATCAAAATGACTATTACTTCTGTTTATTAAAACAAATGTTGCTGATGACACAGTAAATTAGAATACATAACATGGTCAACAACTAAATCTGGTTGTCTGGTCACTGGTGGTTCCAGAGTACAGCTGTCAGTGTCCCGGTATACGAACAGGGAATCTTTCCGTTTATGAAATGAATCTTCTGACCATCCATGAACTTTGAAATGCTCAATTATTTAGACTAAGATAGCGTCAGTCTCTTTGTCAGTCCAACAAATACTGACTTTTTGTACGGATTTTGTTGCTGTTGTCTTATTCTTCTGTGTAGCTACTGGCTTCTTGTTTTGGAAACAGAATAACACAGTTCCTTTGGGCCATAAATCAAGACATAACCATGTTTAACAAAAGTTGCATCCCAGCGGCAAAAAGACAAAGTGAAATCAAGTCTTCTCAAGTCTATAGGGATCAATATAAGCACAAATGGTTCAGTTCTACACTGTACAGTCGGTTTGAACATCATTAAGACAAAACGTGTGAATTCTTTCTTTAACTAAAGTAATTAAGAATATAAAATGAATGTGGAGGAGAAAATGTGCAGCATTGTTCTCTGATATCATGAAATACAACGATGACGGTTGTGAAAACGGAAATACACGATAAGCCCTTAAACAAAATGTACTTTCCATCACGGGACATGAACGTGGCTTCACAAAAAGTACTAGCATGAGATTTGACAGCTGGTGCACAAGAGGGAGCAGTGGTGAGTTTATTTCTGTTCTCTCAAAGGCTGCATCAGCGGTCGGATTGCATAACTTATTGTGCCGTCAAAGCCTTAATTTACGGCTAAAGTGAAATGGGAAGCTCGCCCCCGCTCCTCTGAATCCTCTGGTGAATTCCACTTTCGTCATTTGACGTGATTAGATGTTGAAATTTGCTGGTGATTTTATTTATTTATTAGTTTTTTAAAAAGACATTTACTTGGGACTCCCATGATAGTATGAGGGAATGATTTCGTGCTCCTGTACGAAGGTCCAACTGTGAGACGGACATGAAAAAAATTAACATTAACGTCCGTCGAGATTCACTGTGTACAGTGTACAGTCTGATATTTCAGTGTTAATCATGTGTACCTGTTTTATTTGGTACCTTTCTCTTTTCCCTGCTTCCTGTTCCTGCTCTTTGTTTAGTTTTCCCGCCATTTATTTGACCCCGCCCAACACTAGGTGGTGTCGTAACAAAGACGGGGGAGACATTTACCTAAATATCAACACAAATTCTATCTGGTGCAAAACCAATTCCCAAACTTTCAAGGATTTTAAGGACCGTGGGAACCCTGTGAGGTGCAGTTGTAGTGTGGGACGTTGTTTACTGACCGTGTCCAGGTGTGTGCGCTGGTGTTTGGCGCGGTCACTGGAGTTGCTGAAGGCCTTGAGGCAGCCAGGATGCTGACAGATGTACGGCTTCTCTCCCGTGTGGCTCCTCAGGTGGATTTTCAGGTTTTCCAAACGGGAGAATGCCTTAGAGCAGCCTTCGAACTGAAAAAGAGAAAACATCAAACAGTGTTAACTACAACTTCATACTGAACATCGACCTGTGACTTGTACAGTACGCTAGTATTTCCACAACACACAGGATGTCGGTTCTGAGCTTTGGTGTACTTCCATCATTTATCACACACGTTTGTCTAAAATTACCTCAACTGCCCCCTGAGCCACAGCTGCCTCTAATATAAGAGACTCAATTTAGACTTGCATGATAAAAGATTGGCCATGTTCCTCCACTGTCTTCAATAACAGTTCTAAATGGAAAAAACATGCATGATGCATTTTAAAATGACTTCGATTTTAGTTATTACATTTTTTTTCAAATCTGCCTTTATATGATTCTCACATGCTTATATATAATGAATGTTCCAACAGTTCTACCAGGAAAGATGTAGTTGATTTGTAGTTGTCTTTACCCACCTGATCTACACCAGGCATCATAATCATTTTCAGACAGCGTCTCCGGTCATCGTGTTTAAAATTAGGGCTGGACCATTTTTGAATAAATATCTAATTGCAATTATTTTGACTGCGATTGTGATATGGTTTGTGATATTTGTGCAGGTCTGTGAGAAACAAAGACGTTCTCTTCAGTCTATAGAGTAAGATGTGTTACAGGTCAAGACAATAATTCATCTAAAATAAAATATTTTGACACACATTTTGGCTTTAACAAATACTGTGCCTCCTAATGCGATTTCAATAACATGAATTGTTCAGCCCTAGTATGAATATCAGAACATCTGTTTCACAGTTCCAGAAATTGTGATGGGTTTTCAAAGATGTCCAACCAGCAGTCTTGACAAGAAACTGGCATTTCAATTGATCC
Source organism: Solea solea (assembly GCF_958295425.1). NCBI lineage: Eukaryota > Metazoa > Chordata > Actinopteri > Pleuronectiformes > Soleidae > Solea > Solea solea. The sequence goes on along the minus strand of NC_081134.1, from coordinate 4,202,977 downwards.
TCTTGTGTACACTTTTGATATTAGCTTCTACAGATTTAACAAGTTTGCATGTTCTCCCCGTGTCTGTGTGGGTTTCCTCCAGGTTCTCTGGTTTCCTCCCACAGGCTAAACACATGCAGATTTGGAGATTAGGCAAATAAGACACTCTAAATTGGCTCTGTGATGGACTGGTGTCCTGTCTGGGGTGTACCCCACCTTTCACCCTATGTCAGCTGAGATTGGAGGATAAAGTGGTAGAAGATGAGTGAATGAGTGAGTGTAAATTAAAAAAGACAAAAGCCAAACATGGACAGTCCTATGTATTCTAATAGGTCAATTTAATTTCAAGCTATCCTGACGAGCATGAATATAGGCTGGTGTTGCCCAGTTTGTTTCCAAGTGATGGGAGACAGAATGTGGAAAACAGAGCTAAAATGAGACTTCAGCACTTGGACAAGTTAAGTGAGTGTTTTCTGAAGTCAAAAAGCCCTGTCTTACACCCGGCACACACACATATGCATGTGTTGGTTTTAAATGAGGTGTGGTCAGGCGCATTGTTGGCACAATGCAGTGGAAAGTGATTGTGCGTATGACCAACAAAACCCCCGAGCGAAAGTCAGTGGCTCACACGTTTTCCAGTGGGCATAATCAAGACGGTCATATGTGCTTATGTAGGCTTATATTTACTCACATTACTGTAATTGAGTAGTTTCTCGTGTGTACTGGTACGTTTGTAAGTAGTGTTTAAAATCTGTAATTTTACTTTCACTTCTTCTTTTGGCTTCTGCCACAGCGGATCATCTGCCTCCATCTCGTCCTCTCCCTCGTGTCCTCCTCTGTTACACCAGCTGTCCTCATGTCCTCCCTCAACACCCATGAACCTTGTCTGTGGTCAACCTCTTTTCCTTCTGCCCAGCAGCAGCTCCATCTTCAACATCCTTTGTAATTTTACTTTACCTTAAATGTGGTTATTTTTTAAATATTTTAGATCACATCCATTATGGAGTCAAAAATCTAAATGGTGAATAAACAATGAAAGGAAGATAATTTCTGAAAGTCGTGACAAGTTGTGACCTTGTTGGTGAAGAAAAGTAGGATTGTCTAAAGAATCCACAATTAATATCACCTTGAATGGTTGTATTGTTTGAAAATGTTTTATGGGATGATCTCCACTAAACATGACTTTGAATTGGGTACATAATAAATTATACTAAATGACTTTACATGAGCTACTGCTTACGTGAGTAGAAATTTAGACTGGCAGTTTTATTTGACTTCTACTTAAGTATGATATTTAAGCACCTGTTTCACCTTTGCTTAAGGGTTGGAAGCATCTCTCCTACAGACTGGCAAGTCCACATTATAATAGAATTCCACCAAGGCTTTGATTTAATAGGTTTACAGTATATTGGTGTCCAAACCAGATTTGATAATATGAAGATTCAGACGCCTTTTTTTTAACAGTAAAAGTTACCTACAAATGCACTGTTTTATAAAAAAAAAAACTTTATTCTCCCTGTCACAATTATCATTTCTAAATGACAATGTAACCAAATCTAAGCCACACAGGAGTGACTAAATGAAAAAATTCTGCCTTTCTTTCTCATCTGGAGTCAGATATCCTAATAACATAACAGGAGATGAATGCCTGTCTGTCTGTCACGGCTGGGTTCAAAGCGCTACTCCTTACCAGCTGAGCTAATGAGGACGACATGTGACCGGGGCCGATAAATGCAGGTGCCTGGCCATAAATAAAAAAATACATGATAAATCCGAAGCTGCGGGCTGTACAAAATCTGACCCAGGGTCATGATTGGCAGCTCTTATTAAATCAATTATAAATATTATTAAAGTGGCAGCAGCACTTCCTGTTTAGTCATTGTCATACATGCAGTGCCCTCCTACAGTGTTGGAACAATCAGGCCAATTCCTTTATTTTTGCCACAGACTGACAACATTTCAGCTTTTACTTCCAGGTCTTCACATTCTTTATTCAAACAATAAATAACGCTGAATGTCTACGCTCAGTTTCAGATTGGGTAGGATAGGTTCTGCATGTGCATGAAAACCAGAGAGCTGTCTACGGGTGAAAAACAAGCAATTGTGAATTTGAGAGAAGATGGGAAATCAATCAGAGCCATTGCACAAACATTGGCCATAGCCAGTACAACCATTTGGAATGTCCTGAAGAAGAAAGAAACCACTGGTGTAGTCAGCAACAGATGTCCAACAAGTAAAGGAATTGGCCTCACTGATCCAATACCATAGGAGGGCACTGTACTGTCAGTTGCTACTGCTGGCGTCAGACCCCAGTGAGGATTCTGTGTTGTGTTGACAAAGACCATTTTGGATGTAGGATAACATAGTGCTTTTATGCTGTAAATGAAATCAACTGCCCCAGTGTGCAGGAGACAAACATAGGCTCATAGGTTCAACTCATGCACAGTCATACTCTCCCCTGTTGTTGTTTGGCTTCGCCTCACTGCCAATGCAGGGCGATGATGGCAACACTCGGTGCATCCCCTTAGGGGAAAAAGTCTCATGGATTCCAATATGACCGGCTCACTCATGTCTCCTGAGAGGACCACATGCTGAACTGACACAGGTCTGCATTCACTGTCGATTTACCTAATAGACTGCTAGACTCGGTGCGTTTGGGGACTCGCTTCAATTGGTGGTTGCAACATTCAGTCGGTCAGAGTTTGCTTTCACACATCAGCGTTCGGTTGTGCATTCACACCTCCCCAAACGAACCGGCTTTTCCGAGCAAACGAACTAGGGTTTCAATTAAAAAGGGCTGGTGTGAATGCACCCTCATGGTCATGGTAATGTTCATGCAGTCATATTGAAATTTTTCTGTCAAAATTTCACTACCACAGTTTTAGTGCAATCCTTTCAAACCACACACAACCTGGTGCAGCAACATTTGTTATCCTGGTTTAATTTGCAAAACTGGACTTGTGCAAACCCCATACTGTGCACACGCTGTGCCCTTTAAACCTCACTTCCAACATGCAAATAATGAAGCACTGGATGTAAACGATGTAAACGGTGATGTGTATCTGTGTGCTTTGTAAGGCCATTTTTCTCCTGTTCATAAATAAGGAGGTAATTTATCACAGTTTACAATTGATTTGAATAAATGATAAGCTATAAACAGGTCATAGTAAACCACAACACACACACACACACACACACACACACACACACACTGCTTTAAAAAAGTGTTTCTGTTGGACACAAGCCACGCACAGAGTCAGCAGGCTTAAACGCACTATAGAGACCATAAACCAACATTTTATAACTTCATTTTCAGAAACTCTGTCACATTCAATCTCAAATGTTCAACATTTCAAATTATCTGCATTGTACAATCTGACATGTAAGTCAGAGTTTAAATGTACATATTTCTCAATGCATGTTCTGGCTCTCCTGCAGGACTAACGGAAACAGAGGGTGAACAATCGCAGGAGAAGAAAAAACAAACTGGATTTCATAAGGTTACTTCATTATATTTATCCATGATGTTAACACAAATTGAATTGACAGGACCATTCCTCCTTACACATATTAAAAGTTGATTTTTTTTTTTTTCCTGAAAAGAACAATGGTGTTTTAGAAATAGGTCTTTAAATTTGGCCCTGGTCTGTTTTCATTCTCTTCTAAACTCATCTGGAAGGACATGTGGAAAATATCCTCATATTCATCCCAGGGTTTTATTATGTCAGTAAATGTCATTCACCTCATTTACTTTTTTCACATAAAAAAACAATGCTACATCATGGTGTTTAATTAATCTGTGGCACAAAATCAAAAAACGCTGAGAGCAAACGTTTTAAAAGAGAACAAGAAAACTGTGGATGGAGACTTTTTATGTGTATTTCAGATTTGACTTCAACATCTTGCAGCTTTTATGTCAATGTCACGACATGTTTGACAAAAAGACAGAGGCACATCCAGTCATGCAACCCACCACAATGCTACAGCAGTTACGAAGCTTCTTTTTTTTTTTTTAAGTCAAACTAAGGAAATACCCCTGCATTTGCAGATGGTTCCTAAATAGAAACAGATTTCTAAATGATCTGACAGAGCAGAAATTCCAGCACAGATTCAGTTACCCTTTATGTTTCCTTTACTGTGATATACCATGAGAAAATGAATACTAATCGTAATAAACTCTAGGAAACTGTGCATTACACTGTTTGACATTCAAAGATCCAATCTATGGTTCATCCTGTAACTCGAGATTCAGTTTGTTGTTCTTTAAAATGTTCTCTTCCAATTGTCTTCCCCGCAGCATTTTCCTGTGTTCATATGGTCGATCATTTCATTTCTAGGTGTTGTTCTTCATTCCACGCATTTAAAGGATCAGGCTGTGGTTATTCTATATTTTACATTCGTGTTGGGAAATCATATGAAAAGACCAACACCAAAAATGTGTTTGTTCTGTTCTCTGCCCTTTCATAAGCTTTAATGACAATAAAGGGATAGTTCTGTTGTTTTTTTTTTTTAAATAAAGAACAGTTGTACGAGTTTGCTCTATCTTGCTGGGACACGGAGCAGCTGCCAACTGTCATTTTAAGCCTCTTTCACATTCAAATAAGCTGGTTAGTACCAGAGATGATTAATACCAGTCCCATTGCCAGTGGCTGGTCTGTCCTGTGGTGTTGTTTTTTTCATCATACGTCATTCATGCATGAAATGTGACGCCAAAACACTTAAGAAATAAAATGAGTCAGAGGGGAAAAAAACAATAACAACAATAACACAATGGAGCTCAGTGATCTTTTACTTTAAAATCTCAAACTCAACAGTGGGTAAACGATTTAAAAATACTGAGCCCTGCCTCAAGTTGTGAAGAGTTAAGTTACTAAAAAAAAAACATTAATGCACTAAGGGGAATGCTAATGGACATTTTCAGCTGACATAAGTTATATTAGGTTCTTTAAGTGTCTACAATGTGTTTTTCCTTTTTTTTGCCATGTTTTACTGACAGCATACCTGCAGGTTGCTATGGCAAAAAGGTTTTTACATTTAATCAGTAGACGGGATATTCACGACCAATATCTGTGACATCCTTCTTCATCAGTAATTAAGTTTTACTAGTCCGAATGACGTCACTTTTGCCGTCCATGCGTTTGGGGTTCATAATTATAGATAAACGGATTGCTAATATCTGTAACTGTAGTTTGGACTAGTAAGAATAAGGTCCAGTGATGGGAATCGCGCTGAGTCATTTCAGTATAATAATCTATGAATGATGATTCCACTGCTGAGGATTTAAAAACACTGGTGTTTACAGCCTGTATAACACCTGTCTATTCTAAGACTTGACTTTACGAGCTGGTAAATAGAGCTGAATTAATTATCAAACACTGACTACATTCATGTGACATATTCATTTTCCATTGCAGCACCAGCAATGACCTAATTTACATGTGCTGAGCGCTCTATGAAACTGACATGACGTTATTCGCGTAGCCCAAGTGTGACTAATGACTGTTTATTTTGTGTTGGTTAAGATTTAATCTTATTAATCTGTTGTTGCAGTGGACTCTCCATGTGAACGCATTTACAAGAGGCTAACAGATTATGTCATTTTAATGAAGTAATTCATATAAATATGAAGCGTGTGTGCGCGCTTGAGTGGATATTTATGAATGAATTATTAATAGGAGTCGCAGGTTGACAGCGGCAGAGTCACTGGGGGATCAGGGCCCCAAGTCGCTCAGGCTCAGGGACGGGATGTGTTTCAAAGAATGACTCATGACAAGTGATGGAGGGTGAGGCAGAGCTGGGACTCAAAGGCCACAGTTGTGATGGTTTATGCAGAAACAGTCAGACAGTGTCTGTCTAAGCACTACAACCTAAGGTGGTCTGGTTTTGTCTTTATCTTTGATGCACATCTTGTTTTTGTGTAACCATTTTGACTTTATGGTTCACCCTCCTTCAAAGACAACCTGCACATTTTACGAGATGTGTTGTCCAGAATCACTGACAGGAAATGCTCACTTTTCCCTGTGTGAATACAATTTGGGGTCAGCATTTTATGGATTTAGACTCCTTGCTTTCTTCTCTATGTACACTCAGTGTCCAGCTTATTAGGTACACTTGTAATGCTATAAAATCTGCATTACTACATGATTGACAATTCAATATGGTTTGACATTGAGGTAATATTTAGTGATCGAGTTGCAGCAGCCAATTGGAAATCATAGTTTACAACGATATTTTTCTGTATATATGGAAAGAATTTGAAGTTACCACTATAAGAATTATATCAGTGTTAGGTATTTCAGTATGACACAAATTTTAAAGTAAAGTCTATACTTTTCTTTGGTCATTGCGACCAACACGGTGAAAGCAAAATACCGCTTATCGAAAGTCACATACGACATACAAATTTATAACACTGAAGAATATTATATATTATAACAAAGAATATTTAGAATTTCTGCTTGAAAAATAGCACAGTTTTGTTTGCTGACCCAAATATTCTGGCACATTTAGGTTCTTTGCGTAACATTTAGGAGGGTTTACTGGCCATTACGTATGTTTGTGCTTTAAAATAAAATGATTTGGTTTTCATGGCTTTCCAATCAGCCTTTAATGTGGACTGTATTTTGGGCAAGGGCCTCTGATATGTAAGGGCCAGCGTAGTTCCGGTCTCGTCATTAACGTCACTAGTTCTTACACACTGGACCTCACCACACATGTTGTTATGACAGATGTCACAAAATAAACCAGGATTAAAGGATTCCAACTTTAGTCAGACTGCATTTGCCAGACAAGCAGATTTTTTCTAATCTGTATATTTCATCGCTGACTAAAATATCTTCTGCTCCTAAATTCGCTGCATTTGTTAGAATCACCACAGGGTGATGTGCTCATCCTCGCAGGCTCAGCGCTACAGTACAGACACATGTTCCATTCATTCCGCACTGCTGCCACATTTTTCCCTCCAGCACGCATGAGTCAGGGAAACCTGTCGTGAGCAGCGGAAACCGTTTGATCATCTCTGTCTAACAGACAGTTGATCACTGGCTGCACAGTCTGAGGGAAGTCGAGACACAATGTAAGCAAGTTAATGCCTTTTCAAAGCAGTTAATCCCCAAAATGACCCGAAAGAAGCAAACACAAGAGTTGGACACGAGATGTGTTTTGACTGAAAATAGCAGCAGCAGTTGCTGCGCTTGCCAGTTTGATTCCTGCATGACTGTAAAAACCACCTTCCTCCATTACTGCTGCGTCAGCTTGATAATGTCTCGTGTTTTACGTTTCATTTGCAGACAAAGACTTAAAGCTGTGTCTAACTTTTAAATAGTGGTGTCGCTACCTTGTGACACCCAATGACATCCACCTGCTGCACAAAAGTGGCATAAGTGTTGATTAAAATTTGGTCAACGTTTAGTCGTACAAAAATAAGTTACCACAACATATACTGACGCTCTGTCGAGTCTCATAGCGTCCCACTGGCGACGCTAAGAGCAGAGAAGGGGTAAAATAAAAGCCAGAGATTGGGGTTAGTGTTAGGATTAGGGACCAGGATAGGACTGAGGTTAAGGTTAGGATAAATATCCAGGTATGGCTTTGTGGCTATTCGCTGTTGGCTCACACTCAGACAAACTTCAATTTCATTGATATCATCAGAATTTCCATGACCAAAAATAAATAATTAATAATAGATTATATGTTTTCCTTGTCAGTAACTGATTAGAACCGGCTTGAAGCTCACAGTGGCGTTTATGTGTGCATGGACACCCGGGACGGTGGCTCTGAGTGTGTCCCTTTCAGATGTCTGTAAGGCGACGCAGGAAATGACACCCTCGGAATGAAAACATGCTGGTTTGCCACCAATCAACCATTCAGCAGTAGCTTGACTCACCATGCATTTATTGGGCTTTTCTCCGGAATGAACCCTCATGTGGATGAGCAGCTTGTAGCGAGCGTTGAAGGGTTTGTGGCGCCTCACACAGCCCGCCCAGAAACATGCAAACTCCTCCCCTTTGCGCTGGTCGATGTGAACCTTCTCGATGTGCCTCACCAGCTCCTCCTGGCTGCAGTGAGTGACATTGCAGTCGATCCAGTGACACAGCTGCTTCTGTTGGTCCGCTCTGGCTTCCTGTCCTACGGGTCCATTAAGCCCCGGAGAGTGCAGAGGTGTCTGGGTGCCATTCTGACCGTCGTGGCATTCGAGGGGCTGGTCAACCTGAAACAGCTCCCCCTGCTGGCTGTTCATGTGAAACGGTTCCGTCTTACATGGCAAGAAATTATCTACAGGTTCTTGTTTAATGGTGTGGTACTCGTCTTGTACCGTCAGTTGTTGTTGAGATGTTTTGTTGTTGGCGTCGGAGGAAGGCAAGGAAGAGGGGAAAAATAAGGAGGAGGATGAGGAGGCAGAGGAAACAGAGGATGAAGGGGAGCAGTAAGTGGGAGATGTGGCACATCCAGTGAGCATGTACGATAAAGGGAGGGAGGACTGAGGGTAGCAGCTGAACCTCTGGGTGTCTTTAGGGTCTATGTGAGCTGTGGTGGCAAAGTCCTCCACAGATTTCTCTGTGTGGGATCCATTAGTCTTACAGCTCAGTAAGGACGTGAGGTCTCTACCCAGGGAGGACAGTGACAGGGACGTCATTGGGAGACAGCACAGACCACCTGAATGGATTGAAGACGGACAGAATCCTGCAGATGACAGTGGTGGCTGGAGGTCCTCAGCATCTTCAAAGGCACTCCCAAAACCAGGTAGAGTCAGCTGGACATCTGGGGGCCCAAGGTCAGGGGGCCACATGCTGGCTCCTGCTCTCTGACTTCTACCAAGAGATCCCTTCAGTAAAAATCTTTGCTGTTAATCGTCTTGGAGTAACTCAAGGAATCCACTGGAGGAAAAGCCCATCCACAGCATCTTTCATTACTTAAACATAATCAGATTAGATTGATCTCCTGCTGCTGGCATCATGTGTAATCTTCTGTCATTTGTTCCGTACTGCTGCGTGGTCAGTCATCGCTCATGCTCTGTGGGAGACACAAACCAAACCCTCATGAGTCACCTTAACGCACAACAAGCACAAATACAAAACACACTGAAACACATCATACAAGAGTGTTGGGAGGTTCCTCGTTAAATGTTGCTCTTTGAAAAAGAGTTGGCATGGACTCTTATGTCATTATTATACTATTACATATAATTACGTTGTGTTTACAAACAGTGTTGCCAACTGGTTGCATTTGTTGCTACATTTATCACCTTTTCGGATGCCTGTTGTTAAAGTGATTTTTAGCTACTTTCCATTGAAGAGGTCATCAGGACTCCCCTGTGAGTGACTCACGCCTCTCACTGCATCTACTGTTCTGTTGTTGACTCTTTGAGTGAGCGTTTTGCAAGCGAGTGTCACTGAATTTACGGCACCACTGTTGTCAATAGCTTTCGTGTGTATGGTTATTTTGTCGGATTGTGTCACAATTTACTGTGAGAACAGGATCACACCAAAAACAGAAACACACCAAAGGGGCTGAAAACATCCATCCATCCATCCACTTAACATTTGACAGTCAATCCCAACTGATATTGGGCAAGAGGTAGGTTACACTCTGTGCAGGCTGCCAGTCTATCACAGGACCAACATAAAAGAGACACACAACCAGATACACAACACAATTACACACCAATGGCAGTTAGTGGTCTTTGAAACAGGGGAAGCTCATTTCAGGCACAGATATTTACACAAACTAGAACAAGGAAACGTGATAATTATGTAAAACTGAAATGCTATAATAGTGTTTTTATTTACAGTGTATATGTACAAATGAAAATGGTCTATGTTGCCGAGCAAATAACACACAACGACCAGCTATTTGTCTTCAGGACTGAGGCAGAAAAGGCTCTGCTGTCGCGTATGTTTCTTTAACACTGTCAATTAAAAACTGGCTTCGCCTTTCAGACAGTTCCTCCAATCATCATGCAGAATCCCAGCGCCCGCACCCACCCACTGCTCCATTGACTCCGTGGAAGAGACGTTTTTGTCCAATCGCCCCTGAACTCACCACAGTGAAAAAAACCTATTCTGTGGCATTACATTACATTACATTACATGTCATTTGGCAGACGTCATTTTATCCAGACAATCCATCATCCGGGATAAACAGCTGATTCTGAACGCACTACTGACACATTCTAATCACATTCTAGTGCACACTTAGTATTGAAATGTAAATACTTGACTTTGTCCTTGTCTTAGAGCAATTGCCACTGTTACATTCACACCTACAGTCAATTTAGAGTCTCTAATTAACATAACCCCAGTCCGCATGTCTTTGGACTGTGGGAATTTAAGTGAAATCTAAAATATAATTGACAATAATGGACCAAAATTGTGTAGCAGAACCAGAAATATTTTCTTTTTGCCTCTTAGGCGTGTTGCCCTCAGAACTCAACAACACCAACTCAGGCTACACACAGTATCTCCAGGACATGAAAAAACACATTCCAACACTGGTGTGAGTTATTTTCAGCTAAGATTACACAGGCAATATTGTGATGGTGCAGAACTGTGATTCAACTTTCCATGCCGTTCCAAAGGGTGAAGCACTTATTCCCTCATTTATCAACCATCAACAACACTGCATTCACACACCGGGGTGATCGGCGGAGACGTTTTTGGATGAGGTAAAACCCAAACAAACAGCGTGTCCGACCCCCTTGTCAGCAAGCTTCAATCATACATGTCTGACTGCGCTGCCGCCACCGCTGCTGCGAGTGTATATTTGGCTTCTTCGGAGCTGCTGTGACGGCTGCAGCTGATTCATTACTGCAGGCACTGAGGCCACCCTCACGGCAAACAGCCAGGCGTTATGTGGCAGCCGATGGCCTGAAACGTGCTCCAGATGATACTCAACAGAGGACAAGGAACGGGCCACCGCTCTCCACTGGTTGTAGCGATGCAGGTCAGGGAGATGGCGGGAAATGGTGGGTCAAACAGAAGCCCCACCCCTACTCCACCCTCACACACACACACACACACACACAGTAGCTCCACTGTGCAGAAGTCCCCGGGTGTTTATTGGAGCAGACCTGATTTCCACTCTTTCCTGCCATCTGTCAGATAATGATGATCTAATTTACAACAGGATCGCTGCCATGTGTAATTAGTCACTGGAAAGATTCAATGGGATTTATGTGTGGATGGATATTTTACAAGCCAGAACCCAACCCGGCTACAGGGATGAGTAAGTTCACGTCTGTAGTTATATTAGCTGACGAAGGACTCACTAAGTGTAGGTTCAGGCCCATAGTTTCCGGGTATAGTCGGGTTTACAGTTTTATGATCTTTCCAGTAACTCACTGGAGTTGCCCCCCGCCCCCCCCTTCTACCACCACCACCACCAGAGCCATGTAGCAGACCAATCATGGGAACTGTGGCCGAGTCTTAATTAGAGAGGTTGCGACGTGTCTAAGGTTTGAACTGGATTAATGACACATGTGGTTTGGTGTGTTTTAAATACGATAATTGCAGCCTTGTACCTGTTGCTGCAAGAACTAAAACCAATATTAGAGTTTTGAGGTCAAACTGTGGGATTTTACATCCAAACAAAACATTAGACTCACTGTAATCCAAGAATAAATCTGATTAATCATCCTGTACTGTCGAGCCTCCCTTTTCAAAAGACATCACACTACCTGCATATAAACACCAACTCATATCACATAAATCTTTAAAAATACAGCAGCAAATATAGCAAAAAGCAGTGTCTGCTCACATACCACTTTGGTCCGTTTCCAAAAGGAAGAGTCAGACAGTAAAACTAAGAAAAGTGTCCCACAAAGCCTCAGCCGAGCCACGGAACTTTATAAAAGAGCAGGACCATCTCATGTGGTGTCTCTTAAAGACTCACTCACTGAGGTTAGCTAAACACAGCTGTGGCGTTTCAGGACAAGCAAATGTGTAGTTGTCTCAACAATAAGTACTTTGGTTCTTAAATTGCAAACTTTTTTTTTTTTGTTCTTTTAGGTTCAACTGAAACATGGGAAACAGATCCTTATTGAAACAAGAAAAAGTGAATACACGGATGAAGTTTCCTAATCCCGTTCTTCCCAGATGATCCTCGGTGGTGTTACGGAGGCGTCAGAGTGGATTTGCAGTGACAGACTCTTGTAAACATGGGGCCTTTTAGCTGAATTTGCATCAGGGAAATATTATATTCTGTCATTATTCATTTACTCTCTATAACCTAACACTTAATATAAAGGAATTTGAAGCTCAGCGCACGTAGATTCTCATAGTTTCATATTGTGAGGACGTAAAGCAAAAAGAAAAATTGTGTTATCAGTTCATCAGGTGCATGTGACCACCACATTCGTGGAAAAATTACGCTTTCTGTTATGAATTATGACTAAAACCAAATGTCCAAATTCTTTATGGACACAGCCAGTGAATAGCGTCTGCATGAACTCGGAGCAGCTGGTCACTCCTGCTTTGAAAGCGGCACTAAATCAATGATTTTTCATTTTTTATTGACAGTGTCTCAACTGACGTGTGTGTAATGTGAAAATATCACCCAACTGCGTTTCCCCCAGAGCTGTGCTGAGCATCGAGACGTGTTTGAGCTCATTATTTTGGGTTTTACTGCCCATAAGTCTTGGTTTGGTCTCACTGCAGCCGACAGCTGTTACAGTGTAAAAAGCTCAGACGAGCCTGCTGTGCACCAGATAAACAGATAACACTTGCAAATAGCCAGGAAACGCATGTGGATTTAGCAGCGACAGAGTCAGAGATTCCGCTCAGGAGTTGGTGGAGGTCAAAACGGAGATAAAATTAGTCAGTGTTGGACATAGGTCATCAGACGGGACACAAGTGGGGAAAACACAATGACGACACCCACTGGATAGGACAGACTTTTTTGATCCTTTAGAGAAAACTGCCATTTTGAAGCCTTGACTTTTGCAGTTTGGACAGTGTCACATTGTAATTGTATTTTGTGAGGGATGGAGGGATGTGTTTTGTTGGGGATGAGCTAGCAGGTAATTTACTACAGCCTAAATCATACCCTATTTGAAAATAGACACCATTAGAGCTGCAACTAATGATTATTTCATGTGTCCATTGTTTTCTCGGTTAATTAAGAGTATTTTTTTTGGCCTGAAAATGTCAGGAAATGTTAACCAGTGTTTCCCAAACCTCAAAATGACGTTCTCAAATGTCTTGTTTTGTCCACAAAACCAAACTTATATTCAGTTTTGATCATTTCTTTGTCAAACAGAGCAAATAAAACCAGAAAATATTCACATTGAAGAGGCTGAAAAATCAGGCAAGCTTTTAATTTTAATTATTAAAAAAGACCTTTAATTTAGTAATCAATTAAGCGAATAATCACTGCAGCCCTAGTCACCACGCTGTAAAGTAGGGATTGGAACCATAAACTCCTCTGGAAAATGTTTACTTATGTTGTAAAATCAAGTGAACGTGTCACGTTTCACTGTCTAACAATTATTTGTGAGCAGAAAAGGTTTGAGTTTTTTAAATGGCAAAGGCCTGTGTACAGAAAGACAGTTCAGTATAGTTAGTTCAGGTCATTGCTCTTAAGCAGGAAGTTGTCTAATCACTGTCAAAATAAGATACAGAGACATATGGATTTTGCATCATCATTGAATCCTGATTTTTTTTTTATTTCTTTATTTCTTTATTTTTGTTAAGAGGAGGAAAATAAGTGTTGTAAATCTTATTTCCTGGATTTGAGAAAAAATATATGAGGCAATTTTGCGGGGTAGAAATTCCCACGTGTGCAGTATATTTCAGGTTAGGACAATATGTTTGCGAGGGAATAAATCCTCATAAATGTGGCTGACTGGGCACAAAAGAAAACATCTGAATTACATAACTAGTTTCACAACTGTCGCTTGTGTTATTACAAAGAAGACATTAGAGACTGGTATCCAAGCAACACAGAAGGTTGGCGGCAGAGTGAGAGTTTACACTTTTCTTTATTTGTGCAATAGGCTTGGCCCGTGTTTTTAAAATAGGTTAATACTGCGAAAGCAATTTCCATGGACCCACATGGCGTGTGATGATAAATTATTATTAAACTATGTTCAGGTCATTAACCTTTATTTGTTCAGAGGAAATTGAATAAGCATACTTTTGGTTTTCTGACATCTGGCTGCTTTACATTCTTACAGTGACACACACTTCACTTCACCAGTGAAATTCACGGGCGTGACCACAGATTCTGCTGGCAGATTCTCTGCTCCTCAAAACTGACAGTTGTTTTTGGTTTTGTTGACTTTTGGTTTGTTAGATATTTAATTTTAGCATGATTTCTTTTTAAACCAGTCCCTGAAACAAATCAGTAACCGTGAAAAACGAAACCAGGGTCCATAACTTTGTTTTCCTTTCCTTCCTCGTCTTATATTAGGAGTGATATAAACAGGATGCAGTGTAAACTAGATTGTGTGTGAAAAATATTGAAATTACAAGAGCAGAATGATTGCACAAACAAATGCTGTTTGTATTATTTACGTTTGAAAATGACTGTTCATTTCTGTAGGTGCTAATGCAGGCTACTCTGACACAATGAGATAATTCAATGAATTAAGTTTCTCCAACAAGAAAGTGACTGAGGTTCTAGTTTGGTCAGTAGGGTGCCAGTCAAGTGAAAAGTTACCTAGTTCACAATATAAGATTATTTTTATGACGCAAAATGAATCTTTTCATAAAACAACATACAGAAATAACTAATTATAACTTGATGTTAACCCTCTTATAACCATGATAATCAGGCTGCCTTTATTTTGATTTCATGGCTGTAGAATTGTCAATTAACGTTCAATGAGTGAGTGCTTTCTGCCCATTTTTTCCAAGATAACTTTCACTTTTAATATCTGGCAGTTATATAACCGTTTAGGTACAGAGAAGCTGATGTCAAAAAATGTGTGGCGCGCTTGTGAATCTCGTCTGTGATTGGACGGTTGTTCCGCGGAAATCCTGAGGGCTACCGTAATGACAAGTATATGGGTGAAAAGCTCCATTTCTCTGCTTTCCCATATCCATCCATCCATCTTCTACCGCTTTATCCTCCACATGAGGGTCTTGGGGGGCGCTGTGCCAGTCTCAGCTGACGCAGTGCGAAAGGCGGGGTCACACCCTGGACAGATCACCAGTCCATAGTTTTAAATTTTCTAGATATCACAAACACTTTACGGTAATGAGAAGTACGAATGCCAAATGGTCACAGAAGAGTTAAGTGGCGGGAGTGGCCGCGAGTTTGAGACCCGTGCTGTACATACTGTACATATACATCCCTCTGAGTTCAAACCTATTGCTGAGTAAGGAGCTTTAATCCCTCCTGGTGTGGGACGAGCAGCTGCTCACACACTGAAGGTCAATCTGCTGTCGGTCTAATTGTTTGATCCGACATGTAGAAGAATTTGTTCCTCCAAAAACACGATGTACTCTGCATGCAGTGATGAATATGCATAACAGCTGAGCAACATGTTCTGTTTTTGTTCCGTCTTTGACTCCTCTAAATGATTTTGTGGTTTTTTACCGGCTGCCAAATGACTATTTGACTGTATTTATTTTTACTGAGGGAAGGGGCCCAAACTGAAGCTGCTGACCTGACACTGGAAGCTGCAGGAGGAGCCAGACTGTTGTTGTTAGCTGTTCACCGCTACCGCTACCTTTTCTTTTTCATTTTCCTTTTTTTCAAAACTTAAGTGAACACTGAGTAGTTCATGCGAGTCACTGACGCCGGACAGACCTTCAAGCTGTAGTCAAACATCGAGAGCTCGACCTATGAGGATTTTTGCAAGCCGATACATACTGTACGCAGAAATATTTTTAATTAGAGCTGAAACAATTACTCGATTAATCGATTATTAAATTCAACTATTTTGACAGTCGATTAATTGGTTTGAAGCTTTTTTTCATTATTAAAACAATATGTCTGATTGTTTTTGCTTCTTAAATGTGAATATTTTCTTAATTTCTTTGCTCCAGATAACAAAGAAATCATTAAAACTGAATCATTTTGGTTTGTGGACAAAACAAGACATTCGAGAAGATCATTTGCACTAATAAACGTTTTATGACATCTTATTGACCAAACGATTACTCAACTCATCATGAAGATAATCGACAGATTAATCGATTTTGAATATAATTGTTAGTTGCAGTTGCTTATTAATAGTAATAATTTAGATTTCACTCAAATGAAGTAGCTGCCTCGAGAAAATATTGTATTATGCCAGTGTATTTTTATGTAGCAAATGTTATGATAAAAAGGTCAGAGGTCAGAGTTCAGGGTTGGAGGTGTGGAGTTCAGTTAGTGTGTATGTTGTGGTGAAAAACGTGATGCTTTGTAATTAATCAGTTCCAACTTAAGACGTGGAAAGACGAAAAAAAAAGTTGTGCAACACATACACAAAATATGGCAACGATGTTGTCATCAAAGTGTCAGTGAAAGTATCCCAAAACATTATTAAAATAAATCACAAGATTACAGAAATGCAGCAAAATATTATTATAAAAATACATAAAATATAAATGAACATATTTGCTGTACTATTGTATAATTGCAAACTCCTAAAAATTGATAATGGTAAACAATAACTACTAATTTAGTCAGGCCCAGGTCAGGAAACTGAGATTTAAAATGCATGTTGCTGCATAATTATTATGTAAGATACTGCATAATACAATAAGTTACAACAAATGCAAATCTAGAGACTTGGCTAAAGAGGGAGCTCAAGGCAAGAAACCCTCGTATGAGCCCAAGCAAGATACTGAAAACCTAAAATGTACAAATGTAATGTCATTTTTATGGTTAGTTCAAGGACAGAGCGCCAATGGCAGTGTTGAGCTTGAGCATAATTGTATTCAACACTTGGTTTCGCATTGAAACAGTGTGAAAGGTCTACAGTGAACAGAAAACCTATAATATCCATTTACTTGATGCAGTCCTGGAGCTCTAAGAGAGAGAGAGAGAGAGAGAGAGAGAGAGAGAGAGCGGTGTTGGTGCAGAAACACCTGTGCAGTCAGGTCATGCCAGGGGTAACAACAATCTGGACTTTGGTTAATGCCACTGACGAGGGCCACATGTCTGCAGGCTGCCACCTCGTTTCTGAGCGTGCCAGTCTCGTTCTTTCAGCCAAGTCTGCTGCAGAGCGGGCGCCGGGGAGTGGGTCAGGCGCTGAGGACAGTTTTTCCAAACAAGCAGAAATCTCTGCACCATCCAAGTGAGAGATGGGCTTAATGAAGAAGGCAGTGTGAAGCGGCGGCAGTGATGTGACAAATTCCGGCACCTGGTGCCAATAAAGACTCGATGACACAATGTCATGTCTAAATTATGAGTCTCTGCTCAAAGAAAAAGTCTGTTCAGGCGACAAAACCAGTGAAGAAACTGACGTTTCCATCCATGGGTCACGGTTTTCGGTTTGGTTCGGTTGTTTTTTTTTCTATTTTTCTTTTACACTCATACCATACCATGTATCAGATCTATAGCCTAATAATTAGATTTTTTTTCTTTTTTTTTTATCAGATATTCTTAAGGACATATCATGCAATCATGCAACAACTGAAATAATGAGGCAGCTGGATTAGCAGCATCATTGTAACAAGTTTTCCATTCCATTCAGTCACTGCTTGTGTCAGTGCTTCAGAAAGATGCTCACTTGTGTGGCTTTCATAAAGTGGGCGGGTCTGCAAAACGGTTCATCTCCCACTCCGAATTAATGTAATGAGCAGTCACAGTTAGAAAACCTCCAGTGGCCCTGGACGTCCATCCAAGAGCCACGTAAGCTGTGTCGGACAATTCTTTGACAATTCGTCGTAGTGTCTCTTCATAAAGTTCAGGAATTGCTGAAATCCTGCATCCTCCACGGCATAAGGCTGCACATCTTTCGCTATAAACACCCCGATTGCTTTACTTGCCTTTTGACCTG
Source organism: Solea solea (assembly GCF_958295425.1). NCBI lineage: Eukaryota > Metazoa > Chordata > Actinopteri > Pleuronectiformes > Soleidae > Solea > Solea solea. The sequence goes on along the minus strand of NC_081134.1, from coordinate 4,185,066 downwards.
TGTGACTTCTCACCGAGTGCCTGTTTAAATGCTGCGGGGAGCAAAAGTGGCTATTTCTTACCCGACTCTCTCTTACTTGTGCTGTCAAGTCCATCAACTTTTTACCGCTGTCATCATAGGTTACAGTAAATCACATTTGTCACATTTTGCCGAAACTAAAAAAAATATTTTTACATTGTAAACTCAACATTAAGGTTTAGCTCGAGATCTTCCATCCTTAGAGTCAGCGTAGATCAAACTGTGACTCAAATCAGAACTACACTGACGGTGCTTTCAGACAGACACGATTCTGGTTCTGGCTCTGGTGCCGTTTTGGAGCCTCAGAACCTTGGAGCTCTCTAGCGAACCAGCCCGTGTTTTTACCATAGGACATTACTCTGCGTTACTCAGACGGAAGTAAACACAACACCGGCAAAACCTCCTGACATCCTCTATTTTCCACTCGTCTTCACAACCCAGAATATGACATGCCGACCAATGATGTACGGTTTCACGAAGAAGAACCACAATTTTTTTGTTTCCATCTGAGAACTAAACTTTACAGATTCCAAATGAATTTCTTTTTGGTTTGAACGCGCTGGCAGGTTCAAAATTAGGTTTTGGTGAACGCGTTATGAGTGGACTCACAGATATAATAGCATCTATGTGCAGCACATGCGTGTCCTTTCAGAGGACAGTCACTGTCACATCAAAGTCAGACTCAAAAGACTTGTAGTTATCGATGTCCATCCATTTCCTTACGCTTTATCCTCCACACGAGGGTCATAAGGGGCTGGAGCCAATTCCAGCTGGCGGACTACACCCTGGACACATCACCAGTCCATCACCAGTGCAAACAACCATCAACTCTCACACTCACACAGACCTTTACCAACAATGCTTGCCACTGCACCACCGTGTGTGTGACCCTCGTTATGAATGTAAACTGCTAAATCTTATCTGTGATGAATTAGAATTGAACAATGTGGCTGGTAATCTCAACACAAGACACGATTGTGGGTGACATTTATTCATTCAGTTGAAGTTTTTCATTTTGAAATGTTGTTTTAAAGTGTTTGCAGTCCGTGTGCTGCCCCGTGACCCCGTGGCTGTGCTGTCACTTTTGTGAAACTGCATTTGTGTCTGCTGCAGTAGCAAAGTCCACTCACATATGATAGATTATAGATGCATTTGATCGCATCACTGACGTCTAACACTGTGGTACTTTTCAGATTTGGTCTGTCAGTCGGGTCTCTGTGGTGAGACACATTACAGACCAAATAGCATTTTTAGAGACTTATAATCTACTCCATTGTCTGCAGGCTAACATCAGATGACGGTGTTCTTTGTACTGGATGGATCTACGAGTAAAAATCAGGTGGTTTTGTGTGCAAAGAGTTTATGCAAATGTACACACATAAACCAGGGAAAGGACAAAACACGTGCTGTTCACGGGTTGTGTACGTTTGATATCAGTGTTTTTATGCTTCTATACATATTATATACAATATTCCACATTTCTGTACTTCTTTATCTGAGATATAGTGCAGTTTCTACATTGCTTCTAAGCATGTTATAGATAAAATATTATGTATATTTATAATGGTTTCGTTATTTTTTTTCACAGCTAATAAGTTGTACTTCTGGGCTTTACTTAAAGGAACAGTTCAACGTTTTGGAGGGTAGGGTAAACATGACGCTACAGCAGCAGATAATCTTAAACTTTACACAAAAAATGCTGGAAACCGTGTTAAACAGCTAAGCCAAGTTCTTTTCAAAAGCCAGGTTGTTTATAGTCTTTATGATAAGCTAAATTCAGAGACCCCTGCTTAAGAGCAAAACTTTTGACAGCATATGCATAAAGTCGTATGAGTTGTAACCTGGTTATTTACTGTATATCTGTGTTTTTGCCACTGTGGCCTGTCAAAATGGCTGCTGTGCAAAGGGCCCATTAACTTGTATATGTGTAATTTTTTTGTAATTGACGTTTTAACCAAATACATTTGTCATTATAGTCACTGCTACCCTCAGGCACTCACCATTTGAGTGCAGCTTAAGTGACTTATGACCAATTTACCTAATTTCGAAAAAAAAAAAACACATTATCTCATCTTTCTGTCTCATCAAGAGCAGATCCGTCTATCAAGTCCTCCTCTTCTGTACAAGCAAGTCCGTTTTCATTCATTCTTTCTGGACTGGAGCCATCAGTGCTCACCTATCACTCTGCCAACTCCTCCTGGCAAAACTAAACATTTACAAGCAGGTGCAAATCTGTGAGAAACTCTGGCTGAGTGCAGATGGCAGGAAATTCCAGTGAAATGACAGTGACTCAGTCCAAACCACAACACAGTGTGATCGAAGCCTGTGAAGCAGATACAGCAGCGGCAGCGGCGGCGGCAGCGGCCAATACACTCGACATGGACTCAACCAGTCTGATTGCCAGCGTCTTGAAATAGGAGCAGCTTCACAGGACGTCTGTTAAAACTCTTCACCGACTGGCCTAGTCTGGTGTGGTGGATACTCGCGGACTCCGACGTGTCTTTCCAAAACGTATTTTTGGAAGGTATTTAGTCGAAAAAAACACTTCGCGAGGAGAATTAACATCAAAGGGTCTTTGTAAAGCCTGTGTTTGGTGACCCAGTATTTTAGCCAAGAGTTTATCAAGCTACACTATATCCTGATGTGACAGAAAAGTCACAACAGTGTTGTGATGACAAATCCACTGCTTGCTCTCTCAATCTGATACTAGGGTTGGGGATAAAGGGTTGTTTCTTTTTGCAATTTTATATATTCTGTTATTAGTACAATAAGTTAAATGATTATTATTTAAGGTAACAAAATAATATTATAGCCTCTGATACTGAAGATGAACAAATAACTTTTTTTATATCTATATTTCTACAGTCCACCACCAAAAGAGGACTCTGGTCCGCAGAAGGTTCGTTTGAGGCCCCTCTGGACTTCCTGGTATTGTGTCTATTAAGTCTGCGGTGAAGTCTGGAAATCTGGATTCAGCCAAGCTGTTTGAAAACTGCCAGGAGAAGAATAACATCCGTACTTCAGTAGTTTGGTTACAACAATAACAGCTTAGCCATGGATTAGCTAAGAGCGAGTCAGAAACAGTCACAAACGCACTATTATGACCAAGACTCAAACAGATCATTCAGTGGTTGAAATGATGCAGGATCAAAACTCAACAGCACCTCAGTGTTACTTGTTTTTTTCTTTTTCTTTTAAATGAGGCAGAGAGACGTGGCTAATTTCAGGGTAAATTTAGCTTTAGTCAAAAAAAGAAAAGGCAGTAATTTGACCATGAACGTGTCGAAAATCTGACAGCAGCTCTTTCCACAGACTGCAGTATATGGTGAAACGATTGGAGGCTAAAGACTCAGTTAAAGCTGCAGTGTGGTGATTTTAGTTGAAGATATTCCTCTATTTGTTCATAATGAATAGAAATGATGTGTTTTTATTTGTAGCAATAGCTCAATCGTGATCTCAAGTAGCAGATCTGAGCCCATCTGGTCATTTTCGCACTGTAGTTCCCTGACATGCTTGGGAAATGGGGGCGTCCTTTCTTTGTTACAATCTGCAGTCTGACCCTTATGGCGATTTTCCACTATACAGTTCTAGCGCGACTCGGCTTGGCTCGGCTCGGCTCTACTCGGTTTTGTTTGTTTTTTTTGCTTTTCCATTAGTGTTGAGGAAGTACTATAGTAATGGAAAACAACGTGCCTGATACCAAACTGAAAAGAAAAGCACCATCAGATGTCACTAATCCCCACACACTCGACCTTTAACAACCCGGTGAGATGAGTCTAACCTTCCAACCAAAATCTTTTTAAACAGTTTATTCCCTGGGTACCCCAATAACCACTAAAAGTGTGTGTTTACTTTTTCCTGTAGTTACTTGAAAAGAAATGGAAGTAAGTGCATAAAAAAAAGGGAAAGAGATCAACTGAGGCTGCAGCTGTAGTCGTGCCAGACCACTGCTAACAAATAACAATAGCCTTCTCCACAGGACAGTGAAATTATTGGAATCACACTGCAAATACATGTGGGAGGAGAGAAAACGAAGCCAAGACAGTACAATAAGAAAGAAAAACACTTATTAAAAAGAATTTGTTCTGGAAACACACACTTGGCCCAGATTGTGAACCTAACTTTAGTACATGCCAGAACAACACACTGAACAACACAAACCGTCAGTCACTGAGAATTCCCTTTTTATTTCATGGTGAATGTCTCTCCCAGAATCTCCAAAACCCGTTACAACTCCTCTCTTTTTTTTCTTTTTTCTTTGTTTTTGAAAGAGGTAAATTCATTTTCTTGCAGGAGTGGATGAAATGAGTAAAGCTGTGTGTGCATGTGCTGCGCCGATCCTGCGAGGCGTCATTAATCTTGACAGATCACTTTAATTTAACTGCTGTATTTGTTGTGCTTGCATGTTAGTCTTAGGTGAGTCCCAATAATAATATTTAAACTTTTATAGCAGCAACTCCCTCTGCATTGAGTCTGCTGCTCTCTTTAGCATGAGCGTCCCAAGACAAACTAAAGCAAAAGCAGGACGTGATGTTGCCACTGGCTTGTGACTGAATGTCCTGCAATAAATATACATTTACTTTGAATTATTCAAATTTTTCTTGGACTATCCCCCCTTATTGAGTCTATTTGGCAGTATGCACCATATGCTGCAACACTGTTAATTGCTGTTGCATTGACTTGATTAAACTCGCTCCTCTCTTGCCAGCCTTCCAGAGAGGACCTCATGGGGAATAAATTAATTTGCTTTATTGTGTTATCCTTTATAAAAGCCTTGTGTCTTCATTTCCAATGTATAAACAGTTAAGGAACAAAGGTGGTTTTTTTGGGGTTTTTTAAGCTATAAGAGAAGGCAGTGTTTTTTCCAGAGGTGCACAGTTTTTTGTTGGTTTTTTTAAAGCAGCACATGATATCAGTTTTTATTTTATTTTTTTAAAAAGTATGAAAATATGAGCAGCTCTGTAGTTTATTTCAACTCTCCTTTGGTCTATTTTGGATCATTGTGCTGCTTTTACCACTTTATTTTCTGGTTCACTCAGCACCAAAGAGAAAGCAGAAACCCAATTCCTGTTTATATAGCTGCATGTACACTATCAATATAACGAAATAATGTTCCCATAAAGTTATTATTTAAAAAAATATTCAGAGTTGATCTGTCCAGGGTGTACCCTGCCGTTCCCCCTGCTGTATATCAGCTGGGATTGGCACCAGCGCCTCCCTACGACCCTCATGCGGAGGATAAAGCAGTAGAAGATGAATGGAGGGATTCTTCAGAATTGTTGTAAATGCAATCACCCAAAAACTAGCTCAAATTGAGTCAGACAACTTGCAGAGTCTGAGTATATATGCAGAGGAGAATGTAAACTCTTGCATGCAAAAGTCTAATTTTAGTCGGGCTGAAACAATAGTTTGTATGTATGAGTGTCATGTAAACATGTTAGTCGGAGTAAAATCAAACTATTATTATATTGGACTGAACAGACCTAGATTATTCAATTCAAGGTACGATTACTCCTGCATGTATACGCTTACACGGACTGGAGTCAGACTTTGCGTTCTCCACATGTACCAAACTGTCCGCACCGGTCTTTGACCCAGAAGGAAGAGGAGATGACGTATAAACTGCAGTAATGTTGCAGGAGAAGAACAAACAACACCACGGCTAAAGCTACAGAGAAGACCCACTCATGACCACCTGGTTCTCCTGCAACATTAAACCAATTATGTGTTATTGAGATCATGTTTCATAAGCTATCCTTTCCATTCGAATATCAATACAGTACTTAAACACACAGTAAGTCATTTCAAAAAAATACGAGAAGACATAGTTTGATGATGTGGTGAATAAGCGTGGAATCATGGAAACTCATGTTCCATTAGTGACAAACACACACAGTAAAGTGCAAAAACAAAAGCCGGTGCCCTGGCTAACAAGTAGTACCAAATGTTTCCTTCCAAACAATGATGTTTCATAGGGGTCTGCATCAGAATGTATAGCTGTCAATGGTAGTATATGGTAGTATACACAAATATCAGTGCATTTACAATGTGCTTTACGGTAGACACAACGGTAAATCATGCAGATAGCACTGTGTAAAACACAGAAGTATCAGAATCAGAATCAGAATACTTTATTAATCCCTGGGGGAAATTGTTTTTGATCCAGATGCTCCGTGCAAAGTGAGATAGAAATACAGCATGGGTGGAAACAAGGGCTTAAGATATAGATATAAATAAAACAGTAGAGTCGAGTGTAAGGACCTTGTACATGTTGTTGCCTGTTGTTGTTGCCTGTTGCCCGCTTAATAAATTCAGTCAAAGCTCTACTAAGCCTCTATTGTCATTTCACAATAGCAACCAAAATTGAAATGTCTGTTACCTTTTATATAAATACAGATTTATACGGATTTAACGTTTTTAGATACATTTTATATCTTTAAAGGTGCTGTCAGCAATTTCATGAAGGAGGTGAGGGAGGCATTCACTCACCAACAAACAAACTAAGGCAAGATTCATACGTTTGCACGTCTGCAAGTCCACAGAGGTCTGTGTGATGTTATAGCGCATTTCCACCGGCTCTACTTGCCTCGCCACGCCACGGTTTAAGTAGCGTTTCCACTAATATAGTACCTGGTACCAGGTACTGTAGATCACTTAAAACCACTTAACAATCCTAAAAACGTGGGTTAATCTCCAACTACTACCAGGGAAATCTCTATATTTAACAGAGGAGTCTGGTGTATTTAGGGACAGCGCCGGTGATCGCGAGCAGCATCACAGACAGCTGCCTCTGTAGTCTGTGGAGTAGGAGGCTGTACTCCAGAGACGTGTGGACAGAAATCAAGCCGAAACAGTGCCGAACTGTAGATCTTAACAATCCTAAAAAACGTGGGTTAATCTCCAACAACTGCAGGAGTCTGTGTCTGTGGTGGTTTGAGTCAACCCTATGCCGACATATGCCGAGTGTGTCCCTGTGATACTGGAAACGTTTCCTCTAGATATAAAGTCAGACGACCTTTGACACTGAGAGACCCGAGTCACCGAGGAAACACGCCAGTTGAGTGAAAAGTGTCGGAGCATATAAGTACTGTATTTCACCGACAACAGCTTTGAACTTGTAAAGTCTTATTTTTACATTGCGGTATTACAACTTTAATTAAAGGATATGATGACACTGAATCAATGAATCTGTCAACCAAGAGAAGGAAAATGGGTTTGCCTGCAACAAAATATGGTTTCCAATCTAACCGAAACACACAGTTATTCTTGTTAGGACTCTGCATTGACTTCCATTTACGTCAACAGCCTACCCAAAGCCTTATCCCAATAACCACAACTAGCTAATGCCTAATCCTAAACTTAATCTAACCACAATTTACATCTAAGCCATAAACTAAATCAATGAGGTTCTGCCTAATTAGGATCAGGCCTTGGCCCCATGAGGACTACTGGTCCTGAAAAAGTCAGTGTTTATACCAGAAAAAGGTCCTAATGAGGCAACTAAAACAATACATACACACACAACACACATTTGGTTTCTATTCATGTATTGTGAGAGTAACCCCGAGCAAGAATCTGGGGTTTATAATCATTGTGTAGCGATAAACTGCCCTCCATGTACTAACGGGAACTTCTATAATCCCACTAATTCACTGGACTGTGCTTCGAAGAAAAGTGCTGGGAGTTATAATAAATTCCCAAGTAAATATAATTTAAGAAGACACTGGCCAGCAGTACACAGGCCATACAATACACACCGGGAACAATGTAGAAACAGTTACCTCCGATACTCTCAGCGGGTCACATTACCCAGCTGTGTCACCCGCGGTGTTGCAAAAGAGCATGCGGCTCTGGCCAGAAATAACATTTCTGGACCAAACCAAAATGAGCTCTGCTTGTAGGATAATCACCGTTAATGTCCATGAAAGGTATGTAGGGACCTGAGAGTAATGAGAGGTCAACCATTTCATCAGCATGCTCTGAAACAACACCTCCAACCAGCAAGGGATCACATGTGACAAAGACAGAGCCAGGCCTGGTTTTTTTAAGAGACATGATAACATATATTTATGTAAGAGAAAGCAAACGTGTCTGTTGCCTAACACTAATCTGTCCCAAATGACCAGAGTCTCTCGGGTGACTTTGAAACCTTAAATGAACACATTAGGTCATCTTGTTCTGTGTAACATAAACAACTATTAAAAGAGGTTGGGACTTTTTATGACCTCTACTGTCCACCAGAGGGAATTACAGCCATGATTTGTCTGTTTGTATCCAAATGTTAATCAAATTGTCCAGAGGTCAGCAAGAGAGGCTTTGGATCATTAGCCGCTCTTATGCAAAACCCTGCAAAACTATTTTTGCTTTGTTTCCAGTCGTCGTTTCCTGCCTCATTTATTGTCTGTCTTTTTAAGTTGAAACCTGGCATCGTGGCAGAAATAATGCAAAGAAACATTGTGCACTCTTTTGTGATTTCACCCAAAGGGTGAAAGGTTGACAGAAGCCAATGCGAAACTTTTGAAATTCAGGACATATATATATATGATGCTTTTTTTTGGCCTATAGTCTTCCAGTCGCTGCAGTAGATGTAACACCAAACTAACGCCATTTTAGCAGGAAGCCGCGTTGTTCAAATTCATAGACATACATAACTGCCAGCATCTCGTCGATATCGTGGATATCTGCTGTTGCCAGGAATAAACACCAAAACAGCCTGGGACAAACGAACAGAAGAACATTTCGCCAAATCACCCAACTCCCTGAAAGACGGCCGAGTTGGATCACTGCCATACAACACGCTCAAGGCGAGTATAGAAGATGGAGCAATGGAAACACACAAGCAACAGGTTCTGTTTGTGTAGTGATCACGTCATATTAGGTACAGAATCCATTGCTAATTAACTTTAACATCTTATTCACTTGAATGTGTTTTTATTGTGACGTCTTAGTGTTCACCGGAGTAGGATAAGGGTACATTTATCGGAAAGTTGAAAATGTCACGGTACTGCAGGTCTGGAACAATGTCCTGGCTGTTTCCATACTGGTGAAATGCACCCGGAGGCATTGTTAGGGTCAGATAAATTCACTCTGTCAGGTTCTGCGATATATTGCTCAATCTCTTGCCCAGTGATCTCTGGCACTGGCAAATTTCTTTCTACGTGGTGGTGTAAACAAATTGAGTCACATGAGGTCAGGAGCTCGCTGTGTTTGGCTGCGCTTCTTTTGCTATCCATCCGTTAAATTACAACTGTTAAATAACAACAAACGATACACAAGGTTGCTTAACGTAAAAGGGGCAGAGATTAAAGTCATTTTAAATTAAGGAAAAAGAATACTGTACTGGTGCAGCAACACCGTGAGCTGCAGCTAAACCTAAAAAAGCCTCACAACCGCTCTTAAAAAACGTTACAACACGAGGAAAAGAAAAAACAAGGGATGCAGGGGAGATGAGTTAAAGTAAAGATGACTGCAAAAAGTTGAAGACACATTGGTGTGGATCATTTTCACCCAAAACAGAAAGCTTCATCCAAGGACCCTCTGTCTCATTCATGATGTCGGTTGATATTTAACGCATATATAATGTTTTAACAGCCCGGTATGTCACCTCGTTGTCTCCTCACATCGTTATGTGTCAACTGCTGCCTCAGCTCACAACAGAACACACTGAATGTGCACGAGCACAGTATAATGCCAGGTATAAGTGCAGCTCCTTCCATTGTTTGGAGACGTTGGCAGCCACTCTCTACAGCGCTTTGCACTGCGAATGTAGGAACCGTTTTAAACACTAAAGGTCACTGTTGTACATATTTTACATTAGCTTTAAACATTTATTAGCCAACACATATGGTCTTGTCTCTATTCTGCTATTTTTGGCAGATAAAATAATAATAAAAACGACGTATATTACAAATATTACATGCATGAAATCAAGTTCTACAGCATTTAGCAGCATTCATTAATTTGTGACAATGGTTTGACAAAGTAGTTTAAACTCCAGGTACACTGAATTTTTTTTTTATCACTATTATTATTAGAACTTATGAGACAGAATGGCGGCTGGAGATGTGATTGAAAAATGAGAAGAGGAGGGGATCTCGTCTCACTTTCCAAACACTTGAAGCTGAAGCGTTGGACCATATCACAGATTTTGTCCGTTGGCGTTGCCAAGGCCAACAATGAACTGTCATCAACACAGTGAACACCACGAGGACGACCTTGTGACATGATTGAGAGCCCCAGAGAAAGCTAGTTAGTAAGTGGGCCTTGACTTGAGAGTGTCTGTAAGACTCGTTTCAAGACCAAGAATTAAGTGTCAAGCTATTAAATTAAGATTGTTAAACTTGTTAAAGATACCAAAAGAGAAATTCTGAATTTCAGTTTAATTATTTTGTATATTCATTTGTTTGCTATATACAGTGCCTTTATGAGGATCCACAACATTACATGGAAAATGGAAAAGTATGGTTTTAAAGCCTCATAAACAGTGGCTCCAGCTTTTAACTTGAAACCCAAAGACTTATTTTGAAACGGTTGTTTACATTCTGAAAAGTCAGCGAGAGGAAAACAGACCTCTAAATTTTAAATGCTCTCACTATTTTCTTGTCCCGGTGTGAAATCGAGGCGAACGTGCACTGCCAGGGCAAACAATATTTTAGGGCGAAACAAATCCTGGCATGCTGCTGTCTCTTGCGCGAAACGTCATGCTCCATCTGAACACTTGAGCAAACAATCTGAGCATCTGTTAAAATAATCACTGAGTCATTGGTATTGATCAACAACCTGATCAACCTCCCATGGCATATTGGGGAAATATTGTCTTTCCCGGATCAGTGCGAACCTTATTTATTGCTGCTTTAATAGCCACATTTTTAGGATTAAATTGGGGAAACTATAAAATTATTGATGGATATTCAACGCTTGCTGCATACACCTCTGTGCAAAGGGAACACTGGGCAGATGCCTGCGTCCATAAAGCCCAGAGTCCCCAGCATAAGCTTTATGTCAGTGATACCATGAGACTAATGATTAAAACAAGCCTCCTCATCTGTTTGACTTTCAGTAAGCCAGATTTCCACCCCCTGCGCAGCACTTTTCATTCCAGCTACATGACATAAATCAGTGGACTGCAGAGGAGTGGAAAGGAAGAGTCCCACAAGTAATAAGAAGGAAAAATATCACAGGGAACCATTTGGGTAAGAGTTCACTGCAATGTAGAGTAGCCTGTCCATTAATTGCCTTCTTCAAATATCCTGGTTGCACAATATCAACACTTGTTGTGTCATAATCCAGAAGATTCAGTGGGGAATGTGTAGGTTTCTTAACAAATGTGTATTTTATTTATTTTTTTACTATATAGAAACTATAGGCACGTTAGTGATTGGGAGGCATCAGTCCTTCATCCATCAATCAGTGGCTCATGTCACTGTGAGTGATCACATGAGCTGACAACATCCACACTGATGTACTCTGTCATTGTGCCATGACAGAAACACATAAAAAGTGGCTCACTTAATGTTGATTAAATGAAAAATAAGAAGTAGATTCAATCTGCATTTAAAGTTGTCCTACACTCCTTTGTATCTACAACACAACATGACTCCCATGGTAACGTGTTCATCATCACTACAGTTCCTTCTCCTCACTCAAAACAAAACACACGGAGAAAAAAGAGTTGCATTTGTAGCGCCGTTCTTACCGTGGATGTGTCCACTCATGGTTCACGGCTCGTGGGCTCGTCACTTCTGTGCCTCGCGTTGGCTGCGCGCGGATTGTGCCTCCCTACACAGTCTGTGCAGCGCGAGCTCACTGGCTGCGTTGGCTGTGCTTTGCTGCGCGTGAGCGCGCGCACGGACGGACGGGCGGACGGACGGACTGGTGGGCGGGCACGCGCACTTCTTATTTTTTCCCCCCCTCCTCCTATTGAACATATGATGGGAACCCACTGGAAGCCTGAGTGTCTCAGTAGTTCTTTTTTATAAGTATGGATTGTAGTGTATGGTGTTTATAATTCAAGGGGCGGGTCAAGAGAACATGCCCACTTTTCTAATCACATGCTCTGAGGGAAAGAAGCCGAATACAACACACACCAACTATGCTTCTATGAAATGACACAAGCCTTATTAACATGCAGGTTTGAGGGGAACTGGTTTTGTTTTAAAGCTGTGCAACAGGACTAGCTTATCTGCAGTCATGTAGTGTAAAGTCTCTTACCAGAAAATGACTTTGGTAGAAGTTTTTACTGTAACTAAGTATGAAAAGTAATTTTCTGATCTAAAATGTACTTGAGCTCAGTGGTAGGGCGAGTTGTCTTCCAACTGGAAGGTTGTGGGTTCAATTTCTGGCTCTGCTCGTCTATACGTGTAAGTAAGTTGAGGTGTAAACGAGTATGAAAGATGTGTGAATAGGAGAAAACTAGTGTAAAGCAGCTCATCAAGACTAGAGAAGCTCTATATAAATACAAACCATTACCAACTCTTCTTCATCTGATTTTATTTGGTAGTAACAAGTAAAGATAGTTCGAGGAAATGTAGTGAAGTAAAAGTTGCTGGAAATATAAAATAAATATATCGGCTAAATATATCGGTAAAAGAAGCACACATTGGCTTTCACTGCTCTACTGTAGCCACTCCCCTTCTCACTCACACAGCACTGTGGGCTACCTGAGAGGATAAGTGGGTAAAAACTTAAGCAAGTGCAAGATGTGTGGGTGATTATTATGTCTGACCTCAACAATAGACTCCCAGGGTGCCTGCATTAAAATGAGTCAGCAGATTTAGCTAAATGCAGTTTGCTTGCATTACAATGAGTCAGTGGATTTTGCAACAACACGCCGACAAACGCAGGTATCCAGTGGCTATTCAAAACTATGTAAAACATGATGTGCAATAAACTGACACTTCAAGGAAAAATATACGCCATGTGTCTTAATCTCTGACTGTAACCATATTCCATACCATATAACCAAAACATAATTCAATTTAATGTCTGAATAACACTGTAACCAAAATAAATAAATAAATGTCATGTTCATTTTTTTAAAAAAGGTACAAATGTCAAGTCACAAAACCATAACTTTGCTCCTTCAAACTGAATTATGCTCCATTTCTCAGGTTCCTGTGAGCTCAATAATTGTCCCTGAAGGATGTTAATACAGCCTTGCATCTATTACAGTCCACAAAATGACAGATTTATTACCTTAAAGATGGATCACATACTGTACAGGCCATATGATTATCATATTACACGTGGGAATATAACGCAGTTTACATAAACAGAAACAGTTTGTATTCACTGTGTAAGTTTATTTTGAATTCAGATGGTATAACTAACAGTTGTGATGCAGTTATAATGTAATGATCAGTATTTTGTGATATTAAGCAACTTTAATGCCATTAGTGTTAGCTGATGTTAGTGACATTACGGAGGATCCCTTTAAATATTCCCTTTTCACTTCTGTTCTCATCTAATCATTTCATCATGCCCTTCACGTGTCACTGAAATGTATTTGATAAAAACATAAACCACGATAAACAACTCAGACCTGCGTGCAACTTGTTTTGATCCTCTTGTTAACCATGTAATATTTATAAAAACTCATAACAGGTTATTCATCTTCTTTGTCAGATTTGCAGTCATTAATTTCTTCTTCTTCCTCTTCTTGATATCCTTTTAATGGCATCACATTAATTTTCCTTTTTTTTTTTTTCCTTGTGTAGAAATAAATAGAGGTTATTCTGCCGCATGTGTGCAGCTTCATGCAGCGCGAGTCTGTCATTAATCAAAGAGTTGGTGGTTGATTTTCGGTGCCTGTTGTCCACATACTGAAATGTCTTTAAGTGCAAAAATAAACCCATTAATTGTCTAATGCAAAACAAAAAGTGTCAGCCTAATATATACAAAACAGTGTTATAGCTGCTTCTCCCCTGTGATCGAATAATAAGTGTCTTCTGTAAGTAATAGAGGGTTCACATGTTTCTGGTGTTTTTATTTTCAGTGGTATTCCTATAATTGTATATTCAGTGTGTTTGTTGTGCTCGGTCTTGACCTTTTGCTGACCATACTTTTGCTGGTTCCTGGTCTGCAGATTTTCCTGTTGCATTTTGGCATCTGTCAGCTCTGTAAAATGTAGAAATCATACTAATTAAAGCTGCAAGCAGCACTGTAGGGCCATGCTGGGGATCAATGAAGGTGAAGTGCCATTACTGTGGAGTGACACAATTTCTGATATTAAACCTGCCAGCAGAGCTATACAGACACCCCTCTTGCACCCTCTGTCCACTTGTGTTGCATTTTTAGAGGGTATTGACCCAATAGCCCAAATGCTTTTATAATGTGTATCTGCCTATATATTTTAACTCAAGAGCAGTGACTCAAAGACACAATTTATTTTTGTGAAAGTTTCTCAGTGGTTATGATCTAAAGCTAAAAAACACACGTGACTGGGCCTGAGTGCAGGTTCTGTGATGACGGGACATAGTACATGGGTGGTTGACAGAGAGTGTGAGGGAGACTTGCATAAATGCTGCAGACCAGGGGCAAGAATAAGCGCCAGGTGAAGAGCCGCTTCACATTTTGGTAAGCGTGTATAAGCCCTTAGGGCCATTCATACAAAGGTTGCCTCAATGTAGTGTTCCACACATGCATACTCAATCTCATATTCCATTCCAGTGGCGACAATTTCTGAGAAAATTGAGAAAATCTTTTCTGTTTTCGCATTTGCTAGTATGTGTGGATACTGGTGGCACCCAAAACAAGGAGACAGTCACTGCAGTTTCGCGCAGCCGTGGTATGGCGACCCCATCCACGCTGAGGAGGTACTATGAAGTAATGGAAAACGGCGTGCCTGATACTCAATCCGATTGGAGTCGAGTAGTGCTAGAACTGTATATTGAAAAAGCACCATTATTGTAGCCGTTGTGCTTCTGTCTCGCCACCATCAGTTGTGACATAAACACATCCCATCGCTACAAACAAAATAACTAAACACTGTGATACTGACAAACAAAAAGAGTCAATAATCAGCATTGAATGTAACAGATATTCATTTGTTCAAAAGGTTACAAACGACAGCTTTCAGTTATCTTGTTGAAATGAACAGAAAAACAGAAATAATTCACCCTTGTAATACTCAAAAATAGCTTTATAAACTATTCTTTTAAATAAAAAAATTGAATTACTCAATTTTAAATTCATATTGGCTCTGTTTCACAATTTTACAAACACATCTGCTTTTAATACTTTTGTTTGGCTTTTTGTACAGTAAACCTTCAAGTATCGCTCCAATTGTATTTTCTCCCTTTTACTGAAAAAAGTAATTTTGTTCTTGCCTTGCATTTTATTTGTATTATTTTTAATATTATTGTATTACTTGTGCATGTATTAAAATAGACTTAATCCTATATTTTAATAAAGAAAAATAATTTGCATTGGACACTGTACTGACAAGTAAGATGCTTGTTTCTGGGTGAAGTGCTTCACAGTCAATAACATGTATTGCACCTTTAGTCCATCTCTCGTTTATAAAGCATAATCCACATCCTCTCCACATTTGCACAAATCACATCAAAAACTTGGACACCCTGTATGACAACCTGTCAAATCCCCTCAGCCATTTATCTTGCACTGTTGAGGTTAACAGAAATACACAGAAGAGGCAAACAAACAAAGGGAACCTTTCATCTGATTAAACAGTGAAACTGAGAGTCTGACTTGTATTCCTGATTCCTGAGATGATGCAAAGAGCTGTAAACAAGTCCTCTGGGAGGGTGCGCTAAACAAAACCAGATGGACCAAAAACAATTCACAAAAGAACATATTCTCCGTGAAAAATTGAGACATTGTAGAGGGTTCCATCTCCTAACTCAACACAGAAAACAGCTGGTAGTGGTTTCTTCTAGTTGCCATCCTGTCTCTCTCCCTCCTCAGGTGCAGTAAACTCATTCAGAAATATTAAAACAGAACTTTTTTTCACAGTAAACATCACAACTTGTCATACTAAAGGAAAGAACAGTTGTTACTAATAACATTAACAATGGTTCTGTTCTTCTGTTCTTCCCAAGTGTCCCAGTTAGACCTGACAGCGTGACAGTGGGGCAGCACGAACACTACCAGGACCCTGAAGCTGAAGCAGCTAAGAACAATTCAGCCACAATTACATTTATTGGCTGCATCTGTGCTTTTCCTACAGTGACATATCAAAACATCTGTGCTCAGAGAAAAAAAAGGGGGGGGGGTCTATTGGTCAAATGAGATATACACAACTACAGTGAGATGATGGTCCCATACATTGCATGTGCTCCCACCACTATTTTCAATGGAGCTTTAAAAGGGTAAATTAAGTTTTGTCTGATTTTCATTGAACTCAATCGTAACCACAAAATAAATCTGATGGGTCACACTGTCATTAATTAGTCATACAAACAAAAATATTTACACTCACTCAAACTATTGTGAGGAGACTGATTCATTGTCTCAAACATTTGTTGGTTCCAGCTTCTTGTATTAAAGATTTGTTGCTTTCCATTGCATAATGTGACAGTAAACTGAATATCTTTGTGTTCTTTGGACAAAGAAATAGTTTTTTTTTGGACATTTTCTAGACAAAACAATCCACCCAGAACGTAATTGGCAGTTTGACCAAAACATTCTTTTTTTTGCCGGACCTCACGAAACACTTTACACACAAGTGTTAGTAGACAGCATCCTTCTTCAGAGAATCCTGGTCGTGTATCAGGGTTGTGAACTAACTGAACTACATTCAAGTGAACAAGTCACACGGTGAAGAGAGAGTCACTATCACACCAGGGAATGCACAGGTATACTACTAACAAATAAAAAGCAGTTCTTTGAAATGGCAGTTAATGAAATGACCCCATCATTAAAGAGATTCAGGTGAAAACCAGTGTTTTGAGCTCTGGACATCACGTGAAAATGAGTAGGACCGGTACTGGATTTACCGATATATATCGCAAAACTTGACAGACTGAATATATCTGATCTTTATACAGTAATGCCCGCGTCAAGGTTTTTACAAGTTCAGAAACAAACGTAATGGACATTATTACGGACCTGCTGTATCCTGACATCTTCAACTTCCTCATTAACTTCCCTTCATCTTACTCCAGAGAGTCACTGAAAGTTTACAAGAGTTCAGGAGGGAAACAAATGGATGCAATCTGGCTTTGTGACAGACACTCAACTACAACTGGAGTCTACCGGCAAAAGACAGCATTGTTGTCACTAGACTGGAAAGTGTCGGTTAGCATAACAATAACATTAGCAACAGGCAGTGTAATGTAAATAGTTGTTGTGCAGACTTGTATGTCAGTTAGACTGAGTCCATTATTTACCAAGAGTTAACCACAAAATCCTTGGTGGTTTATGTTTGTTCCCATCACTCTGTTTTCTTCTGCTCGCTGTGAGCACGTTTCATAGCAGGGATTCACCTCCACCGTCTCTGTGGGATCAGGTAAAATGGTCTCCTGTTAGATCTGTCTCTGACTGTTTTAGCAACCCAAGGAACAATCTTCACTTTTAGATGAAAACAGTCAGAAAAGAGACAAGTTTTCTGACATATTGCATGATTTATGCGCCGCCTACTGCGGTGTTTCTTAGTCCTGATCCTCCAGGACCCCTACCGTGCTCCAACACACCGGCATCAAACTCTGCAAAAGCCTGGCAATGACCCATTCATTTGAATCAGGTGTGTTGAGCATGGCAACATCTAAAACATGCAGTATTGAGAAACACTGGTCTACTGTATATGTCTATATGGGATGAATCGTGTTGTTTCCTGGTGTGGTGGTGTGACGTCAATGCCCCGGGATGCCAAAACAGTCTGAGACAGATTAATGGGAGAACATTTTACTGGATCCCCACAGATCCAGAGAGACAGTGGAGGTGAATCACTGCTATGAAACGTGCTCACAGCGAGCACGGCGAATGGGAACAAACACAAGCAAAGGATTTTGTGGTTAACTCTCTGCAAATAATGGACTCAGTTAGAGCTGAACAATTAATGGAACAATTAATCAAAATCGCAATTCTGCCTAATGCAATTATCAAATTGCAGGACGCACAACATTTGTTAAAGCCAAAATGTGTGTCAAAATATAATTTTAGATTAAATATTGTCTTGATCTATACACATTTTATTCTACAGACTGAAGAGAACATCTTTGTTTCTCACAGATCTGTACAAATATCACACAGTGATCATTTTAAATAAGTTTATATAAGTATAGGTATATATATATACATATATACACACACATATATATAGAGCGAGAGAGAGAGCGAGAGGCTGGAGGGGGAAAGCACACATGTGCAGGTGTATTACACTTTGCAATGACCAAGATACTCTTCTACATACATCTGTGCAGCATCAGTTGTATCTGTGTTTGAATTATTAGTCATATTGTTCTATTCTGCTTTTGTGTAAAAGGCAGCAGCGAGGCCTCAAGGTCATCACAGGACTGTTCAGATCAAACCATATTAACTTTGCCTCAGTGAACTGTTTCCTATTAAAGACCGTGTCACCAACCAATGTATTTTCATAACACCACTACCCCCTGCTGGCTGAATATGGTAATACAGCATTGGTTCATTTTCAGAAGGACACTATCCCAGTTTTTTTTTTAAATACAGTATTATGTGCATGTGTTTTAAATATCAAATACGTCAGTACAGTATTTTTGCAAACATCTCTTAAGTGGTTGCTGCAGATGATTTTAACTGTTTTCTTGAGACTCCAACTATAGATTATTTCCAAGTGTAGTTATATACTAACATAATATATAACATATAATAATACATACACATGTTAAATTGTTACTTAAAACAATGTGAGTGTATTCAGTGGCTTGCAAAGGAAGTAAAAGGACCCCCACTAGTATAAAATCCCCCACATTCTCACACACCTGTGTGTAAATAGCTTTAATGGGACATAATTTACATCACAGCATCACTTTGTATTACTGAGATGGGAATATAAGACTGTCATGGGGCAGTAAGGAACTTCATAACACAATTTTGATTGGAAGGATAGGAAATTAAGTTGTCAGGGGAACTTATAGGGCACTGCATTACTTTTCTCCACTAGCAATACACTTTTTCAGAAACAATAAAAGATTTTTAAATGTATATTTTTTGCTTTAGAGGCACTTGCTCACGCTTTTACCACTTTTACCACTCTGCGGCCACCAATGTCCACGCCACTGGATAAGTGGCGTTATTCTGTTGTAATAAAATACGTTAAATTGATACTTAAAACATTTCTTGCCAGATAAACAGAATAAAAAACCAAAGATCAAACAAACAATTCAAAGTTTAAATATCTAACGACGTGTGGAGGTAAAAACTACTGTTTGGCAACCGCGTTCTTTACGTGACACACTTACTTTGGCCGACTCCGCTCACTCTGATTGCTCTGTGAAACAAATCCAGCATTCCCGTCAAATACTGCGCCACCGCCAGTAGCGCTGCGTTAGCTCGGTGGCTACAAGAAAGCTAGCTTGCTGTTCAGGGGGGGCGAAACGCCGGTGCTCCAAAGGACGACCTATTTAACGAATTGAAAGATTTTACCGAAAGCAAGACATTTTACTCTTACAGGTCGTGGTGAGTATTTTGTTCCAAGACATTTTTCATTTTTAAACTTCCTTTTTCTTTTCTTTTTTGGATTTTTTTTCAACGGTGTTTTTTTTTTGCTGTTTTGCGAGTGGACAGAACGCGATGATGTGCTAGCTAGCGAGGTAGCTGGCTCAGCTAGCTCGGAGACGCCCGTCCTCCTCAAACGCATGAAGGCTGCTTGTGGGTTTTTTTTTAAGTAGAACACGACGCCATGGATGCATCGTAGCTACAGTCTCATCCCATTTCTAGCTTTATTTTTTGCAGCGTTAATTGTGGAGACTCTTCTTTGACGGGACTGAATTGTTTTTGCCAGCCCACCAGCTCGCTAACTAGCTAATTGGCTGCTTTTGATTTTGATAGTGGCGGCTGTGTAAAGAGAGTTCAGCTTAACGTTGACTGTGCAGTCATAAGAATTTTTTGGGATCTGTTTTTTTGCAAGCAGAGGAACTGGTTTGAGTGCTGTGTAATTTTTATGCTTTTCAATTGATGCTCGGCTAATTGTGGCCATGCCAGATGGCTTTGAGCCCCCGAGGCTAGCGCAGGCCCCGTGTTTCACACTGAAGCCTGGTGGTGGCGCTGTTGGGGTCCAGAACGGGTGTGTTGTGGATGGTTGGTTTTGTTTTTCTTTTACGTGGAGTAGATTTTTGCCATATTTTTCTCTCCCTTGGTGAAGAGTGATTTTTCTGTTTTGTTTTTCCCTCTGGAAGCTTTGGACTGAAATTGGCTGCAATGTTGTTACATAACGTTACACACACATTTTAATAATTAAACGTTGTTTGTTTGAAAGAGAATAATGGCTGTTTGTGTATCCAAATCAACCCCCGCCTTCACATTCACTCCCATAGGCAGGTTTAACCAGGGCCCATTTTCTCAGCAGACATTTTGAGATGCAACAGAAGAAACGCACAGGTGTTCACATTGAAACGGATTACTGGGTCTTTCAATCATACAAAAAGCTTTACTTTATGCTTGTATCACATGATTAAGTCTCTGCTACATAAAACAACCCTACACGCCCAGGTAGTATTTTGTTTTTGAAATACATGATTGTAATGAGTGGTGAACACAAGTATGAGGCAGTATTACTGGAGGATTGTACTTGCAGGACCCCAGGACCATTATTCACATGGCCAAATTATTTATACTCAATTTACAAAGCTTACCCTACCTCCCCATTTGTGGAATTTAAATTATATTTGTTTGTAGTTGTGGCCATCATGGAAAATAATCAATGGGCTGTATGTGAGACTAATGGAGTCATTATCACACACTTGGAGCATATAGCAAAACGGGCAGTTTTTAATCTCCCTTGTCAAATCATGATTTCCCTACTGCTTTTCTTGGCATTATTCTCTATCTATATCTATCAAAATATATTCAGATCCTTAATACATTGAAGTTGGGCCCTTTTTAAAAAAAAAAAAAAAATATTCCATGTAAAGAAATTCTTCATCACTTAATCTACTTTACCCCAAATTTAATTAAAAATGTCTTTGTGTACATATGATTATAAATTTTAGTTCAACAATAATCATGATAGTACTCATGTTAGGCCTGTCTTGCACGTCATTTTCATGTGTTTACATATTCAAAACCAGATATTATAATCGCAAACATAACATCTTTCTAAACTGATATTTCACAATGTCTGAAAGAGTAAGAAATAAAAGAGATGGTTATATTTTGACAATAAATTCTGAATTGGCAAAACGTGACATTAGATTATTTAGCTCATGGGGTCATGCATATCACTGTCCTACAAGCCACATTTCCTTGAAACTACAGACATCATTAAATATATACACTGATGCATTCATTTCCTTGGCTGTCGTCTCTGACAACTGTACACAAACAGAAGAATACATTGACAAATTAGGTCTTATTCACTCTTAAGAATCTAATGGTTTGTCTGTCAAATTCCAGGTCTAGAGTTGTTTCTCTTAAATGAGATCCAATTTGCACAGCTCATATCTTATTACATCAGATATTGCAAATAAAATACACATTCAGCTCAGTGTATAAGTAAATCCCAATTGGCGAGTTGTATTGGAACATAATGTTGAGAGCAGTTGGTGTGTTTGAGTCACTGTCACCTGCACATACACACACTCTCCAACCAGGTAAGATTTGGTACAAGATTAATCCTGCTCAGCTTGACTGAGGTGTGTTTTCTGTCGCCTCAGTATAAATCTCGAGGGGCGAAGGTGAAGGTCGAGACACCAGCCCAAACTGAACCCAGCCACAGAGTCAAACATCAGACAGACGACAGCCCTGCACACAGACGCTATGGAGTGAGTGATGAATGTTTGGCTCCCCCTGTCAGCCAGGTGGAGCGGGTTAATGTTGATGACACAACTGTTAATGTTTTTCCCCCATGAGGGCTCCCTGTCCATTTCCAAATTCAAAGAAGACCATGGCATTCATTCAGTGACCACATTCCCCCTTGGGTTCAGTGTGGAAAAAGCAACATGTCCTGTTTATTAGCAGAAGAGTCCTCAGTGAATATAAACACGCTTGGTATTTTTTGGTGCTTTTACTAATGAAGGTCAATTCTCTGTTCTGGTGGATATGGTTACTTAGAGCTACAACAATAAACACATTCACATGCAACTGTGGTGATATCTCATACTCTTAAACTGCCAATAGATATGCTGAGGATTTTCTTTGTCGGCAACCTTTTGGTTTTCCACTGTTCAGACAAAACAATTGAAGATGGTAAGTGAGTCTTAAAATATAAAAATAAATTGGAAGACTAATTAATAGCAGAAGTTAGTCACTGTGACATGCATTACAGCTAGTTTAGTTTTCTGAACAAATGCAACTTTTATTTAAATTATTAAATTAAACTTTTACATTCGCCAGAATTAATGCACAGAAACCAAATCAACCACCCCTTAGCTAATACTAAAAAGCACTGACAGGTTTGTCCAAAATGTCCACTGACAAATGCTGTTTCTTTTGTATCACCCACCTTAAAACTCCTTGACTTAAGTAAAATACACCTGACAAACACCATGTCTCATATAAACCCAGAATTTTTTATTGACACCCGAGTGTCTCACTCAGTACAGATGGTTTACTTGACTCCAGCTCTGTGGCTTTATTTTGGATTATTCGTCACGAAAAGGAAAATATTTACCCTGTTCAACTGAACGTGTTTCCATAGCAACTCTAAAATTGGCATATGTAATACAACGGGCAGGGCATGAGTCTCTTTATCAGAGTCCTGATAGCAACATTAGCTCCACACCAAACATTACTTAACTAAATAAACTTTTGCACTAATACGTTTTTCTGCTTTTTATACATTTACTTACTCTTTCTTTTGATTTTGCCGCAAGTATGATAAATATGCTGAAATGCCACAGACAGTGTTTAGCTTTATTGCAGACCCTGAACAGAAAATGCTTCCTGTATAATCTAGGTAACTATGCATCATTTGATTGTTTTAGTAACTTAAGATACAGTTCCTTAATGGTTTCCATTGTTTTTTTTAATACCAGTAATAGATTTAAATTACAAAGCCATGCTTGTAGCCATGGCATATTAACTATACTTTCATTCATTTCAAAGCTTCCAGATAAACATAGGTGTGGACACGAGGCTCCTTTATCATCAGCACAAGTTTATTTTTGATTTAACGGTCTGGGTTTGACAGAAAATCCTGCTCTCCATTTATCCAGGTTCACAGACTCTCCACTACTTCACCACTAAATGTGGGTTTTGTCTATGTTTCTTCTGTCTTCTACCAGTCGTTCACCCACCACCTCCAGCCTGATGGCCAGCAGCAACGTCACCAACAAGACAGACCCACGCTCCCTCAACTCCCGGGTTTTCATCGGCAACCTCAACACTCTGCTGGTGACCAAAGGAGACGTTGAGGCCATCTTCTCCAAGTATGGCAAGATCGTCGGCTGCTCCGTCCACAAGGGCTACGCATTTGTTCAATACGCCAACGAGAGGAATGCTCGGACTGCTGTCGCAGGAGAAGATGGCAGGATGATTGTTGGACAAGTGCTTGGTAAGGATTCAACTTTTGAAATGTAAGGAGGTTGGGTTTTGATGTGAATTGTTTTGAGATCCACTGAGGTCATGGTTTTTTTTTTTCTAGTGTGAGTGAACTAAGAATGCCATGGTAGTTTGTGTCAAATGGTGTTCAGGTACTTACCAAACACCCACGATGTTTGCTCATGGATTGACTCCTCTCTGTCTTTTTTTGTCCCCGTAGACATCAACCTGGCTGGGGAACCCAAACCACACAGGTCAAAAACTACCAAGCGTTCTGCTGGAGACATGTACAGGTTATATTAGCACTGTCACTGCTGTAGACGTAAAGCAAGTCTAAGGTTCGAGGCAAAGGATGCATGTAATGAGTGATGACTGCACTGAAATATTGTTAAAGATATTTTTGATAGTTTTATTTTGTGGAGAGCTGAGTTCTCTTCCCTTAACAGAGCTGTGCAGCTCACTCACCTGAGACGCAGGTCACATGCATCCAGTGTGGCAGCTCAAACAGGTGCCTAAAAAGGAATTAAGTTAGACGCATCACAGTGTTGCTTTGACCTAAAGCTCTCCTGACATGTAAATCAGAAATACTTCCATCACCTTATCATATTTCCTTCTAAACACTTGTCACTTTTCCTCCTGTACAGCAGTACTTCGTTCGACCTCGACTACGACTTTCAAAGAGATTATTACGACAGGTGAGTCAAATGTCTGTCCAACAGAACAGTGTGAGAACAGTATTCCCGAGTTTAGACCAGATTTAATCTGTACTGCTCTCTTGTTTAACCCTAGAATGTACTCCTACCCGTCCCGCGTCCCTGCTCCCCCTCCCCCCTTGTCACGGGCTGTGATCCCGTCCAAACGCCCGCGGGTCAGCCTCAGTGGAGGGAGCAGCCGGCGAACCAAGAGCAGCAGCTTCTCTTCCTCCAAGAGCAGTCAGAGAACATCATCCAGAACGGGTGAGTGTCTCTCACTGCTTCCTGTAACACCACATGATTGCAAGCCAACAGCTGTATTTGTTAAGTCTAATTTGTAGCTGTGTTTTCATTATAAAAAAAAAAAAAAATGGTAGCAACTACACATTCTGCACAACTATTATCTCATAAAACTGTTGGAGGATTAATACTGTCAAAAGGATACATTATTTCCCAGCATTGTTTGAGTTGTTGTCCCTGTTTTTTAGTAGTGAAAGTGGACGAGTTACAGACCATCAAGCGAGAATTGACCCAAATCAAAAGCAAAGTGGACGACCTGCTGGGCAGCCTGGAGCGCATGGAGAAGGACCACAGCAAGAAGTCTGGTAAGGACGTTACCTGGACGGTTTGAATGTCTCACTCAAGCTGCTGCATAGAAACAAAGGGGGGCATATGGCCCTTTTCCACTATGGTCCCGTCCCGCCCCGCCCGGCACGGTCTAGGTTGCTTTTCCACTACAAATGTTGGCGGATTCATGACTTTGCGGCTGCATGAAGCTGCCGTGACTCCGTTTTACACGAGGCGCGCACACACACACACACACACACAAACTAGTGACTTGCATGTAACTGAATCAGTACTTCCTCCATGACCGGAGCACAGACTCCGTCTGACAGTCACTGGGCTGAAATACAGCGGCAGGGTTTGTGCTGCTTTCGCTAAATACGCCAAACTCCTCCTGGTAAATATTGAGATTTTAGGCATTTCCCTGGTAATTGTTGATTAACCCGCATTTTTCAGGATTGTTGAGTCTTTTTAACTGATCTACACTTCGGCATTGTTTGGCTTGATTCTTGTCGGACGTCTCACCAGAGCAGGTGCTAAAATAAGTACTTGCTACCAGGTACTATGCTAGTGGAAACGCAACTGAACCGTGTTGTGCCGAGGCGAGCCGGTGGAAACACGCCAATAGAGGCACCTATTTCACCTATTTCAATTCAGACATTTGACTCAATTCAATGTCAATTCTGAGCATGTCTCCTGTGTTTGTCAACAGTTAAGAGCTCAAAAACCGAGCCAGGAGAGGTGACTTCACCACCTCACCCGAGCAATAAGAAGGGAGACATACTAAAGAGAGAGAGGGAGTGCCAAGATATAAACGACTCGGAGGACGACGACGATGAGGAGGAAGAAGAGGGAGACCTGCTCGAGGACGAGGTGAGACTCACTCATGTAGGGACCGCAGTTGAGTTGAGGGTTTGCTTTTACTTTAACCTTAAATACTACGAGATGGAATCATCACACGTTGCTTTTTTTTAATGAGTTTAAAGTACTTTTTCTCTATTATATTCTTGATCACATTGTATTTGTGTTGCATCAAAGATAACAGGAACAGGAAGTAGCAGCGCTGTTTTTGAGACGCAACACATTCCAGTTTAAAAGTTTAACTATCTTTTCCTGAATCTGTTACATTTCAAAAATGCTTTTATTGTTAAATATTTGCAGAACCGGAGCATGCGTACCTTCAAACAGGTTGTTTGTTGTTAAACTGTGTCCAAAATGGCAATAATGCCACTTATACTTGTTTGTTGAACAGTAAGTTTGGTAGCAGAACGTTTAATATTCTATTAAAACACTGATGTCGGTCGTCAGTGCGTGTGTGTGCGTCAGTGCATTAGAAGGAGAGGACACCGACTCATACTTTTGGTGAGACCAGTATGTGTGTAGACACGCCCCCAGTGCCTCAGAGCAGATGTTGCAGAATTTTACATGAATTGAAACCTAATTTTGTAACACTACTTTTTTTTTTCTAAGTATTTTATATTTGGCGTTTTAAATGTTTAGTTTAACATGTCTCTGTTGGAACGACACGTTTAACTCCCTTTATGTTCAGCATCACGTATCTACTGTTAAGTTAGTGTTAATGATTCTGTTGCAAACTGTGCAGGTAAAGAGTCAAGAGGAAGAGGACGACGAGGAGGAGGAAGGAGAGCACGTGGAAGGTGACGACGATGGCGACAGTGTCAACGGCGAAGAGGACTCGTAGGCTCGGCACGCACACACATTCGCGAGGCGTTTGCAGCTTCCAGTAGGAACTCGGACTCGGTTTTAACACTCGCGTTGTAGATACAAAAGGCAAACACACGCATGGTGCACACATGTTGTCCCATTTGTTCCTAAGGCTGATTTTCTTCCCCCCCATGCTTTGTTACTTCTGCCAGTTGCCAGTGTCACCACAGGAATGGTTAGCTGTAGGTTTTGGTTTGTGTTTTTACGGAGTCATGACCCGTCGTCAGGAGAAGACAGAAACATGGACTGTTAATGTTCTCAGAGACGACAGCTCGACGGACATGTCCTAACGCAACGTCCCGGAAATTCAGCTACAGAAGTACACATTTTTAGGTTCAGTGTGTTTTGTTTGGTATTTTTTCCTCATCAGCGAGTTTGACCTTGTGTGTCTGTATGTCAATGTCTTGTTTTTTTTATACTGTTTAGTTTGCGTTTAACTGTTAAGAAATAAATTGCAATAAAAATATTAAAGTTGGATCCACCCTTGCTTTTTTTTTTTTTTTTTTAAATAAAAAAAAATATTTGGTTCAAAGACTTGGCCGTTGAATAAAAGTGTTGAACACGTTGCCTTGTGGAGATGAGGTTTGATCTGAATCTTATTTATGGATTAAAGAAACCCAGTTTCAGTCAAATTCAAGTCTTTGTATATTCTAATGGATATTTTCACAACACTAAAGCAAATGCAAAGATTCACATGTTAAATGTGTGTGGCAGAGAACAACTGTGAATTAAAGAGTGGAGTTAGGACTGAAAACTGTTTGTCAGGGGCCCGTTTCAGAAAGCAGGTTTAGTAAAAACTCTGAATTAATTAACCCTGAGATGAGGGGAAACTGGTTTTTCGGTTTCACAAAGCCAGTTCAGTTTAACGCTGAGTCAGTTACCCTGGCAACATACGTGAACCTAACCTGCTTAACTGTGTAGTGACGATAGTACAATTAATTCCAAAGCCACTGAATAGTCGTTAGCTGTAAGTAGGTTTTCATTCATCAATCACAAAGGCGAGGGAGAGTTGTGTGAAGGGTTTGCAAATTTATTTCCACATAGTACATCCAAGTTACATTTCTATCCACATGTATCCAAGCTAGTTAGGTTCTCTAAAATATTAGCAAAATATTGTTTTTTGATTGATTTGATGCATGTGTGGAGGTTGGATTCAATATGTGCTGAGTGCTGACTTAAGGTGAGTCAAACAGGTTTGTAATAATGGATGGACAGACTGACGCGCAATTGTGATACAGAGACGTTGTTTTTTCCATTTCTCATCATTTGTTTACCCCTTAATTTTCAAAAACCCATTCATTATCCATCTATTGTCTACCACTTTATCCTCCAACATGAGGGCTGCGAGGCTGCTGGTACCAACCTAAGTTCATATAGGGTACAAGGCATGGTACACCCTGGAAAGTTTGCCAGTTCTATGCAGGGCCCACATATAGAGAGAAATCATGAAGCAAAGGCAGCAGTGCTGGGACAAAGGAAGTGGGAGAGGACAGAAATAGAGACGCCCATAGAAAGGAGCAGGTGATCGTGAGTAGACATGTCGTCAATCAGAGGTGTTTTTACTAATTAAAGAATAGGGAGGAACTAGAATATTTCACAGGACAAATATAACATTTGTGCCTGCTTACTGGTGAGATTTTCTTCATCAAGGTTACTCAAAATGCTTAGAAAAGCCATAGCACACCATTCCCAACAAAACCACGTTTTAATGTCTAATTTATTGCAAGTTTTTTGACTTTTGATTTTTTTTTCAAAGCAATGGGATGAGTCTCACAGCAAAATTATAGCCAAAGAAAAAGAAGGAGAACAAGAATAAGCTTGATTTCCAGTATATTGTGAATATAGTTCTTGGTCCCAGCAGTCACTAAGGAAGGTTAATATAAGGCAAAAGATGTAATGCAACGTTACATATACCAACTGCCAGATATCGCCAAGGGCAACAACAACAACAACAACAGCAGGCTGCCCTTCATGACACCAAACCACCCGTGATTCACAAGCAGCTTTAAGGAAGATGCCTCATCCTCCAGTCACCTAAATACTCTTCCAGTCCCATACAAGAACAATAAATATACTGTATGTGAAGTGAGATGTAAACAGTACAACATGTCAGACAACAACAGAGGCAGACACTGGAATTCATGAGATGACTTATCTTATCTCTAAATATTGGTGAAACATTTTCAGAAGTCATCAAAGGTCACCAAACAGTTGATGGTGATGTATTTGGCTTCAATTGTAAAACATAGGCTCAAATAGTTTTATAGTAAAGATTTTATCATGTGCTTCCTATTCATGTTCAGCGTTATGTCAAACTTGGATTAGAATACACGTTCCAAGTCTTGGTTTTGGACCCAACCAATTGTTTGGTGTCATCCAAAACTGTATAAAAACTCACTTAATAATTGTGTTTAATTGCTTTGAATCTCAATTCTAAATTCCAAGTATAATGAAATGATATACAGTACATTATCAGATAATCAAAAACAAACATAGATACTAGTCGTGTGTCTTACTTTGACTAATCTAACCTTGTTCAATGTGATCTTTAAATGTTTCCCTAGATCAAAATTGGTTGAATTCAATACAATTCAATCAAGAGGGTGAGATTTTTAGCACCATGTAGTTCAGAGTGTGTACCAGTCATCTCATATTGATTTTACATTCCCAATTATGGATATGTCAAGGAATATTACTTTGAAATTCTGCAACTCTGTGTCCTGGTTTGCCAGTTATCTAAAAAAACAATGTTGTTTTCTGGGCATGACGACATGCGGCTATACGTCATCACTGGGCAAAGGGCCAGAGAAAATTACGTTGTCCGATAATAGATTTAGCGTACCTACACGCAACTTTTGTGACCTCCTAATTGGCGTAATTGGGTGTCATTACTGCCGACATGAATAATAACTTTAATAAATTTACAATTATCTTTAGCCAGCAGTTTCAGATAAGACTCTATGTCGCCCATTCTGGCCCCGGGAAAACACCTGACTGTGGTCGCTGGCGTCGCTATCGCTATATATACGTCCCTGACCTAGCTAATGCTATGTGGTCCGCACCGACTACAGGGGGCTGGCTAACTAGCTGAGTTTCTACCTCACTAAGCCTCATCCATCCTAGCCCATAAACTACACTTTATACAAGTATTTTAACGCTAAAGGAGGCAGAGGAGTAACTAAACATGTGGCACACAACACAGGAGAGAGCAGGAGAAGGAGCGGGAGAAGCCATTGCTGCTAAGCTAACTTGTTACGCTAACAAAAAAAAAACACCGTACGTGAAAGATAGAGTTTAAGCAAAAGTATTAGTCACTCGTCAACAAAACGAGTGCTTGTTCAGTTAATCGATCGTTACAGTAGATTAAAAAAGACAGAGCAGGAGACACGCAGCGAAACACCAGTGGAAGAACAGGAAGTGACGCAATACGTTACCGTCCCGCCTCAGTCAGATCTGCTCCAAAAGTTAGTAGGTGCGTTTAAGATTCGAGTGTTTATCACTCATTATCACACAGCTGCCTGCTGCTTATCACACATCTGGACATGAAAGGTAGAGGAGTAGTGTGGAATAGGTTAAGTTTGAACAAGATTACATAAAAATGTTTGGTTCTTGTTCACTTCTCTTTTCTTTATTTAGTCCCATGTGTCTTGGTTCTTTTGCTGTTTTGGGGGGCTCGTGTTTATGGAAAACATCTTAAGAACAAAAAAAGATTGTGTTTCCTTGTCTGTGTGGATAAATCTGTTGCATTCACAACAACCTAAGTTGATGATATCGGGAAGCATCGTGAACAAAGCACAAAATGATGGTTGTTTAATTGGTGAGCTAATAAGTGAGTTAAACTGAAGACAAGTCAAAAACAGATGTGTATTATTAAACACAGCACGATGCCTTTGTATTTCTGACCCTATTTTTTCTCCAATGTTAACAAAGTTGTAACTTTTACTTGACAGAAGCTCATGACTGATGTAATTGTTAGAAATAACACTTTTGGGAAGATTTGGGTAATAATTATGTCAAGAGATCCATACATGAATAAAAGTGCTGCTTGGTTGAACACAATACTGCAAAAGCTGTTCCATCTATGAAATCTTTATTCATCACATGACATTTAAAAAAGAAAGTGCTCACTGCCCTCCAGTGGTTACAACAAGGAGTTACACAATAACTTGCACAATAAATAACAAACCACACACAGTTACTAAACATCATCAAAAAAAAAAAAATCAAGAATCAATTCAAACAACCCAGAATCTTAATGCATTATTCAACACCATCAAACCATAAAATGAACCAAACAGTTCAAATTAACACATGAAGGTGATTATACTTGTCAAAGTAAGATATCAAATTGATCACTCTTATCAAACTAAGATATCATTATGATTATACTTGCTATTCTATTCTAAAGTAAAAACATCAAATCAACTAAATCAAACATCAAAGTAATATAGAAAAGAATCTGAAAAGCATAACATCAAAAACATGTTACAACATCATCAAGGATTACTGGTGAAAGTTAGTAACAAAGATTTTCCCCACCCACCCCCAAAAAAAGAAATAAAGCAAACCACCCTAAAAAGTTATTTTTTGTTCCAATAATAAGAGAGGCTGATACACAGCCTCTCTTATTATTGTCTGTATTATTATCATCTTTCACAATAAGAGGAATAAGTGAAAATATGCAGTGTGACAGAGATATTGTCTCAATAAAAAAAAACATTTGCACAAAGCAAGCCGATCCACTTTTCTATCTTGATAAGAGCATTAAAATGAGAAAAAATAATGGGACAAAAAGAAATTAAATGTGCAATTAATTGTGATTAATTGCAAGTTAACTATGACATTCGGGCTGGGTGATATGGACTAAAAGTCATATCTCGATATTTTTTAGCTGAATGGCGATACTCGATATTTTTTCTGTGTTGTAATTGGGGTTCCCCCAAAGCATTATAGCATATTAGATAAAATGTTTACCAGAGGCAAAGCCTTTAAAAAATAAACAAACAGTCCGTTATAAAAATATAAAATATGAAAAAAATAAAACAAATCTCTTTCCTGCATGACAATAATATACAGTAATTAATTCAAAAAATACAATACTGTTATAATTTCAACAGAAATAAAAACGGACTTAATAAAATTGGAACAAACATGACTAATAAAATTAAAATTGTACCTCTCAATTATTTCACATAGATATCTAACACAGCTTGTTGGTATGATAATTAAATAATGTCTTATATTTTATTATCAATATTGACAACTTCAGGCTTCCATATGTCCAAAAGTGACTGACAGTAATGGAAAATAAGTCAAAACTCTGTAGTGTGGGAACTATGAACCAGCTAGTTCCCGCCTCCTCAGCACGAGCTGAACAATAAATCTAACACACCAAGAGAGGCGGGACTTAAGGCAGAACAGCCAATCATCAGCCGGTCACACTCAAAGCTGGTGTCTTGTTTGAGGCAACAACAGAAGGGGGAGTGGGAGAGGAGACAGCCACAGCGAGCGCAGGAACGAAGCGGCAAATGCAGTGAGGAGTTTGTGCAAAACTGAGGAAAACCTGCAGAAAAAGTGTCGGTGTCGAACCCTCTCACCGGGAAAAAAGGATGGGTTTTAAAACACCCACCTCCCCCCACGGGTGCGACGCCCCTTTGTGCGTGTAGCTGTCTATCTATCCGGCAATTATTTGTTTCTCTACTATCCTCTTGGCTTTTATTTTGAAGTATATGCTTTTACTTTTGGGTCACCTGACTTCCTGTCCTTCACTACGTTCCTCAGAAGGAAAACATGCAAAATAAATACTCAAAGAAACAAGAACGGACGGTCAAAACGTACACGGTCCACATTGGCACCATATCTATAGTTTGGTATAAACATATAAACGCCTAACACACCGTAAGTTCTCTATATCTATCCTAGTAACTTGGACTAGCGGCTAACGTGTCTCATCGTGTACAGTTAACTTAACTTTAGCATTAGCTTCAGCTTCATAACATAAGATAGCAGGAACATTCGGCCAACGTCCTCGCCACCTATAACTCTGTGATACTGTACTGTGTGTTACTCTTTTATATGTCTATTTTACCAGTTTCCCTTCTGCCTACCTGAAAATACACATGGCAATACGCATGGCTACGCTTTTGTCGAGCCGGATGGAGGTTATACTTTGCATCGACTGTGTTTACCCTTGATACTCCCTCTTGTGGCTTAAACGCGCCACTACACCCCTGTACTGCAGAAACAGATTAAGTTCAGTGTGTTTTGTTGTTTTTTTCCTTATCAGCGAGTTTGACCTTGTGTGTCTTGTCTGTTAGTTTGCGTTTAACTGTTAAGAAATACATTGCAATAAACATTTTAAAGTTGTATCCACCCTTGCTTTTAAAAAATATATATTTGGTTGAAATTAAGACTTTGCTCTTTAATAAGTGTTAATTTCCTTGTGGAGATGAGGTTTGACCATCTGAATCTTATTTATGGATTAAAGAAATACAGTTTCAGTTGGTGTATCAAATTCAAGTCTTTGTATATTTTAATGGATATTTTCACAACACTAAAGCAAATGCAGAGATTCACATGTTAAATGTGTGTGGCAGAGAACAAACGTGAATTAAAGAGTGGAGTGATGACTGAAAACAGTTTGTCAGGTCTTCTCTTTAGGATTTTCCTTTTAGACGTGTATAGAAATGTAAACTTGCCGAGTGTGTTTATGTTCACAGTAACTGCACCTGCTCCTACACATCTGCCTTTGGTTGACGAACGAGGTGTTTTTGTTCTCACAGTGTTTCTTACCTTGAATCAAAAATCCATGGCAAAGCTCTGCCACCAAACAGAATAGAAAAAGAGGGAGTCGCAGAGAGGGCAGGGACTGTGATGGGGTACAACATGTCATTAAACTGCGACCAAACTGGTGCAACTGTCACGTCTCTACACGTTTATCAAAGTGTACATTTATGTACATGATTTAAAAACCTACATTCTGAAACACTTCAATATGTGGTTGATACAAAAAGACAAAGAGCACAAAAAGCAGTAATAGTATAATATTTAATGCCATAGAAATAAATCTGTCTTGATAAATCTAAAGTCCCATTTCCACCTTCTGCCCCACCAATTAAAACTAACAGCTACTATAGGCTCCTATATTTCCTATAATAATCTCAGCTTCATTTCCCTCACGGCTCTAGTGATGCTAAGTTCACGTCTCATTGCTGTCCCTCCTCAAAATAGCTGATTTTATAGACAGTGTTGGCTTAGATCCATCTGATTCTATTCTTACAAAAAAAAATATATAGTCACAGTGCATTCGCATGAAAACATTAAACGGTCTTGACTTCTAATACAAAATAAACAAAAAAACGGCCTAAACGTATTCAACAGATACATTTGATAGCGATGCCTGGGTGGTGAGAGGTGAGGAAATGTCACATATTTAAAACACATTTCCTGCAGTACATCGTTTGCGACTCTCACGGTCAATTTAGAGTGTCCAATTTTCCTAATCTCCATCTTGCATGTTTTTGGACTGTGGGAGGAAACCAGAGAACCCGGAGAAAACCCACGCACACACGGGGAGAACATGCAGAAAGACCCTTGTTCCAACCGGGGCTCGAACACGGGTCTGCTTGCTGCAAAGGCGAGAGTGCTAACCACTACGCCCACCGCGTGGCCCGTGCTAAAGATAATGGAATACATAAATGCAGCACGTGTGTCTCCTCCTCAACCTCCTCCTCGTCCTCCTCTTCTGCCTTCTCCTTCTCGTCCTCCTCTTCCACCTTCTCATCCTCCTCCTCCTCCTCACTCCTTCAGGCACTGTGCATGGCGACCATTGTGAAGAAGGTCAGCACGACAGACAAGGCTGTGCAGGAAGAGACGAGATGAGACAACAGGAATGAA
The DNA here is from genome assembly GCF_958295425.1 of Solea solea. Classification (NCBI taxonomy): domain Eukaryota; kingdom Metazoa; phylum Chordata; class Actinopteri; order Pleuronectiformes; family Soleidae; genus Solea; species Solea solea. Next base: position 4,150,537 of record NC_081134.1, on the reverse strand, counting down.
GACTTTGTTCTTTGACACTGGAGCATTTAATATCATTGTAGTCAACAAATAAAGTCTGTTTCCTATCACACCCTCTACATATTTGTCTTTTGTCCTCTCCACATGATTTTACTGAGATTATTACCTTTCCTGACACAACCCACCCCTTTATCCAGCACTAGGAATAGACTGGTCACCTCGAGGCTGGGGTCAATGTATAGTGTCCAAATAACAATGAGCAAAGATGCTCGTATACATTGTTCAGTTGAAATGAGCCAAAACGGCGAGGGTTGCCGTGGTCACACTGTTTTGAATCCGCCAAACCTTTCAACAACATTTCATCTTTGATGTGTCTAGTACAAATAGGTGTGTTTTTTAAGTCGTTACGACAAACGCGCTCGGACAAGTTCGCTCATTTATGTAGGGCCATGATAATGGTCGACTTTTTTGTTGTCTTGGTCTATAACATCTTTCCACCAAGTTTCGGGAAATTCAGCGCAAGTTGATGTTGACGTGCTCCATCTGCTTTTCACCTTAGGGGGTGCTGTGGAGACCTTGAGCAACGCACGGGTTTCGGGACTTATGCCAATATTGCATTTTCGCCAGACCTGACCTGCATGCCAAGTTTCAGGAGATTTTATGGACGTTAAACCCCCTCAAAAATGACCAGAAAGCCACGGATCAAATAATAATCTGAAGGATAACTAGGTTTGTGCTAGGAGCCGTCCTGGCCCCCTTGCCATTCAACTATTTTACAAAGATGAAAACTAAGCAAATTTTCACTACAATTTTAGTTTTTTTTGTTCTACCTTTTATTCCTATTCACTTAACTGAAATGTTTTTTCAATTTACCATGAGTGTGGGAAAGACTGCTGGCTCCTGATGACATGATGTTGGGGGTCTCCAGCGAAACAGTGTCCTCCATTTCTTGGAGGGTAAGCACACCAGGAGTGTCTGAACAATAAATTGGGACGTTATTAACAACAACAGAATACTGAATAATATTGGTATTTTCGTGTGTGTGTGCGTGTGTATTAACCCACCCTCTGTAAAAGTGCCTGTCCCCATGACTAGGCTGACAGCGCTGGTGACTGTGGTCATGTCGACTCTGAATTCACACCGGAGCACACTCTCTATCATTGAACCTCTGGCACTTGTCACAACCTTACAAAAGGTAAATTTAAGAAGAAGTTAAGAGGACAGGTGACATTTAAAACAGGGTTTCTCAATCCCGTTTCAGAAAGCAGGTTCAACAAACTCTGAGTTAAAACCTCAACTCTGAGCTGTCAAACTCTGAGTTTTGGCTTCCAGAACAGCTGATCAGCATTAGTTCAGTTCACTCCATCATCAATGGAGCTCTGATACTACGAGTCACCATGGCAACGGGTAAACAAAGAGCACAGACTCCATTTTAATCCAACTGAGCAGAAATATTAACACATGCCAATGACCATGACATTTATGTGAAGAGACGAGTCAATAAATGAATACTGTTACATTTTATACAGTGAAATCCACTCATTCATCATTTAACAGACTATATAATTTCATTAATGATGATAAATGCTGCAAGTAATTACTCGGCTGTAACCTGACGAGACACAAACTGAAGATAAAACATAGTTTACGTATGGACCTGTACTTATAAAGTCCATCTGAAGTGTCCATGTTCAAACTGACTCACTTTTTTTGACTCAAACATTAAAACATCTTGCTCAACGCTATTTCATGACTATATTTCCACGTGTAAATATAAATGCAGTCACTGAAGATTTCGTCTGCAGCGAGATTCACATTAATGTGCACAGAGTCTCCACATCTTTCGAGAATAAAGTCGTAATGTTATGAGAATAAAGTCGTAATCTTTTGAGAATAAAGTTGGAATATGAGAATAAAGTCAGTCTTTCAAGAATACATTTGTCATATATTATAAACCTGTGTCAAGATGAGAAACACTCTGTTGCTATGTAGTATTATTGTTATTGTTGTTATTATGCAAACATGGTCCATCATTTTCTCGTCGACTGTTCTGATTATTTGTGGTCTTGCTTTTCTCTAAGAGCTCACCTCGTTTGAAGTGACGATCCCATCGCCGCTCATCACCTGGTGGGTAAACCCACCCGTGCTAGAAATAGCACAGGCGATAATCAGGCTCTTATCCTGAAGAGGAAAGAAACAAGAAGCAGCGGTGGTGACACATGAGATTCTTCCTCCTCACATCGAGCACAATAGCGAACTCAAACATCACACAGTCTTGTATAAAGTACCTAAAAGGGATACTTGAGTAAAAGTACAACTATGTTACCATAAAATGACTTTGGTAGAAGTTGAAGTCACTTTTTATAATATTTACTTCAGTAAAAGTATGACATTTACTGTACTTTAGTATAAAAAGATGAATTCAGTTTTTTATTTTGTCAAGATGTCTTTTTTGAAAGATGTCTTAAATGTCTTGTATGTTAAATTTGTTAAGCACTGTATATTCACAATAAAATGACACAATAAAAAGCATTTCCTGCTTAAAGAAACATGATAATAAGATTATTGATGTTGTTTGAGCACCGTCTTCTGTTGTCATGTAGGCCCTGCAGCAGAAACTTTTTTGTTACCTCAGTTATCAGGTTCACTCCAACATAATTCGCATTGGAGGCCACATATTGTCTGACTTGGATCAGCAGTTTCTTTTCCTCTGAAAGTCTCTCCAAAGAAGCAAACCCACAGGGGTCCTGTGCTACTGCAGGATCACACTTTGCTGGCTTCCCAAAGCACGTTTTGTTTTCACCACAACCATCTCGTGTGACTTCCGCCTGGAGAAAAAACGCAAACGCATAAACTCTCACACTGTACAACAGAAGATCAGCAAGTAAACGTGGTCGAGGGCCATTTTTTTTGTAAGCAACTGAAAATTTGGGCCAAAACATCGTATCTTCATCGACTGCCTTAAAACGTCTTCAGTCACAAACAAAAGCCACATTTGCCGCCTTAAGCGAACAATAATGAGGATGTTGTCTTTAATCACCAGCTTGTTACGAAGACACTTTTTTTTCCAGAGATAAATGTGTTATTTGATCATCTGAAAAAAATGGAAATTAAAAAAAACAAAGGGTGAAATTTAATCTGACTCTAATAGAATGTGAATTAAACAAACACAGCAGCATCGTAATTGTTTTAAGTTTACTCTTAAAAGTGGTGAAACAGCCCTTTAATATTTATTGTGCGTCATTGAAATCTTAAGAATTACAGCTTATTCTTTCTCCCCGAACCATGACAATAGCAGTGTGTTTATTTTTTATTTAGTTTAGGTAACTGTCAGTTCAATTTTTTCAGAATAAAAGCTCTGAACTCAAGCAAATAATTTAAGATCAGATTTGTTAAATCCAGGTTAAATATTTGCCTTTGCTGGAAAAACCCTCATGATAATGAAGCTTCTGCCTTACTTTACATTTGTAAAGTGTGTGCTGTAATAAAGTGGCGGTGGCTACATTTAAGAACACCTCATTCTAATTTTCCAATAAATTAATTTGTTTTCACTAATCATATAAAGTTAATAAAAACAAGCTATAGCTATAAATGCCACATTTTTGGACAATTTGTCACTGTATTGTTAAGTCTGAAATTCACATGTTTGCTCAATTATAATAGAAATATATAAAAAGACATAGAATGGAAACTAACCTGCGCCAGAGGTGTTGGAGCTTGACCGAGCACCACAGAAACCATCAGAACAGCAGACAACAGGATCAATCCCCGCTCCATTTCTTCTAAAACAATAATAAACATAATCAAACGTATGAAACAAACAAACAGACAAATAAGATCCAATTCCATTTTCATGACAAGAACCTGACAACCTGGACTTAAATATTCCGTTGTTTGCTTTTCAAACATCCACATTAGCTCCAATCTACACCTACGTGTTCATGTAAGGACGACACAATCTTGTCGAAAAATACAATTTAACTAAAGAAAAACATTCATGTATTTCAGGGTCTACTTGATTAACATTCTTAAATTGAAGTTTTCTTTTTTTTTTTCTTCTTCCACTGTCTCGCAAAGCATCTAGTCACCATTAACTCGTACAGTGTATACAAATAAATAATAACAACAAAAATGTCTGTGTTTGGTTGGTTTTACATTCTGTTTTTTAAGTGTTTTATTGTTTGTTTGTTTTGCATTGTTTCATATCCTGTCTGTTTTTTGTTTTTACAGAACATTAACATTTTTGTAAATGTTGAACAACAACACACACACAACATGACTTATCAGAAAGAGAAATAATGTCAAATACTGGACATATTTGATTATATATATATATATACATACAGTACATACAAGTTTATGTATATGTGCTTTTCAAGCGAAGATATTTGGAGTTTGACTCCAGCAACAGAAGCTTTGAATTATCTACGACAAAATCTAAGTGACTGACCTCACTGAAACTGCGTCCCGTGTTCTATTGAAGGTTTGAAACTGGAATTTCCAGCTGTGATCTGTCCTCAGATTGCTCCTTCCCTATGATTAAAGGAAGTGCTTTAAAGTGCTTTAAATTATTCTCCCTTTAAAACTGTAATCGTATATAATTATTACGCACTTTTATTTGCATCAGTTGCACTTCTCTGCTTCTGAATTCAGAAACCCAGTAACTTGCTCAATTATAGTATTGATGGTATAGTATTTAGTATGATCTGCGTCATATGAAAGGATTATTACATCACAACAGTGTCGTCTTTCAAGTCTTCAACGCTTTCATGTGCAGTTTAAAAAAACTCCATAAATCAACAAAGGAAGTTCAGCAACTAATGACGTCACAGGAAAATGTGTCTGAGTTGCAAACTATGCGTGAAGTGTTCTTAAAGCTGTGTGTGGAAAGCAAAGAGTTGCTTCAATCATTACCATCAAAAATGTTAAAACAAGAAGAATGGTATGAAACCACGAATGCAGAATAATAAAGATTACAAAAAAATTAAAGAGTGGTTGCTTGATAAAAAGGAGCAAGATGATGATGATGATGAAAGTGACAATGATGCTGCTGCTGCTGCTGCTGCTGCTGCAACTGGAAGCTCAGGAGGAGCAAATCAGGAAGAAAAGGGAGCTTCTTTAATTGCAAAGTAAAATTGCTGCTAATACTGCAAAAGTTACTGTGCTGAGGGACAGAGAATCTGATGGTCAGAGCTCCAGAGCCCAGTAAATGGAATGAATTTGTATCTGAAAAGATCAAAACGTAAATCATCTCTCAGATCCTCCGCTATAGAATTTGTTCCACAAGGTTCAAATCCCCAGATGAACATGCCACCCAACATGCGGGCCATTATCCTGAGGCTACCTTATAAACTGGGGGAAAAAATGGAGAAACACTGCTTATGAGCTGCAGGAGAAGCACCACCGTCAACCAGGCTTCAGTGAGATTGTCAAATTAATTGAGAGACAAGTGTCTTTTGTTTCTAATCCACGTTTTGGAAACATTCAGGACACCATTTCATCACCAAATCATAAAAATGGAAACAAAGGGAAAAAAGGAAGCAATTTTGCAACTTCTGTGGCAGCTGTCAATTCTAAAACTGTGACTCAAATGCAAAAGGAGAGAAACTTACCTGATAAATCAACAAAGGTGTCTTGTCTGCTGTGTCAAGAGGGTCACAGATTTTGAGTTATATCCCAAAATGGAAAAGAAGTTGCATCGAGAGAAAATCGACTTCGTAAGAGAGAAAGGTGTTTGTTTTGAGTGTTTAACTGTTGGACACATGAGCAAAGACTGTCATAGGCGCCTGTCTTGCAAATTGTGTAACCTGAAGCATCCTGCCATCCTCCACATTTATTCAAAGAAAGAGATCCTATCAGAGGACACACAGCTAGTGTGTGTGGCATTATCGATGATGTCATCACTCTAGCGGGACACAATACATTATAAAATCAGAAAAAGTCCAAAAAAAACCCCCCACAAAATGTAAACTGTGATTGTGTAAAAAGTGTAGTAGGTATGAAAACATCTATTTAAGTGAAAAAAGTCTCTACATTAAAGTATGTTATCAGTAACACTGATGCTCCAAAAAGGGCTGGGTTGTGGTCAATCAGTCAAACAGTTTTTTTTTTCTCCATTTTTCTGTGATTTTTGCGGCACTACAATAAAAACAAAAATGGGGTTTTAAATTCAAAGACGCGACAATATTAGGGTTCAATGACTAATAATTTATTTATTCAAAAGGAACCCAGCACCATAGAAAACAATTCCCCTTATAAAAATACATACAGAGAACATACAGACATAAAACAATAGTAGTGTAAGTAGTGCACTATTGCACCATATTCCAGTAACATTCACTATCACAACTGAAAACATGAGACATGAGAGGAGGCAAAGCCTGGTTAAAGTGCACCAAGTGAACGTCCGTCTGTAACAGCTGATTTTTAAAGAAAAAAACACTCCATGATCGGATGATTTAAAAACAAATATTATACTTTCTTAATGCAATATTTACTGACAAAGTCCCTGAAATATAACGACTAATTCTTGCTTCCCTCCTCACTCACAAACACTGCTCCACGACACAATCCACACACAGTCTGTGAACAGCACGTATGAACAATATGAAGTTTTGACCTAGTTCTAACCCCGAATCACCAGTCATATAAAGGCAACATGTTACATGATGCATCAGAAATATAAATATATGAAACCTGAACCTCATTTGTTGTGGCTCAACATGAGTAAATCATTATCATGTACCAGCAGCCTGTATTTTCTTTGCTGTATATTTGACATCATTTCTATTGAGATTTGTCAGAAATCTGGAGAGAATTCCAGACGCTCTGGCAAACTTTATTTCACATACAGAATCTGAGGTTTTAGTCTACAGAATTAAGAAAAAGAGGAAGGCAGATGTTTTTAAGAGATTAAAAAAAATGCCGGACTTTGGTGACAAATTATAGAATATTTAAAGATACTATGACATCATATATGTTCAGGAACAGAGGCTTTAAAGGGACGTGCTGATCATTTTGGCTTTGTTTGTACACAATGTCAATTGTATATTACATACATACACACACATATATGTATATATGTTTATCTAGATAGTTTTATCCTCCTACCTTGATTATGAAAACTGGCGTTATTTTATTAAATCAACCTGATTATAGACTAAATATAAACAAAGATTTAATCTTCTGGTTTGGAAGATAAAACCTAGGAAGTAGGATGGACTCTGCTGGTTGCAAAAAGAATTCCATTTGAATACAAGCTTCTACTTCTCAACTTCAACTCTCTAATGCTAGTTTCTGGTTTTCATCAATAGACCCGTCAGTTTCCTACATGATTTCCCCATTTCGACAATAAAGTTTGGCACATACGAGTGGACACCAGCGTGATTGACAGCTGGTATCATCCAATAGGAGCCTGGTTGCAGGTGAGAATAAATAAAGTGAGGAGTAGTGTCGTCGTCACCTACCGAAATCTAAATGTACAGTCCGTCCTCCATCATCCGAACACTGGATCGAGATCCTTGCCGATTGTGTCCGTGCTCTTTGTCCTTCCTCCGACTCTCTCCATCCTCCCTCCTCTTCCTCCTATCCTCATCCTCCTCCTCTGCCTCCTCACTTCCTGCCTTCTCAAACTGCCTCCTTGCGCTCTCCACCCTGCTCTCTCGTTTCTCCTCGTGCTCCTTCCTGTGGTGGTGGTGACTCCTCTGGGAATCAAACTCCTCCCTGCTGCTCCTCCACTCTCTGTCCATCCTCGTTTCGTGACTTCGATGCGACTCCCTTTTCTCCGTCTCCCTCTTGGACTCCCTTCCATCTTTAGGTTCCCTCCTCTCTTCACGAGTCTTCGTCACGTCGGCTCTCCAGTCTTTCACTCCCCGCTCGTCCTCTGTCCTCCTCCAGCTCTCCAACCTGTCACTGTCTTTTCTCAAGAGTCTCTCCATGTCTCTGCTGCTTCCTCTCTCTTTATCAGTTTTTCTTGTCTTATGTTCACTTCCTCTCTGTTTTTCTCGGTCACTCCTGCTGCTGCTATGTCTCCTCATGCTCACACTTTCCTCCGCTTTCTCTTTATTCACTGATTTCCATTCGTGCCTCGTCCCTCGTTCCCCCTCTCTGCTTCTTTGGCTTTCTCTCTTTCCACTCCACTGCTCTGGTTTCAGATCACCCGTCTTTCTCTCATCCTCCTCCTTCTCTGTTACATCCACCTTTTTTGGTTTTTCATCCACACCGGTGTCTTGTTGTGCCTTGTCCCCCTTGCTCTCCTGTTTTTCTTTGACAGCTGTTATTCTGTTCTCAGTTTCTTTGTCCTTTTTGCTTCCTTTCTGCAGTTGTTCTTTTAAATCCTCCTCTTTAGCAGCTTTCGCATCTTTTGGCTCTATTATTTTTTCAAATAGCTTCACTAATTTGGATCCAGGTTTGCTTTCTTCTTGACCTTTTTCCACCTTGCTTTCCTTCTTTCCCTCTTTCTTTGCATCCTTTTCACTATTTTTTTCCTCCTCCTCCTTATCTCTCTTTTTCTCTGGATCTCCTTTTTCCTTAATGCTCTCTTCGTTTTTCTCCTTACTTTTCAGAAGTTCCTCCTCTTGCTCTTTTCTCTTCTTCTGCTCCTCCTCAACCTTCTTGTCCAGTTTCTCCTCCAGGATGTCCAGCTCCTGGTCCAGCTCCGCCAGCTTCTTCGGGTCCGACTCCAAATCGTCTTCAATCTCCTCCTCCACCTCCTGGATTTCCTCGTACTCCTCCACCTCGATGCCTTCCATGGTTTTCTGCAGCTGTGTCTTGACCTTGTTCAGCTCCAGGAGACCATCCTGAAGGTCTTTACACACCTCTCTGATCTTGGTGGCAAACTTGGTTTTGGCACCTTTGCGAAGCTCGTGCGAGTCTTTGGCGAGGAAGAAAACATCGAGGGCGAGGAAGAGAGCCGACATGACTCCTGTGGTGACACTGATGGCCTGAGCAGCTTTGGCTGCTCCGCCTGCAGCGCCAAGAACCTGCACGGTGCTGATGAGTTTGTCCGTGTTGATCATCAGGGCTTTGCCGGCGCGGCCACCCTCCTTCATCACATGTTTGATGTTGTGATTCATAGCCTTTTTGGCTGCACTCTGAGAATATTTCTCAAAGTCCCATTCGTCCAGTGTATCCATACCTTCCTACAGGAGACACAGAGACAGGGAAGATGGTTAAAGACTGTCTCAGAAATGATACACAGGACGAAAACTTGATGTTACTACCTGTTACATTATGTTAATAATTTTAAAAAACAAGAGATATTTTCAGTTTGTGATGTTATTGTGATCCTCTCATTTAAGTAGAGATGGGGGGGGGGGGTGGAATGCTTAAACTACAGAAGGAATTCAGAAAGGAAAAGTCTTTAAGGAAGTCCCAACTCAGATGTAACAGTGGAAACTTATTTATGATTTGATTAGCTTCCTGAGGTGAAGTGTAATCCTGTAAAATCCTGTTGGTGAGTCTTTATTTTCATGTACCTTTATGTGGGGTCCATTCAAATGAGACAAAATGGGATTAAATTTAATGTCAATATCAACAAAAATCCACAGGGTAAACAAGACCTAATACCTACTGACAGGGTCATTTAATTTAAGGATAATTGGTTCGATTTTTATCTTAAATATTTTCTAACAATATCATTTAGTTTATGTTATATTCTCTAGAGCACAGCTGCTCAAGGATAAATAATAAAAGTAAGTAAGTTTCATAAGTAATTAACTGGTTTGAGTGATTGTTTTTTTTTTTTTTTTTTCAAAATGAACTCATGATCTTTACATCTTCGTCCCCTGAAAAGTGGAATAAGTCCTGGTTTCTTGACTCCTATATGACTGACATTTTAAAGCCACTTGATTTGAAAATAATCAACTAATGAATCAATAATGAAAATAAATTGCAGCACTAGTTTCAGTTTTTTAGTTCAGTTTTTAATTTACTATCTCTTTTACCTAATTAATATATCCACCTTTCTGAGAAGTTAACAGTGACAATTTGTAAATCAAACATTTCCTCACCTGCACAAACTCCATACATTCTCTGATATCTTTGATCTCTTCCTGATAGTCCTGGATCAACTTCTCCACCTTCTTCCTGTCCATGTTAGAATGAACCGTGTCTGTGATATTAGCCGTAGCTGAGGCGATGCTACCCGCCGTCGCCACACCAATCCCCACAGCTGTGACGATAATGGAGGCACCAAAGGTGAAAGGTGCCAGAATGAGGCCTGTGATTGTGGTAATACTGCCCGCCACACTGGCCACGCCTCCACCCACAGCAGCCGTCACTGTTTTTTTGTGGAAGTAATCCGCAGCGTCTGCTACAGCCAGAAGCTCCAGGATGCGCTGCTGCAGGGACGCCCCTCGCTGGTTGAAAAGTCGCACAAAGAGGCGAGCCGCCATGAAGACACGGTCAGCTGCCTGCTCCAGCGCCCTGGAGCAAAAACACAGAGATGAGAGGTGTAATAGCGTTTAACTCATGAGAGAAAGATCTCATGAACTTTTGAAAATATTTCTGTTGATATTGATATTCTTTCACCAAATCTTAAATGGTTTCATAACACAGAGAAACTTTTAGGTAGTCATTGACAACTGTGCCATCGAACCTGCCCTTCTCAAAAAGAAGGGTAGTTCCACAAGGCTCAGTTCTGCGCTCAATCCTCTTTTATCATTTGACAAGGCAATAGATGTCACACAATACACATGTCATCAAAATCCTCAATAATATTTTAGCAGGTGTAATTGAATGAAATATAAATAAAGAAACATATTCTTACATTTCCTCATCATCCGCCTGGAAATTGGATCCCTCATTCCACTCTTTCCAACCTGTAAACCAGCAGCAGAAAAATAGTAAGTATAATAGCAATTTCTTGGTGCTGATTTTTCATAATCGTACGTCTTTCAAATAATGTCAAAAATATGGAGATGAACTGTAAGAGAAAGTGTGAAAATCAAACAAAATGGTTGCTTTTGAGGTGAAAACTATCACACTAACCTTTGACTGTGTTCCACCACTCCATCAGCTCGTCACTTTCCTGCAAACAAAAACACCCATGACAACATGACTTACTCAAGTGTGGAGAAAAACACACACACACACGCACATATACACACATATATGCATACATATACACACACACACACACATATACACACTCACATACCTGTTGAGCTTGAGGGTTGCCCTCGGTCGGGAAAGCTGCCATCTCTACAGGCTGCATCTCTACTGTGCTCTCCTGAACAACAAAACAACTTTTAACACAAAGTTTTTAACACACAATAAACCATTTACTCTGGATTACTGCAAACATATCTGTTAACATCTGTAAAGGTGTATTTATATACAGGAGCAGATTCACGTATACAGTAAAATTCATTCTCACACTGCCATTCATTTTTCACTCAATTTGATTTAAAGATTTGTTACATATAGCAGCAGGCTGGTATCCCGAAATAGAAGACCAGATAATGTCTAAATAAGGTTTGATTGAACATGTCAATTTCATAGTAATCTAAGTGTATCTGTTTTATGTGAAACCTGTGAGTTCAGCTCCCGCATCTCCATCGTCTCTTCAAGGATAGGCATCTTATCTGAAGGCTGTTGCAGGAGACAAGGATAATAATGTCATTGTTTTAAAAAAAGGAATGTGAATACAAAATTTAAGAGGACAAAAGCACACATGTCAAAATGGGGGCATGTTTATCTGTGTTATAATAAATCTTTCAGGATTTTAACAGCCTGCTTTTGGAAAAACGTATAAAAGCAAAGCCAATTGTTTAAGCCTTATGAGCTCAATTGAAAACATGGCATTTGGCACAACTGTGAAAAGAGAAGAGCAGTAAGCAAAACGAGTCAAACCAGCACAAGAATTGGCAAAGAATCAGTCGGTACCTGTGAAACCTTGGGTAGTTTCGGAAGAGTTTTCTTGATTCGGAAAGACACAACCTGAAGTGAACAAAATAAATGAAAAGTATGTTTATACGACTCAAAGAGCATTATTGATATAACAACTAAACAGTCATCCTGAGTCTTGTTTTTTAATAGCATGAATAGATCATCTGTTGAAACAAACGGTCAAGACTCTGGATGTTTCTTTTTGTTTTTTATTTTTTCCCTTTAGGCAAAAAACAACTCACTCGTTTTTTTTTCTTGATGGTCCTCCTGCGTTTCAGCCCACCTCCCTCTGGTGGCTCCATGTCTACACTTTCCTACAACATGGAGGAAGAATTATTTGTACAACAGCTGCACAGAAACATTAAGGTTATCCAGGATTATAATTATTATCGTCATCATTATTATAATAATAATAATGATAATAATAATAATAATAATAACTTTTAAACGGATTAAAATACATAATTGTTGATAATACTGTACCTGTGCTTCCACAGTTTTGGGCGTTCTCCTAAACATCCCAGCGAATCCTCCTTGTTTTGTCTCCTAACAGGAAACAAAACATGACACACGAGTCACAAAAAAGACGAATAAAACATGCACACAAACTCCACAACACTCACTCACCTTTGTGTTTCCTGTGGCCTCAGACAGATTGTCGTTGCTGGCAGACAGTCCGCCTCGTGCCGACTGATCCCCCTTTATGAATAAAAAGTATGCTTTGTAAGTTATAATGGGTGAACAAAGATTACTACTCAGAGATTTGTGCCAAAAATTCAATTATAGTATTTAAATAAAAGCTATAATTTTAGCTCTCACCTCAACAGCGTTTGTGAGGTTGTCCAAGCTGATGGACAGTTGCCTCGAGTCATTGAGAGGATCCTGAAGAACAAAGAAAAACATTTTTTTTTGTTTGTTTAGGATAGTAAAAATAACAAAATAAATCAAATATCATAAAAAATAGAAATAAATCCTTTACCTTTGAAACAGCATGGCGTGGAGAAGGTCTAGGAGACTTTTTAAAAATCCCTGCAAGTCCTCCTGTCTTCTCCTAATGAAGTGAAAAGTGAACGTTGAAAATGACACGTGACAAATCAATAATCACTCATCAAAGGGAGAAACGAGCTGAGATTCCAGTGATCAAACAACGTTTGTACCTTTGGTTCTGAGAGATTTTCACAGCTGGCAGATAATTTCTTTTCTTTGATTGTGTTTGGCTCCTGCAAACACACACAAAAATAAATGAATCATAAAATACAAGAAAGTTAAATGTTGTCACAGAATGTAGACTTTATAGAGAGATTGTTCTCATACCTCATCTGTTGTCCCCTCCGTTGCTTTTGGAGTTTTCTTAAACATCCCACTGAAAATATTTTTCTCCTGAGAAAAGAAAACTCAAACACATCAGTTTTGTCTCTAATGAGCTCAAGAAAAAAGACATACTGAACTTTTACATGTATGTCAAAGTGTATAAATCGCTGTATACATGTAATGCGTGTGTTTATACAATATACTTCCCTTTTTGTTAAGTTGTAGCCTTATGTTAACATAGTTAATATTAACGTTTTCTCGCATTAATCAATGAACACCTCATAATGAGAAGGAAACAACTGTATGTCGTGTCAATTTATGAGGGACACAATGTCTTTAAACCTTTTTCGACATAATGCTGTGAAGTGAACATTTCTGTTGAAAAACAGAGACCTCGATTTGATTATTCATTTGGTTGAAAACCAACACTGGTACCTTGGTGTTAGCGTTTTCAGACAGACTGTCGTTACTTGCCGACAGCTCCCTCTGCTCGTCTTTATCCTGCAAAAACAAATACAAATAAGTTGTAATTAAGTGGACGATTTGTAGAACAAGGCAAAAAGAGATGGCAGACTTCACCCCATTCACGTGTTCAAATCCACATCAGGGTCAAAATTCTTGGGCAACGTACATAAACATGTGCCTGGTGTGTGTGTCTATCACAAATTCTAACAAGCCTCTGTCGCTCATAGACACACAGAGCCACCACAAAACAATACTTTCACTCCCACTCTGTGGGGTGAAGTAACAAGCACCACAAACTAGTCTAGGACTCACCTCTGTAGCAGCATCATCTTCAGATGCTTTAGGTGTTTTCTTGAGCAGTCCACTGAAAAGTCCACCTTTCTCCTGACAAGCCAAAATCACACATGCAGGACTGAGTCAGTGAAGGGGTCGCACCTTTAATTAAGATGAGCAACAGCGATGCCATAAATCATCTCTACGGAAAGGGTGTTTCACATTTCCCTGCATTTCTCAAGAAACAACGCAGAAATTGGGTGTATGTGTGTAGAATGGATGATATCTCTAAACAGATACAGATAATGATGCATGATGTTAGTGTCAGAGTAGGTACTGCATGTGCTCTGAGAGAACTCTAGCAGCCGTTTGGAGGGGCTGTATGAATTCTGTTCCTCCTCATGCATGTCTATTTATTCTAGGTGCCAATTCCTCGCCCAGATTCTCTGGAAATTCTTCTGCTGCTGAGAAAGAATGTCCAGCTGAGCTTGTCATAATGTGAACGCCAAACAGAGGAGAATGTCAGTCTTGTTTTTTTTTTTTTGTTTTTTTTAAATCATCCAGGTCATTGTATTGTCAGGAGTTTAGCTCTAGACAGACAATTCTCCTCTCATCCAAGAGGCTTCTTCAGTTGTCATTCTGGACAATAACATTGTGAAAATTCTCTGGTCGTTACCCAGAGTTCATGGCCAGTTGTTTCTAAGCTACCAGTAGTCTCTAAATCCAATCAATCAATATTTCTTTAAGAGTTTCCAGACAACTGTTGAAGACAGAGACTTATTCAATTAAGTGCTTAGGATTCTCATAAATTGTCCAGTGAAGGTGCAAGTAGAAGGGAAGAGGTTAAAGTTCAAAAGACTTTGTATTTGTTTTCAGGGAGCAGGACTCACTCCAGAAGACTCTTATCAGCTGTGTAATGCACTGACATCAGTGTCATCCGAAAAAACAGAATCTACTAAAAAGATAAAGGCTTAACAACAAGCTGTACAAGACGAAGATGAGGAGAACTTTCTGACAGATACATCATTACTGGTCCATGTGAAGCTGTAATGTTACATACTGACCTCGTCAAACAGGTTATCGATGCTGGCAGACCTCTTGAATATTCCAGCGAAGCCTCCTTTCTTCTCCTACAACACAAACCTCAGTTATTTCTCTCAGTAAAAACATTTAGACAAACAGAGCAACAGTAAAAGTGAAGGAGGAAAAAAGACAAAAGAAAATGAGAAGAAAATTTCACTGTGATCCAGACTCTGACAAGACTCAACTTTCAAAATGTTTGGTAAATAATATGAACAAATCAAGTCATTTTAATCATCACGTAATAGTAAAACACAATAGATATTACTGTTGTATGTGAATACATACAATAGGTTTTTAAGTAAATGTTTACTTAATACTTATATTTTAAGTAAAATATTGGTACAAAATATAAAGGTTTTGTATAACCAGGAGTTAGTTTTCATAAAAATCTCACTGACCTGTTTGTTCTCAGACAAATTTTCACTGCTGGCTGACAGCTCCTTATCAGGACTCTCATCCTACAAAAACAGTTGAAATATTATAGCTGAATTTTACATATAATTGCAGTTCATCATTTTTTTTTCAATCACTTGATAGTACTACAATCAAGTAGAACAATTTTCCACATTGTTAAATTGTCTTATTATTCATAATTTGTCACAAAATCAAAATGCAAACAAGTACACTGAAAAACACAACCATGACATGGAAACACACTAAAAAGACAAATAATATAAAGAGTATATTACACAGCTCCACGTGCAATGACCGTCAAAGGATAAACATATGATTGGCGGGACAAATGTTGTAAATATTGTTGTACATATATTGCCCCCTGCTGGTTGAGATGCCACATTATTGTTTAATTCTTTGGCCCCATTCATCAGATCAGGTCTGACTGTACAGGTGTGTTTGATGTCCGTGTAAGTGACAGAAGAGACAAAAGAGATGAGTAGACCTGGAGTAGAGCTGAAACGATTAATCGATTATTAATCGATTACTAAATTAATCGACAACTATTTTGATAATCGAATAATCGGTTGGAAGCTTTTTTCATGATTAGAACACAATTTCCGATTGTTTAAGCTTCTTAAATGTGAGTATTTTCTTCATTTCTTTGCTCTGGATAACAAAGAAATCATTAAAAGTCAATCATTTTGGTTTGTGGACAAAACAAGACATTTGAGAACATCATCATTTCCAGGTTTGACGAACACGATCAACATTTTTTAAGGTTTTCTGATATGTTATGGACCAAACGATTAATCGATTATCAAGAAAATAATCAACAGATTAATCGCAGCAAAGCTCAAATCACACTTCTGTAACATGAAAAGTTTTAACTTGGAGAAAGAGCTACAAATAAATTAAAGAATGTTCATGCAGCTCAAAAATGTGGACAAAAATATGTCCTCATGCCGCGCAAGAATTTGGTTTCTGTGAACGGCTCCGAGGATACATTCCGAACTGAAAACCTTGTTTTGCCCTCAGCTGTGTTGTGTCATGCCAAGTGTAGAGAAAGTTAATAAAGAGGGAAGAATCCTCTGTGGTGACAGCAGCGGTCTGTTCCGCATGAGCCTGTGATTTTCATTCCTGTTTTGCTGCTCTCTGTGTTTCTTTTATTTGACAGTCCTAGTTTCACAGGTTTATCTCTGTTAGGTTTAGCACTGAAGGTGATAAATCATAATGAAGACTCACGATCCTCACGATCCTACGACTCTTTGTAGGTTGGCCCACCAGCTTCTGTGACCTCAATACACATACAGGCACCAACACCTCTTCCTCTGTTAATGTTGGTTATGGTTATGTTTCTGAGTTTCTGCTGCTATGACCTGATTGTTATGAATCTGCTGGACCTCTGTGAGGAGATCTATTCAGGGAAGTTTAACAGGTATAAAAATCTAATCTAAATTATTTACACTTACCTCATCGGACTGAGAAGCTTCTGCTGGTTTGGGTGGCTTTTTGAATATTCCACCGAAGATTCCTCCTTTTTCCTGAAACATAGACATTGAAATGTGAGCACTGACACTTTGTTTTGAAATTGTTTTGAAACTATGCTATTGAAAAAAACAGAATAAACAACAACAACCCCCACCTTGGTGTTGTTCTCGGACAGACCGTCACCGTTTCCCGACAGCTCGCTGTCTGTCATCAGTTTTTCCTAAGAAAAACATCATCACAATCAGAGCACCTGACTGGTATGTGCCACATATATCATACACCTGCACTCTCCAGTCTCTCTCTTATTTCCTGTCAGTAATATACTATCAAAACACTATGTTCACTATCAAAATGCTCAACACAATGTGACAGTTTCTGGCTGTGGTGAAAATAGTACCATGATCTCCTTTTAGATAACTGATGTAATAACTAATGGAACATCTTTCACTCCCCTTCACTGAAACTGTGTTACACTCACTTTCCTCATTTCATA
Organism: Solea solea; assembly: GCF_958295425.1. Classification (NCBI taxonomy): domain Eukaryota; kingdom Metazoa; phylum Chordata; class Actinopteri; order Pleuronectiformes; family Soleidae; genus Solea; species Solea solea. Next base: position 4,133,181 of record NC_081134.1, on the reverse strand, counting down.
TTTCTTGCATTGTCCTGGGAGTCAAACCAGCTGCAATTCCAGTCATAAATCGACCCTGACCTTTCGCCAACATGCAAGCAGACGAGAAAAAACAAAGAAAATATGTCTTACTTTCTCTGTGGGAGGACCATCGACAAGTCTGGATGACTTCTTGAACATTCCACTGAACCCACCTCCCTTCTCCTGAAATGTAGGGTTTATTTTCTTTAATCAACAAAATACAACCAATGCAGAAAGTACAACCTAATTTTTCACGAACGACCACACTGACCTTCGCCTCTGACAGACTGTCGTTGCTCGCTGAAAGATCCTTCTGTGATAACAGATTCTCCTGAGACTAAGAAAAACAATTTATTTAGTGTTAATATTTGCTTTGCATTAATGTACATAGAGTCACTTTTTGAACACTGGAACATGTTGACATTTATCAACATTTTTGTTCAATTGTCAGGGACAATGTAGTTATCATCATTTTAAAAAAATCAGGCTTATTTATTGGGCAGATATTTTAGAGTCTGTACAAGATCAATATATGTAGGATTGTTTGGCTCTGCTCCTACAATAAAAAACATTTTAATGAGAAAGGTAGAAGTCCATCCTTTTTAAACAATCCTTTGAGCCATAATCATAGAATACTGTAAATTAAATCATGTTCATTGTCAGGGCATGAGCAGGAAGAAAAAACCACACCCAAACAGATCAAACCAGCTTTGTGAACGGTTAATGACTTCACCCATGCAGCATCTTAAAGCAACGTTTTTTTTTTGTTTGTTTTTTTAAAGGCGTAGATGTAGACAGTGTTGATCTCTTCAACATGTAAACTTCACGTGTTTGAGATGCTCTACCTCTCCAGATGCTTTGGGAGTCTTTCTGAGGAGTCCGCTGAACAAACCACTTTTCTCCTGCAACAAGGAAGAGAAAACATGACTCAAGCGAACTAGTGACGTCTTTCCCTAAATTTAAAAATAAAATGAAAACCTGTTTTATCTTTCACCTGCAGAGCGTGACACACATGGTGACACACACTTCTATCATGCGACGACTCACCTTGTTCTCCGACAGGCTGTCGGTGCTGGAGGAGAGTTCACCGTGCAGCGGCTCCGCAGCCTAAAGCGAGAGAAATGTTACTGGACCTGTGTGAACATGAACACGCACGACACTGACTTGCAGACATGGAAGCAGTTAGAGAAACATCACTGTTCAACAACATAATTACACATGCTACAATTTTCCCTGTGGTTTTTTTTTTCTTTGTGTGTCTGCTTGGTGTGTGTGGCTGACCTACATGCGGCGGTGCCTCCTTAACATTACACCTGCAGGTCACCAAGACACCACTCCTGCTCTGCTCAAATACCCAGCTCTCATCTTTCAATCCAGCTCTCCGTTGCTCCCGTTTGGTCAATACGCCTCGCCTGTTTCAGTCTCCCTAGAAACAACACTTCTCTGCTACAACTCATCCTGGACAGCTTCTACCCCTGCCCAGCCAATTTGAGATGTTCTTAATTTTTTTGGAATAAACTCCTGAAACTTGGTCTGATTCATATGTTCTGTACTTTGGGTCCATAACTTTACTGCCCTTATCTCCAAAAAACAGGTTTGTGTGTGACTGATATACAAAAAAAAAAAAAAGAAACAGCCATGAAACGATTCAGATGTGAATTTTATTGCTCAGGATAAATGCTACCTTTCCCTGACCACTCCTGCACTGCTGTATACTCACAAACGCTCCCTCACTCAAGTCTCATAATCAGACCTGCCAGCCATGAAAACTTTTTTTGAATAGCAACTTACCAGGGATTTATTGTTAATGTTATTGTTCTTACATATGAAGGCAGTGCAGCACACACACGAACACACCCCAAAAATTATCCCTTTTGGTTTTGTCATTTTGGTTGATACATAATTAATATGCATCTCTCACTTTCTACCTTATCACTTTCCCAGTCACTTCAGATATTCAACATACAAATAGACTCTGAAGAAAACAAGCACTCTTTTAATGAAAATGCAATTGTTATTTAACATTACTGATTACTAACTTTAAATGTAGGTCTTAATATATTTGACATAAGCTAAGGGGTATACAGTAAGATAAGATCAGATAGGGGTATGTTATGTCCCTCCAACGGGACTTTAACATGACAGACATAACTGAAAAATGTCTCTTAAACAGGACATTACAAATAACTAAAAATCACAAAAGACATGTTATGTCCCTTAAACAGACATTTTACATTATTTCTGAGGGGCACATATTCTCTTCTGTTTAGGTTCGCTGCCCTGTCTCCCTGTCAGTATCCGTATCGGACGTCATGTTTATTAACTGCAGACACGCACGCTGTGGCGTTAAAACGTCACGTCATTAACATAAAATTTCGTCCAGAAGTTGACAGGTCTGTAATTAAATTTAACGCTCTTCACAATCTCACATTCTCAAACCCCTCCACCAAAAATGTATTCTGACTCGAGTCATCATAATCAGCTCACCTGTGCAGGCATCTCCTCCGCTGGTTTGTTGGATTTTTTGAGGAAGCCAGAGAAGATGTTTCCTTTCGCCTGTGAAGAAATTTGTTTTTAAAAACTTCATGAATGTGAATCGGTTTATCACCGTTTCTTTAAACATGGAAATTAGCATGCAGAAAGAAGCTTATTTTACACTTAAAGATTTTAAACACATTTGACACTGAAATTAACCTCACTTTCTGTTTGTGAAGTGTTTTATCTTCATTAAAATTGTGCGCTGAAGCCACTGAGACAGGACTTACTTGAGCCGTCTTCTCCTCTGCCTCTGCATCGTCAGAGTCACTGTCCTCTTTTTTGACCTGGCAGTGAAAACAACAGTGAGTGATGAGGGCTGGAGGAAATCAAAACTGTAAATTTAGACATATTTACATACGACAGAAGATTATACTCTGAGTGAAGGAGAGAATGTTAATATCTTACCCCCTCCAGTCGTGACCCTTCAGGCAGTTTGGGAGATTTCTTGAACATTCCACTGAAAAAGTTGCTTTTCTCCTGGTATAGAAACAAAAATAATGAACTGTTTTACAGTATGTGCTACAGGTGGAGTATTCATTTCAATAATTAAACTTAAAATGTGTCATAGGTGGATTATATTTCCTACAGGGGGTGGATGTGATGGTAACAGAAAAAAGTCCTTTTCAGTTTGTAAAATGAATGAATAAAATCAGAAACAGAAAACTTGTCTTACTTTAGTGTTGCCGCTGTTCTCAGACAGACTCTCACTGCTGGCCGCCAGCTCGGTCCGCTGCAACTCTTTATCCTGAAACACAAAGAGGCGTAAGATGCTGAAATAAAACTGAACATGTTTATAAATGTTTTAACATGAAAAAGTGCAAAAAAGGAAACCAACCACAAACAAATAATTTATTCCTCCAATAATTAACTAATGCACTGTTTTATGTGCTGCAAGTACACAATACTCTATATTTATGAAATATTATGAACATTTTGAAGAATAAAAGCTACATACAAAAATGTGCTGTAATGTGACATATTATTAGATAAGTAAAGAAATATGAAATACTTTTTTTTAGTTAACACCTAAAAATAACAAGCGTTTACTTAAGACCCATTAGACAAACTCTAACATACAGTACTTTTCTGAAGCCATATATCTCAAAAAGAGATGTTAACATGCAACATATATATACTGATGTTGACCTTTGAATTGATCTTAAAGTCCTATGTTACCTGCTCAGGTGTCTCCTCTACAGGAATCTTTGGAGACTTTCGGAGAATCCCACTGAAGAATCCTTCTTTATCCTGTGGACGTAATACCAATAATTTCACATGTCAATGGCTGTTACATAATAATAATAATAATAATAATAATAATAATAATAATAATAATAATAATAATAACAACAATAATAATAAAAATAATGATAATTACTAATCACAGAAATAAAAGGCACAAAAAAGCTTAAAAACAAGGATAAATAGAAAATCTTTAAAAGCAATTTAAAGAATAAACCAGATTAAAACGTAGACTATTCATTTAAAAAATGGCAAATAACACAAGCAAATAGACACAGACAACATGCAGGACAAACTAACACTAAAAGACTTGAGGCGATAGCTTGTTTACACAGAGTCAACCTTTGTTTTTAAATGTGACCGAAGGACAATTAGTAATTGAGCACATCTCAGTGTCCTGCGAGGTATACATGGTTTTGAAAAGGCCATTAATGTACTCAGGTGTGTGATGGGAGGGCAACTTGTAAGAATGTCTTTGTCCATGGCGTCCACTTTTATTGATTTGCAGCACACTCTGCATCTGGACAAGTGATTGTCCTTGGGATCTTGGTCAAAGTCAGTCTTTTTGAAATTGTCTTCGGTGAGATCTTGGAATTTTCATTTCCCAGACATCACGTCATTTGCTCTCTCTTGCTTAACGTTACTCGCTCATTGTTTCTGCATGGAATCTCACGTCAATGGCGGACAGAGACTCAGTAGACAGTGTCCACAACACTGCTAGTAATTATGACTCGATGTTTGTTGTTGTTTGTGTAGGCTGGGTCTACGTACATCAAGCAACGCAGGGCGCATGAAACAGTAGGTGGCGCCTAAATATCAACTTAACTTCTTTCTTGCACAAAATTCAAGCACTTTCAATGACCCATGTCTATTTAGAGCAATTTAAAAAAACTTTCAAGGGACTTATTAAATTCACAAACATTATCTGAACTCACTTTAGCATTTTCAGCCAGATTTTCGTTACTGCCTGACACATCGTCAGGAGGAGACTGTTGGTTCTGCTGAAACACACAAAATAATCACATTCAATACGATTATCAGGCCACAGGTTTAAACTGATCATGTGACTGCGAATACACGGTTTAGATTTTTTCCATTACCTCATCATTCTTGGCATCGACAGGTTTTGGAGACTTCCTGAACATCCCGCTGAATATTCCTTCTTTTTCCTAACACGGGCAGAGGAAAGGTACACACGATTATCAGGAGTTTTGTGTACACTGTAATTACAGATACGTGCATCACTCTGCTGCTGGGACTCAAAGCCGCTCACCTTCTTGTTCTCAGACAGACTGTCGTTGCTGGCCGCGAGCTCGCTGTGAGCGCTCAGATTCTCCTGTAACATCAGAGGAATTTATTAGAAGTGTGTCCAAAGTTAACTTTGTGTGTCCAAAGTTAAGTTTAGCTCTTCTCCTTCATTTCAGTCTTGATGCTAAGCTGCTAGTATTTAGTATACTGCTACATATTTTCAAATTTAAAGCACAGTAATTTGTCACACTGGGGAAATAAATAAAAAGATTTTTTTTAATCAGCTCACCTGTGGAGGCGTCTCCTCTGCTGGTTTGTTGGATTTTTTGAGGAAGCCAGAGAAGATGCTTCCTTTCTCCTGTGAGAAAAATTTGTTTTTAAAAACTTCATGATGAAGAATATTTGAATCAGTTTATTACCTTTTCTTTGAAAATGGAAATTAGCATGCAAAAAGAAGCTTATAAACACATTTGACACTGAAATGAACCTTACTTTCTGTTTGTGAAGTGTTTTATCCACATTAAAATTGTGCGCTGAAGCCATTGAGACAGGACTTACTTGAGACGTCTTCTCCTCTGCCTCTGCATCGTCAGAGTCAGTGTCCTCTTTTTTGACCTGGCAGTGAAAACAACAGTGAGTGATGAGGGCTGGAGGAGGATCAAAACTGTAAATTTAGACATAATTTACATATGACAGAAGATGATACCGTGAGTGAAGGAGATGATCTGTCTTTAGGTGTTTTCCAGAACCCCCCAGAGAACATCCCTTTGTCCTGGAGACCACAGTGAGAAACACATTTTAACGATAATTGTAGTTAATGTCTGAATGCAGTTTATAAGAAGATCAAATCTGAAAACAATGCAAATACATAATTTACCCAGTGTCATTAACACATTTTTTATTGCTTGTGCTTAAAAAATGTTATTAAAAAACTGAATTTACCAAGTGATCAGAATCATGATATTTGCACTCTTACCTGTTTTTGTTCTGCGTTTTTTTCTTGCTTGCTCTTTTCAGTGGTTTGGTCCTTTTCTGAGACTCCTTCCTCAGTGGCTGGGCTTGAACCTTTGGTCTGAGACAAAAGTAGACAAGATATAAAGCAAAATATATATCAGCCTAATTTTTTAATATAAATATTAACAAAAGAGGTTAGAATGTTCTTATAATGTCAAACAATTTACACCCAAATCACCTTCTTCTTATTTACGTTGCACTTTAACAACCCACAACAAAAACAGGACACTCAGTAACAATATTAAAAGAATGTCAATGTCATCTAAGAGCAAAGTACAGGAGTAAAAATAAGGTAAAAAGAATATATGCATTATAAAAACACACAATAAGGGATAAAACTGTGAATATTACAGGTCCAGGTGAGACAGAGTACATATAAACAATTGCAGTTAACTTTTACAAAACTCAAAAACCTGGATTCAAGAAAGAAAGAACTACAGGATTTTGTTGCACCACCTTTTTGTACTTCAGAAAAACTGTATAAGTTGCAGGTTTTACATGTTGACAAGAAGTTAATAACTTTCCTCTTTTTTATTTAGGAACTACATGGACAACAATGGATTTTAAGAGGATGTTGAATTTCATTATAGGCAACTAAACGTCTATGCAAAGACAGAAACCACAGTCACAGAATGCAAAAAGTAAACAAAAACCTAGCTACAGTTATCAGGAATAGGGTTTTATTTATCCTTCAACAAGTTGAGCACCAAGTTAAGAGGAGGCTGAAAAACTAAAGGGCCGCATATGAACGATAACAAAGACAGACAAGACAGTAAACATCATGGAAAAATTGGCATCTTGGCATTTTCTTGCATCCAGTCCATTATCAAAACAATTAAAATGTATACTTAGTCAAGCAGTAAGGAAAAAACAGACAAAACTCATCTAGACAGCTGGAGCATCTGTTACCAAACAGCAGACAGATAACACCATACTATCAAAGAAACAAAGTTTCACTAAACTACAAATAAAACAAACTCTCACAAAAGCAGTGACCACGTCCTCCAACACTGTTATAATCAAAACCACCACCTTGCAAAACAAGACACCGAGTTCTGCAGCCGCCACCAGCAGAAAACACCAACACACACACACGTTTCTCCGTACCTTAGGTGACGACTTGAACTGCAAACCTTTCATTACCCCTTTCAAACCGCCCTGTCAACAACAATCACAAGTCACAAAATGCCTAATAACGTCAGCACACAGCACACTCACATCAACAAACACACACACAAACAAAAACACACACCGGTTTACTTCCAGGAGCCTGTTTGGCAGGGACCTCACCAGGTTTCTCCTCCTGCTCCTCATCTAATACATAGCTCTGAGAAAGAGAATAAAAAATAAACACAGACTGAACACCAGCGGATTTAAGACGGCCACTAAACATTGACTGCATCCAATAAACTGACTGACTTTTATTCATCTGCTTATATCCCTGTATTTATTTTAGCTTCTTCAGGTTCTCTTCATTTCGACAGAGAATCACGAGACTTATCCGACAGTGATGCATATTTACCGACCAAATTAACGTGAACACTGAATCATGCACAGTCAGACACACACACACACACACTCACACCTACTGTGCTTCTGAATACAACATGCCGCACAATGTTTGAGCTACACACCCTGACACACCTGTTTGCCACCACTAACCAGTTTAACAAAGACACTGTCAGCTTATGATCCACTTTGTGTTTGCAAGCTGTGAATCCATTCTTTGTTTTTTTTTTGTTTTCAGGTTTTTGTCTCACCAACAGGGGTTAAAGACCCGAAGTTTAAGTGCTTCTGAACACAGATGTTATCAGTATGTATAAAATGATAGGTACGACAAAATCGTTTTCCCAGAAAAATCCAATGATGATGAACTGCTTTTGCTTTCCTGTTCTAGTTTGAGTATGTGTGTGTGCCTGCTATTACTAGATTTACAGACCATGACTTTAAATACAACTTCATATCTTTGTGTCGAGGGCTGCGCAATTAATCGAAACTTGTTTCAATTACAATTACAGGGGCTTTTATTCTGAAAATAACGCTTTTTATGTTGTAAAACAAAACACTGACAATTAAGCGGAATCACTGGGTTAAAGCCCTCAGAACATAAATGAACATATATAATATCCAGCTTGTCCGTCTGTTATGTAGTTGTGATGAGCAGGTGTTTTGCGTACAGTGAAAGAAGGTGTTTTGTCTTTTTGGCTCCGTCGAAACACTCCAGTCAACCCTGAGTTGTTACTCTGAAAACAAAGCACATGGAAATAAAGAGGAAGACATTGTCTATATTATGTTTCATGAGTTTTTTTCTAAGGTGGAAGCCGGTGCTTCAAACGGTGCTACCTGCCTCATTGTTGGGAACTTTAGCGGTTTCTGGTTTGTCGCTCTAAAGGGGAGACGAGGAAGGAGAGTGACTGTGAAACTTAGAAAAACAAGCAAGGTGAAGTGAAATGTGGTGTTTTGTTTGTGTACCTCTGTGTCCTCAGTGTTCACCCTCCTTCTCTGGCTGTATCTGCTGTTTTCGACTACATTTTCCTGCATGAAAACACACATAACAAAGCTCAGGAGGGAACAATAAACATTTTAACATGATCCTAGAAACTGGAAAGAAACATGAAACCATGAGTAGCCCACAGTGACTCTTTACTGTAAACACTTCTAAAAAAAAACCCAAACATTTCCTTTGCTAACTTTTATGATTCATGTGAGTGAACTGTACCTTTTCTTTGCGTCTGGGTGGAGGCACAGGAGTTTCAGACGATTTACGTTCTCCATCTCTTTTTGTTAAGTTTCCATTGGCCTGACACCGACAGGAAAAGGTGATAAACAATGCACTTTCTATTTAGGACAGTAATCCACAAATAAAGCACAACGTTTAACAGTTAACATGTGCAGAGTATTATTTAAGATCCCAAACAAAAAAAGTATTTAAACAATTATATAAATCTGCTGTGTGTGTGCCTGCTATTACTAACTTTTCCAGATAGATTTACTTTAAATACTACGTCATATATCTGTGTCTGTACAGATTAACCTCTATATTAAGGTTTAAATCAACACTCAGTCATTGCTTCAAATAAAGGCTTTACTGACATGGACATTAATAATCCAATTAGTGACTTTATTCTGACTTAAACATTGTTCATAATTTAAGTAATAAGTAATAGGTTTACACACATTGGTGATAGAATATTTCATTCATATTCATATTCCTGTTTATGTTAGAGAGAATAATCTGATTATGATTTCTGTCTACTGCTAAAAGATTATGAACTGATTAAGATCTATACATGTCAAATATGTTTTAATCTGATTATATCTCATTCTGAAAATGACCTTTTTTTTTTACTTTAATGTAATCAGAAAATGCAGTATACACGGCAGTTCACCAATATAATTCTTATAATAATATAAGAATTGCAGTAAATACCTCATTGATTGTTGCTGCAGCTCTCTTCACTCTGTATTGTGTCCCAGTCAGCTCCTGGACAGAAAGAAATTCATATTGGATATGAGAGGATTAAGAAAACGAGTGTGCTACATTTAGGAGGGTTTATTGGCAGAAATCATCTTTTCTGGAAGTGTATAATGGCTTTAAAATATAAATTGCGTGTTTACTTTTGAACATCTGAATCTATGGGAATGTGCTCAGCTCACAAACAGCTGGACACATTTTGTTGATGACCACATTCTTTCTGGACTGTGAAGGCCACCGGCGGTCCCTGACACGCTTGAGAATGAGCGGAGGGGTCGTCTGTTTGTTGCAGTGTGTACTCTCAACATTAGATGTCACTACTTCTTACAAACTACACCAGAGGTCACTAACAGGCGGACCACAGTCCGAGTCCAGACCCAGGCGCCATCCTATACGGACCTGGACCTACAGTCAAATCCACTGACCGACTGCATTCGAGGTAAGCTATCCCACGTGATGCCACTAAAGCCAAACAAATGTGTGCATTCCGTTACAATGCGACCCTGAATACGACAGATGAAGGAGCGAGTGACAGACAGAGAGACAAGTGAGCGACACAGCGAGAGAAGACAGAGAGAAGGGTGAGCGATACAGCGAGAGAAGAGTGAGCCAGAGAAAAATTACGAAACATGGCACTCTTGAAGAAGAGAAAAGTGGACAGCGAAAACAGTTTCAAACCAGAATAGACAGACTCATTCATGTTCCTTCTTCCCTCTGGAAGCACAAAACAAAGTCTGTCTCATATGCTCAGAGCCTGTGGCACTCATAAAAAGTGGCAAAGTGAAACGCCACTATGAGACAAAGCACAAAGTTTTTTAACATGTGTTGAGATCCATCTGTCTAAAATTAGTTGAGACTGTTAAATCAAAGAAAAAGGGAAACTCAAGCTGCTGCTATACTTTATTTTATTTCTCAAAAATTAAGTAATTATTTTATTTATTTTAAGAATATTATTATTATATTTATTTTCATTATTTTATTTTTAAATGCAGCCCTTATTTTCCTTAAAGAGAGATGAAAATTATACATATCTTCAATACTAGATATTGGTATAATTGTATAAAAGTGACAATAAATATTGTCGAAATGTTTTTAAATTGTTCTTTCTATATTTGATCTGACAGTTCAGTTGTTGATTACATGCAGACATTAATACAAGTAGTAGGCTACTTCAAATATATATCCCACTACTAAATCATAATGCAAGTTAGACATTATGATGTTCCGGATCTTTGCTTGAGGATATTTAGAATTTTAGTTGAATACCCCTGAACCACACCATTAAAGAGTGTGTGACTGGGGAATTTCTCCACTTAACATTCTTAACCCGGATTAAAAAAACTATTTAAATTTCGCCAGACGTTTAAGGCACAATGGCCAACACCATGTCTGCTCTGAGAACGATAAAGCTAGATAAACTGTATAGTTTGACACTCATAACGCTTAAATAAAAAAAGGCTTACAGCGTCTGTAGGTCGTGGAGGAACAAAAGGAGTCGGTCTCTCTGCTCTCTCTGGATCAGTCCTCTTAATCTGGAAAGATTTTTTCTGATTTCATTATTTACATACACCTCCTGAAGTCACTGTGTCCAGTGTAAGAAAAACCGACTGATATCACCCACACACTTCACCCAACATGGAATGAAATAAATGTTTTGTTTTGTACCTGCACGTCAGCAGGCTTTGGAGGAGGTTTAGGCTGCAAGTAAAAAAGAAAACATTGTATATTAGTGTTATTTAATAATCAATAATCAATAGTTGGAGATGTTATTTGTATGTGGACACTGTCAGTGGAGCATTAATTACATTCATTATTACAAATGTTCTCACCGGCTTTGGTCTCTTTTTGGCTTCTGGCCTCGTCATACATGCCTCCATTCTGCCTGTAAAAAACACAGAGGAACTTTAATTAAAATAGTTTAATCATATGTATTGTTAAATATGACCCTTAAGAGAGTGGAGCAACTGTTAGTTTGAATGTGTACTGAAATAACGGACAGTATAAAAACAATGTCCACTTTCTTTACTGCAGACGACCTATGTATTAAATAAAAAACAAAAAAGTCAGAATAAGTGCATTATTTTGAATGAAAATCCAGAGTAAAATTGTGTGCTGGTCCTTAATTTGTCTGACACGTCTTTGACCAAAGAACTGAAATTTTAAATGAAGTATTTCCACTGAACACTGAAAACATTTGCCTTATGGCAAATTGGTTATACAATTTGAAATTATACTGGATTCCTGGAAAATATTCTAAATATTTCTAAAATCAAATTAAAAATCATTTGTTTGTTTGTTTTTGGTGTTTTATGGCAATTGAAATCCATACTAGTAGTTATCATCTTAGTAATTGTATGTTGATAGTATTCGGCCTAAACAAAAAAAAAAAAAACAAAGAAAACAGTATTTGAGAACCACTTCACGTGTTTAAAGTGGTTTTACTTGAAATATAAAAATGAGTGACTCTTCTGTTGTTCTGTTGCAGTCGATAAATCTTTGCAGCAAACATTCAGCAGCAAAAATACACACAAAATATACTGTATTCATCACAGCAATAAGCATACAATTCAACTTATACATGTAAATGTAAATTATAACCAGTTGTGTACAGTACAGTTAAATAGAAGCACATAAATACTGTATACAAGTGTGGCACTTGAACACTTCCACTTACATCCTCTTATGTTTACTCACATTGACCTACAACCATGGTGCCAACTACGGACACTACAAACCGTAGTGTCCGTGCTAATGTGTGAAACAATGCTAATGTGTGAAACAGCAGTGTGTGTGTGAGTGTAGCTATAGCTCAAAGATAAGACTCGACACTTTTAAACAAAAGGGAAATTATACATCGTAAACACACGTGAAGAGTCTGAGAAAATGAACTGGAGTCAAGTTCAGACTGTGTAGTTTCACCTACCGAAGCTTTTTGAAGACACTTCGCAGATTATTTACATAAACTAACAATAGTCTAAACTGCGTAAAAACGACGGGAGCTCCTTCACTTCACTGACAATATATTCCCGAGAGTTTTGAAGACTTCTTCACCACACCCACACACAACATCTGCACCCGGAATGCGTTCAAGTGCACCTCCAAAACTCAGAAATCTCAGTTCTCAAGTGTTGTTGTGTTTTTAAATGCACTGTAAAGCGTTAGCTGGATTTAGTCACAAGCGTTTCAGCTCCAATTCCAAATTCAAAACAACTATTTTTATTGTTGATGACGATTTAAATGATTAAGGGAGGTTATTGTAATGTTCTTTATGACGCTATACACTTATGAATAATACAACTTCATATTCATATTCTAAACTTTAATTATTTAATTTTAATAAATATTTAGATGGAATATGCATGCATTTGAGGGGAATATTTGATTTTGTGATTTTAAAGAATATGTTCATAAAAACAAAACATTTACTCATTGGTATAAAAGTTTCACCTCCAATTCCAACTTTAAAACTGAAGGCTATGTAACTTATAACTATTGTTGTTGTTGATGATGATTTAAGGGGTGATTATAAATATTCTTTAAGATGCTGTACACTTCATATTCTTAAATTATGTCATTTTAATAAATACTGGGATGAAATGGGCATGCATTTGAGTGAAGTATTTGCAATGTGATTTTAAAGTTCATAAAAGCAATAAAATACAAAAACAATGTTGTGATTTTTGGCTAAAAACAGAACAGAAGAAAGCATTATTGATTTTGCTGACACAAAATGGTCATGCTCATGTTGCCAGGTTTCTCAAGTGTATTTACAGTTATGTAATCAAAATATGCTCAGACTCTTCCCACAGGCAACATCATCACCGTTCGAACAATGCAGCTCAAACAAAGCAAAGCACAAAGAGCTTCTGTGCCACCAATTCTCACAGTGAAATATCATCATTACATGTTTAAGGAGATCCTGAGCAACACAGAAGACGATCTCAGTTCACAAAGGTACATGCAAGCATCAAACGTTGTCCATTGTCTCACCTGGTGTCTTCAGTTGTGGAGGATGTCAGATGTGAAATCTTTGTCTCCTTCCTGGCTCTGGTTGCGGTGGGTGGATTCACCTGGGAGTGGGGCGTGGCCACTTTGAGGTTCACCTGTGGGAGTGAGTGAGACTCTGACTCATGAAAAATCCAAACACGATGGGAGCGGTTTTAAAAATAGAGGAGAGACACGCAAAGATCACTTTGGCAGCAGTGCAAACCATGACATACTGAGAGAAATCCAAAAAATTAGTAATGGAAGAAAGAGCACATGCCTCACCTGAAGGTTTTTCCGCTCCTTATAATTAGAGCAGAAATACTATCGGGAATATTCACATCAGCTATAATCTCCATCATGATGTGATCCATGATAGGAATATTTCACAACCTGACACATGATGTCTACAGTACCAGGCTTGCACGGGCCCCCCAATATACGTGAGCCCCTCGAAAGCCACAGTATAGTTCTCACACTGGAAGAAACATCTAATTGGGATTTTGATGTTTTGAAAGACGTGAATTATGCAGGTGAATGCGCTCTGATACGTGTTTTGATATCGACTGTATGAATGAAGAAATGAGACAGAGTGTCAGACAGCTACTTCAGGCTCAGCAGGAAGAGACGCAGAGAAACTCAGGGTTTTTGAAGAAAACCTGCCAGCGAGCAGGTTAGGTTCAGTATGTTGCCAGGGTAACTGACTCAGAGTTACACTGAACTGGCTATGTGAAACCGAAAAACCAGAGTTTCCCTCATCTTAGGGTTAACGAACTCCAAGTTTTCACTTAACCTGCTTTCTGAAATGGGCCCCTGGTGACCTAAACCGAAGTTGAAATTTTATTTAAATGCAATTCATTTTGTTAGTTTAAGCAATGTTTTTGGAAATATCAATCTCATTAAAATGAGGTTAAGACACCCTCAAGTTATTACATTACATTTATTTGTTGTTAATTTAATTTAAGTATTCCAAACCAACATAACTATTCATGCTTTCATCAACTATATTAAAACATATTTTATTAAATGTGCTCCTCACAGTAGTTATTAATTATTAAAAGTTAACAGAGCTCAAAGTCACTCACTTTGACAAACAAGTTTATCTTGATTAATAACTTACCACCTCAGCAAGTGCACAGTCGGTGCAAAGAAACAAGAGAAAGCACTATGAGAGCACAAATCTCTAACAAGGCTGTTCAGTTTCCCACAGACACAGTATAATCAAATATCTCACAGAATTTAAAATTGTAAATAATAATAACAATAATAATAATAATAATAATCACCATATCACCATAACAAAAACTAATATTTTCATTGGGCTATCACCTATATTCTAAATACATTTGATCCAGAACATCTACAAAAAAACACAACCTCTTTGGTGGGGATAATATCAAATAAAGGTTTAACAAAACATACTGACTTGACAGTGTTTCACTGAATTTTCTTTAATGATAATTTTTTATATTTACATTTATTACACAAGATCTACAATATATTGCACCAAAAAGGTATCACCAATAACCAGATCAACCCCCCAAAAGGTCTAATAAATATGTAGTTAATCAAACAAGTGACAGTTGTTGTCAGATATTGTATAACAGAAAAAAAACAATATTTTAAAATGTTAAGTGAGTTGTCCAGTGGCATCACAATTATTCAACAATTGTCTTGTGAAAACCATGAAAAGTGACTAATACATCCAAGGATTAGATTGACAACCAATGATTCCACTGAATCCACTGCTCACTCAAGAAGTTCATTTCCACTTGTACACACAAAATATGAGTTAAAACAGGTTGTTCCACAGAATATTCTCATGATGTAGTGGTTAGTCATAAAATAAAGCTAACGTTAGCCTGCTAATATGGCCAGGTCCGGAGTCAAGATTTACATACAGAATATTATGGTTGACAAATTTGATCAAAATGCTGTTAAACAAGAATGTTAAGTGGTAATAAGCCTTTTCAGACTAAGGTTACATTTGACTAAATAACCAGTTGGCAGTTAGCCAACAGGTGGCTAGGTTAGCTACTTTTGACTTTGAACTGCAGGAACATTACCAACCCTGAAACATACATAGTTCTTCATGGATTACTACTACACATGTTAACTTCTCCATGTAGATTAATGTTAACAATAATGACTTTTATCAATAAAAACAATCTTTACTAGTTTAGACATGCCTCAATTCTTTTATGGTGGAAAATAGTTTGCTAAATTTTACATTAGCTTGTCTCACTATCTTTAACTCTAAACATCTTATGAGCCGATATAATCCAACTATTGTCGCTCAACTAAATGTTGTCTTTGTTCTATCCTTAAAAGCAACACAAAACAAAACAAAAAGCAAATCTACAGTACATTCTTGCCCAGCAGCTTTAACACAAAGCTTATTACTGGACCATTGTCACCAGGTTAAACAAATCCAGTTGAATTATAAACCATCCCACATCAGACCTAAAACAAGAAGCACATGATAGAGGAAATGGTTTTATTGCAGGCCCCACACCCCCAAAAAATAACTTAACAAAACATCACAGTGTATTTGTAAGGCATTATTAGTAATAAAGGCACTACTCCCAATGAGTATACACAATCTTTAAAGTCAGTAAAAGCTCCAGTTTTTCCATATCAGGCATTGAGACAATAAGACTCTAAAGTTTAAATTATTAATAATTCTGAAAAATACTTAAAATACTACACCTATGTCTTTAATGAATAAAAATGAGCATAAAAAATACACTTGAAGAAAAGACTAAACAGCAGTTTCACACATTGGCACAACTGCCTGAAAAGCAGATATGAAACTTTATCAACCATAAATCCTCAGTTCCTCCCATGAAGGCAAATGTTGATAAGACGGTCATTTCCCAAAAGAATATTTAGATTTTTCCCAGAAACTGTGTATTTCATGAGTGTAGTTTTGAGCTAGTGCTATAAAAGAACTCTTGCATGGGGAACTGGTTTAAAGTTTAGAAGTCAAACATATTCTCGGTTTTCAATGTCCTTTTTGATTGCTTTTTTGATGCGGTCAATTTCATCTTCCTCAGAACTATCATATCTATAGTCCTTCTCTTTCTTGTCTTTGTCAAAAGCAGCATTGTTCTGGTCTGTGCCTTCTTCTGGCGTGGTGGACTGCAGTTCCTCTCGAATGGAATTGAGCTCCACCAGACCATCATGTAGTTGTGTTGCTACTTCCCTGATTTTGGCAGCAAACTCAGACTTGGCCCCTTTCTTGAGTTCCTTCGAGTCTTTAGCCACAAAGTAGATGTCCATACCTACAAAGAGGCCAGTGAGTACTCCGGTGGCCATACTGGCGATCTGGACCGCTCTGGCTGCTGTGCTGCCGGCCACGTTCGCAATCTGAACCACACGCATGATCTCATTGGCATTGATGAGGATAGCTTTTCCTGCCATGGCACCGTCCTCATAGAAACTACTACTCAGCACAGGGAAGTCACGATTGTAGGCATGATTTTTCATCTTGATCAGGTCAAATTTGCGCAAGTTTTCAATTCCTTGCTTGATAAATTTCAGGCACTTGTTCAAGTCCAACATCTTCTCCTGGTAGTCCTCCACGATCTTCTCCACCTTCTTCCGGTCCATTGAGTTGTTGACCTGGTTGGAGATGCCGGCACCTGCTGATGTCAGTCCACCAGCGCAGGCGACGCCGAGTCCCACTGCCGTCACAATCAATGAGGTTCCAAAGGTGACTGGGGCCAAAGCGAGGCCAGCGATGGTGGCAACGCCCCCAATGGCACTGGTGGAGCCGCCTGTGATCTGGGCGATTTTTGTGTTCTTGTTGAACTTGTCCAAACCATCGGCAATACCGTTGAGGTCGATGACGTGCTGCCAGAGACTCTCAGCACGCTCTGAGAACAGTTTGTTGAAGACACGAATTCCCTTCTGTACCTTATCAGCTGTCAAAGCAAAAGCCCTGAAAAAATAAAGTTGAGAGTGACACAGAGCTAAGGCATTGTGTCCAAAAAGTGTCTTATTAGTTTGTAGCGATGAAGATAGTAATGGTTTTATTTACTCAGGATGCGAGTATCCATCTTCCTCTCCAATAAAATGGAGGCAATACACAAACCACCTTAAAAAATCTTTTGTTTTAACTTATATTACCAAAACAGCAAAGCATCTCCTTGGTAACAACATGAGTGTTTTTTCTTAGATTCTTGGAAAATTGCTTTCAATCTATTACCATATTGCTGATAACCGTAAAAAAAAGAGAGTTTATCTATGACCTAATAGGTTGATTGGTATAAATAGAATTACATATCCCTTTTTCTTAATGAAATACAAAAATCTTTACTTGGCCTCTTCTTTTTCCGTCAAGTCTTCCTCCTGAGGCGGCAGGTCTTCCCATTCTGAGAGAGTCAAATAAAGAAAGAATGACTGTAAGCTTTCACATCAAATATTACAAAAACAACATAAACAAATATTTTTGTAGGTATGTAGAGTGCTCTCTGCTGTAATATTAAAATTGCACAGCATTTAGAGGCTCAACAGGGATGTCTATACACTTCTGTTCTTTGATCGTGTCATAGGAAAAACTAAGTAACTTACGTTCCACCGTGTTCCACCACTCCATGAGATTCTCCACATCCTGAAAGATATTATTACATATGTATGGGTTTGCATGTTCACTGTAATTAATAATGATGCATCAGAGTATATTATTACTAAATTTTTTTCAGGGACTGACCTGGCTGTCTTCAGGCTCTGATGGGTCAATGCGTAGGTCCTCCAGCCGGTCAAACAATGACCTGTTTCCACCTTCATTCTGAGACAACACAAATAATACAACATTAAAGTCAAACTGTATATGAGAACGTGATTTATTTTAGTTGTATATTATATTACAAATCACAGATTCTCCTGTGTAGCTCAAGTGTATGATAGACTCATCATGCATATGTTCACTTTCACTTGTGCTCAGACAATGAGGAGGAAGTGATGGTCAAAGGGATTTTGAAAGACAAGACTTATTTCTGCTGTTTTTGCAGAAGTAAAGAGTACACATCTTTCACAGACATGTTGAAAACTGAAGCGGGGAAACAAGTCTGACCACATTGCAACCTAATCTCTGCCTTGTCGTCCTCTGACGAGTACATGCACAAAACACAGGGTGAGGGCGTGGAGGTGGGTTTCATGTCAGCACATTGGGTGTAATAGTCCCTGTTGGGAGCGGAGTGTCTCACCAGAGACAACATAACTGCTAGAATGAGGTTGTTGTCAGGGAGGAGGAGGAGGAGGAGAAAGGGTCAGGTGACTGAAACAGATGTCTTAATCACAAATGACAATGAGTAACACGTCAGTCTGGTGGACAAATGGACAAAAAGTGGATTATATCTTGTGTGTGAAGTGTCTACATGAAAAAAAGTAAGTAAGTAAGAAGAAAAAAAGACTGATGAGCGCCCCCCCCCTTTACCTCTGCAGCGTCGTCATTCGTCTTTTGGCCTGTGACTTTGGCCTGTTAAAAAAAAACAACAAGACAAATACTTAAACACACAGTTTAAGCACTTGTAACATCAATACAACTGTTGTATTTGGGCTATTTGTTTAAATACAATCAAGGCAGTTAAAAATCAACAGACTACCTCTTCACATGAGCAGTTGATGCAGGTCACTAGCTCAGTGATTTGCATGTAAAGGTGAAGCGGTGTTTGAAATTTCAGATACGCTGCGATCAACAACTTTGGCCAAAGAACATGGTAAACTTCATACTTTCAGTTAGCAGCCAGATGTTTAATAAAAACAAATAACTGTGGAAGGGGGAAGACTTCTTTTTTTTGTTTATATTTATTTTAACATAAATTCCATGTACTACACATTTTACTGAAAACCTAACTCTAGTAAAAACACAGCCAAACAGACCAAACCCCTTAATTGAGGAGTATTTCATTTTCTTTGTCACTGTCCATGTCCTGTATTTAGAGTTTAAAAGAAATAAGAGGAGACACAAAATGGATGCAGTGCTTCCTCAAAGGTCACAATGGCTCATTGAGGAAAATGAATACAAACACAAGGAAAGGTGTCAGAGCAAGGTGTGACACATAAAAATGTACTTCCTTTGTCAAAGCACCAAACCAGAGACTATTCCTTAGAAGTAAATCTTTAAATGTTAATTTGTACAGTATGGAAACATTATAATACAGAGCACTGAAGCTGCGCTGGAGCTTTGGTTTTGTCTTTGAGTGAAAAACGTCTGTATTATTATACTATACTATACTATACTATACTATACACACTATAGTGTGCAGTTCCCAGTTACAGACTTATGATATGACTACAAGGATAAAGACTGCACACTGAGCACAATGTGCAACATTGTGGCTGACAATAACCATGACATAACCAGGTTCAGGGTATCGGGTAACATTTTCCAGTGTTTCTATAGACAGGGAGTGTTGACACGAAAGGGGACAAGTTAGAACAAGTTGCTTGTTTGAAAAATACCTTGACCCGTGGCATGAAGGGATTGTGTCGCTTTGGTTTCTTGACTTTGGTCTAAAGAAAAAAAAGGAAAAAAAAGCAGGATTGCCTTTTAGTTTAAGTAAAAATATAGGCCAAACTGATCATTCTCATTCTGATAAGTAGAAATTAGACTTCAACCAACCTCTTTTTTCTCCTTGGCCTCATCATCTGTGTTTTCCTCTTTGGCTAAAGACTCAGCTTCTTCTTTAAGCTCTTCATCATCAGACGCAGCCTAAAGCAAACCATATACAAACAGGCTTCAAAAAAAACCTCAATGTTGCAATGCAATTTATGAATTTCCTGGAAAAATGTAACACATTAATTATTTGGAATGAATCTTGAATGTTTCAGTCTATGTATTTAATGTATTTCATATAAAAAAAAAATGCACCTTGGCTGCAGCACGAGACATAAACGGGTTGTGTCTGTGTTTTTTCACCTTGGTCTGGAAAAAAAAACAAAGTTGGCTCAGTAACAGGTGTGTTAGAGGGAACGAGAAGCAACAACTGGAAAAACTACATTTCACCACAGATACTGGTGTCATACAGTGCATATTTGAATGAAGCAACTGCAGCTGGGCTTGCACCTCATATCCGATCTGGAATCTGCTCTTATCGCTTACGGATAAATACATTAATTTTACTAACAAACAGCAGGCTGACGGTTGTTCAAATCAACAGTAAGAATTTTCATGGAGGTCCATATGTTTGCAAATCAGGATAGATAATGGATGGATGGATGGATGATGTAAACATAATGTATCTCGGTGTTGTAACCAAGAGCACACTAACAAGATGTATACTGTATAATTGATATGTAGTGGACTTGTTGTGGTCTTGGTCTCAGCACAAGTCAGATCTTGGTCTTGACAAAATTCTGAAGCAGCTATTGATCGCTGCGAGACTCTTGCATTAAATAACTGGTACCAAAGACGGAGGAACTAGGTGAATTTGATCATGGTGAATCCTCTGAATTTGATTCAACTGGATGTAGAAGCTGATTATTCAAATCATCCAATATGGCAACAAATGAATAAACATACAGTACGCTTCAATATCACATATCAATAAAATTAAAACTGGGCTTTGCTGATGATACAGAGATGTAAAACTCACTGCTTTGCTCTCTGCAAGGTTCACCTCATCTGCCTCTTTGACCTCAGCAGATTCATCTTCTTTAAGAAGTTCGTCATCTGACTGGCTCTGCAGCAAAATAAGCAAATTATTTGGTTACATAACAGTTTAAATTCAATGTACAATTAAATTCTCATGGTAGCAGGTCTGCCTCAGCCATTCAGGTTCAAGTTGCAGTTTGTTAAGAACTGAACACTTAAGAACACATGGCCACAAATGAGGTAAGACGTCATGGTGGCTTTGACCTACAGCTGGTCAGTTCATCATTGAGGGAATGTTTGCACCAAATAAAATACCTCCTCACTCATTCTTGAGATATCACATGCTGTATATGAAGGTGGGATGGACAGACAACCTGAAAACATGATGTCTCTTACCACAAACGTCTTAGCCAGACATTCTTCATAGTTGTGGTAAAAACTATCAACACAAACTGCTTTTCTTTACCAGCATTACATATGCAAACTATCGCAGGTCAAGACTTGTGAACCAAAACAACCAAACTGAGGGCAAGCTACTAAACTTACCGTATGTCTTAAAAGGTCTGACAAAGAAGTGTTTACTGAAATTTAAACTAATGATACGTTTGTTTATACAAGTGTAAAGTGGTTTGGTTTTCATAGCCTTAGAATTAGCCTATGGCCGTGTTTCCACCGAATGGAACGTTTCACTTCAGTACTATTTTTTTTGCATTTCCATTAGGAAAAGTCTCTTTTTCGGTACCTTTCCCTTGGGGTACGAGAGTAATGGATCTGATACGGTACAGGTGGAGCTAGACCCAGGACAGTCGAGTTGATTGGGCGACAGAAAAGCGACCGGTGCTTCTTCAACGCCCACAAGCTCTCATACAAAGCTTGACGTCTTGATGAGACAAACCAAGCAGATAAAAAACGAGCTGCTCCGTTTTTGTCAGTGGTGTTGCGTTTGATGTCGGTTTTGGCTGTCGGCGCACCAGTACAGCGCCTCCTCGCTACACATCTCCCCGGCGCGGCCATCGAGCACCGCACACAACCCGCCTACCAAGTAAAGGTGCTGTTCTCAGTCAAACACAAGCCTGTCCGAGGGCTTTAGCTGTACTGTAACAGAATTGTACCATAATTGAAACATGCCATGTATGTACTTAAGGTTAAGGGTCCTACTTTATGGAGCTAAACATGGCATGCATTTTGAAGGAGATGTTTACAGCACAAACAGGGGTGACGGTTCCGCCCATATAAACCGACTAACAAGAGGGAGGTGATGGCAGAAAGACTAGGAAAATAGAGAGAATGTTTATTGACATCCTTTCTTGTTTGCAAAACATGCTTGCGAAATTAAAGTGGAAGAGTCTTTCATTTGTTGCTATCTGCAGTCACACCATTACATGTCATGTAATTCTCACACTGGACGAGGGCTGAACACTGGGGAAATGCGATTTTTCTGACAGACATCATTGCGATTGGGTTTCTTTTAAATTAAGCTGTAGTTTGATGTGTTATAGATTTAAAAACATGAGGAAGTAGGTAACACGTGAAAAACAACAGTATCAATTTGACCGTTGTACTATGCTTACACATCAATACGTGATGTTTGCTCTTCAGCTTCAGCTGACCATGTCTTACTGCTTTGTCCATCTCCTACAATGGATCCACAACATGCAGGCTCACAGTGCAGCATCGATACACACCGACAAACATCACCTCTAAAACTGAGACAATCTATATATTCTCTAAATATTACAGGTTTTACCTCCTTTGATGGTCTTGGAGGAATGACAGGTGTGTCCTGCAGAGGACAAATAAAGACACACAGTATGTTATAAAACAGTATAAACTCGCTTTCAGGAAATATGTCATTTTATGTTGACAAAACAATGAATTTAATGAATAATGATTCTTAATTTCATTGTTGCTGCTTACTAAACAGTATTGTTATTTATTTTTCCTCCTCGGTGGACAACAGAAATATAAAAAATAATTGTATAATTATTGTGAACATGGGAAGTGCACACTGCACCTGATTATCCTCAGTTCCTCTTGGTTTCACTTTGTCGTACGTGGATGTCCTCTTCATCTCCTGCAAAAACAGCAAGACAGAGAAAGACAGATGGAGGAGAAGTCAGAGGTGTTTCATTTGGACCATTTGGCGTCTCTGAGTAGCAGTTGTTTTCCCGCTGCATGGAAACAAACCTCTTTAGTAGGTCTGGGTGGGACCAGTGGCGTTTCACTCCATTCTTTCTTTTCCTCCATTTCTTGCTGGATCTTTTTTCTTCTGACCTGATGAAGACACACACACACACACACACATGCACAGAGTCACACAGTGACCTGGAGGAGGAGGATGGGGACAGTGAGCAGTGAGAAAAGGCAACCAGAGGGATGTTGTGGAAGAGGAGGAGCATTGATCAGCTTTGTGTTTGTTTACTTGTACTTATCACCTTGTAAGAACAAGTTTGGTGAATTGGACCTTATGTAAGTAACAGAATTTGGGGAAGTAAAATGACCTGGCCTTTGCAATATCATAAAGCTGAGTGACGGTCAAAATCAGTTTTTATGTCCAGAATTAGTTTCAGGGTTGGGTAAGGGGCTAGGAAATGCATTTCCAGTGAGTGTCCTTAAAAAAACAGAAGCATAAGTAAGTGTATAAGGTTACTGATGACTCAGCAGTGACATAATTATTAGACTAACCGGTTTCGGCTTCTCTTCCACTTGTTTCTCGCTCTCCTTGAGCATTTCTGTGTCTTCAGAGTCTGTGTCTTTCTGAACAAAGGATATAAAATATTTGATATTAAACTGCATCAACAATATTCTAACAACTTATGTTGGGATTACCAGTCATTATAATGTCTCTACAGCATAATAATTTAACATTAACATGTACAACATTCTCAAAAAGCTTTTGATATTTCTACAGAGGTGTATTTTTCTCTGCCTGCCGTGGCAACCATTGATTTCAATTGCATGGAACAAATTTAAATGGTACTGGAAAACTGCTCGTCTTATTCATCAAAAGGAAAATACCTACATTGCATTTTTGTCAAAGTTGCAAATAATATGGTTTTCATATTGAACCAACATGAAAGGAAACCAAAGGTTGCCAGAAATGCAAACGTCCACATTCCCAACACCAGCATCTCAGTCACGATTGCGACCACTTCCACTACCACCTCTACCATCACCAAACACACTGAACAACATGTATTTACTTTATTTCCTGTGTTGAACAAATTCAGTTTGGACATAGCTCCAGTCTTGGTGTTCTGCGTGAAAGTGAAAGATTTAAGTGCCAAATTTATTCGATCCATATTGTCTGAGGACAAGATGCCAAGAAACTACTGACAATGTCATAAAGTAAGTACAGGCCAGGGGCCATACATTCACATGGTAAACACGAGAATAATGATGTCAGCACAAGACTTCTGAGCAAACAAAGACAATGTGGTTGCTAAGAGGATGTTACACAAACACAGTATACTTAAAGAGAAATAGGCAAAGCAGAAATTCTTAATAAAGTGGTTTCAGTGTTTTTTACGAATGCACAAGCAGAAACCAGTTAGACTGCTATAGTGTCATGTTGCCTTGGTTTTTTTTTGGGTTTAGGATTGAGAAAATGTCAGGCAGTATCGACAGTTAAGGTCTTATTCTTGGCCTCTCTCTACAGGGAAAGTTAATTTTTAAAGCTTTAACCAAAGTTGTAGATTATTTAAAGTATTTTCAGGGAAATTTACTGTAAAACCTTATGGTCTAAGTAGTTGAGCTATAAAACAAAACAAAACAGAGAAGACAAGTTGAGCTGGGATCTCTAAAAGAGCCTGTGGGAACATAATGATGAAAAACATCAACATGTGTCTCACACCATCCCTGTTTTTGACCTACTAAGCACAACAAATGACTTCACAATGCCTCTCATTCACATGCTCTGGTGAAGAACTGCATGAACAGGAAGTAGCAAACTTCTCTGTGAATAAAAACACCAAAATAATACATGGAAGCTTGTCTACATTTTAATAAGGGGTGTCTCCTGCAGTTTACAGTTTCAATAAGCTTATAATAGTCAAACAGAAATAATGTCAAAGTACCTGTTTGTTCCCCGAAGACTTATCACTACCTGCAGGTGGATCCTCATCATCAGAACTCGCCGGCTTCTCGTTCTGCAGAGCAGATGTAGATGATGATGATAATGATGATGTTACAAAAAACATAAAAATAAGGCTGTTCAAAAATGTAATCACAATCATTTATCAGCAGTAATGTTCCTATAATTGTTTTGGTGTGGATTGTTGTCTGTCTACACCATCCTTACTTTGTTTGCCGTTCTAAATGGATTCAGCTTTGTCATAGCCTCAGCAAATTTATTCTAAAAATGAGAGGGAAATATTTATTAAAGACCACGTTTAGTGAAGAAAGTTGCTGATTTAAAACAAACAAATGAATTAATGAACATTTAAAAACCTGTTTGTGACTCGTCTGTTCCTCTCCGTTGTCCAGTAACTCCTCATCATCTGTGTCTCTGCTCTTCTCCTGTGGATGATGAAGACAATTCATGTCAAATATAAACTACAGAAGTACTAGCAATACTATATCCCATATGTATTTATTCTTCTATTTATTTTAGGCTCATCTGAGAGAGTCACTATTTACTTTGAGGGAAGTGCAATTTAACGTGGCTCAGTGGTTAAGACCAGTACCCTGCGTGCGCAAGACATTATGCTCGCAATGGTCGCAAGTTCGACTCCACCCCTGGCTGATTGTATTCAATTCCATTGTAAGTCGCTTTGGATGAAAGTGTCTGCTAAATGACATGTAATCTGAGCTCTTACCTGTTTGTCAGTGGAGAACGTGCTCTTCATCATTGCACTGAAACCGTTCTGAAATTGGACAAAGACACTGTTTCTCTCAACTTATCACACAATCATCTGTATATCTGTATACTCAACAGTATTTGGGTTGCTGTTACTAAATATTAAAAGCCATTTTTTTTCACAGTACAGTCCAGAGAGTTGAAGAGATTCAATTATCTGGTGTAACAACCGACCTGTTTGCTTTTGGGCTTCTCTGAGGAAGATGTATTCTCCTGCGAGTCTCCAGAGTGTCCCACCTTCTCCTTCTCCTTCTCCTGATAAAACACAAAGCATCAGCATTTGACCGAGCAGAAAACATGCTGGTGTGATACCTGATATGATGGCACGTTCACTGAGCGAGGAATAACCTGAGATGAGGATGTGAAAGGATTCTTCAGGATCTTTGCAGAGACTCCACCCTGACAGAAAAGACAAGCACTTTAAGACTTAAATGGACATTGTGTCGTCCACTGCTGCTTTAGTGTCAATGCAGTGCAAACAAACAAACAGACACAAATAAATAAAAACAAGCCTCATCTCTCACCTTTGAAGACTTTTCTGTGAGGCTTTCGCTGCTGCCAAAGAGTTCAACATCCATAGACAAATTATCCTACAAACAGGGAGATATCATAACATGTGCTATTATACACTATAAAAACTAAGAAAGGTATTGATTTGGTAGATTTTTTTTTACATATACATTTGTATATGTAAAAAGTATAGTGAAAGTAAAATCTTTATCAAGCAATTAAGGCAAGGCAAGGCAAGGCAGCTTTATTTATATAGCGCAAACATTTAACAGTAAGAATTGGAGAAATAAAAATAAAAACAATTGAATAAAAACAATTTAGAAAAAAAACAAAGTATAGAAAAATAGAAAAGGAAAGAGAAATTAAATATAAGATTGCAGCATATAATAATGATTTGCTTCAAAATCATTAAAAGGACATTGCTTTTTCCTTTTTGGTCCAACTAAGGTGCGAGGCAATGTCACCATTAAGTATGTCACACAACTCATTTCCAATATAACATACTTCCCACTTTTCCAGGAATTATTGCTCAAACAGAATATTTCAATTCTTGTATTAAAAAGCTGTCACTGAAAAAAATGTCCATCTTACCCGAGACTGAGATTTGGCAACTTTTTTCTTGAACACTCCACTTAGAAGTCCTCCTCTCTCCTGTAAATTATTATTATTATTATTTATTTATTTATTTATTTTAATTAACGATCACAATAGATATGGTTATTAAAATATTAATTAATTTCATCAGCTGATGATACAGGACACAGCTTTTACAAAACTCACCTTTGCATTACTCTCTGCGAGATTGTCGTTGCTGCCTGAGAGTTCATCGGGTGCAGACAAATCATCCTGACGGCGAGAGACAAATGTCACTCAAGTTATGTATGATGTCCACATGAGGTCACATGAGTAAAAATGTGGAAACACGTGTTCACAACTCTCACCTGGGACTGTGTTCTCTTTGGGGATTTTTTAAATAGTCCACTGAACATCCCACCTGATTCCTGGGAATAGACAAAAACCACATCAATAACATTTTAAAACATTTTTAAGGTTTAAGTGGAAAAGCATAATCCAGTGATTATTTCAAGGATTTAAAATGGATGACAAGATATGCTACAATATGTTACAGATATTAACCTGGTTCAACAATCTGTCAAACAAACACAATTATTTTGTACAGCACTTATTATACACATGAAAGTTAACACCACACACTCACAAATATAAATACATTATATTGAGTCATACAAAAGCCATAATCAATGAAAAAGTTGCAGAAATAAATAATAAAACCCTGACAATAAAAAGCAGGCACAATTAAAAAAACATTATAAATAAGTATAATTAAAAAATGAGATGAAAAGAAAATAAATACATAAATAAATTACAAATTAATGAAATAGGGATTGATAGCCACAAATCCACCACTGGCTAAAACATAAATGAAAGGATAAATAGACAGAAAATCATTGATAAGACTAAAAAGGTACAGTAGGTGTTTGAGAGAAACCTCACCTTAGTGCTGCCAGTGACAGAAAGACTGTCGCTGCTGCCCGAGAGCTCGCTTGGTGCAGTCAAATCCTCCTGAAGGACAGAAACAAGTGAGTGCATCCAATTATTATTATCAAAAAGCAGACGAGTGAGAGGCACAACGCTTACCTGGGATTGTGTCCTCGCTCCAAAGGCCTTCTGTGGTTTTTTAAACATCCCACTGAAAATCCCACCTGACTCCTATGAGAAAGAAAAAACAGGGAAACAGGGAAATTGCAGTTTGAGATCATTTTCCCCAGTGGAAAAATTCTTGTTATGTGTCCCTCTAGTTTCAGATTTCAAATGGGAAAGCAGTGACTTCACATATCACCTGATGCACAAACTAATCCATAATCGGTTGACTCATTTAAGGAGTGTTTGAGCAGCTTTAGGATGAAGGAAAAGTCCCCCTTCCAGAATCACTCCAAACTCAGGATTCTAATCTAATCTTCTCATCTAAAATGTAGGATAATAATCTGTACATGTACAAAACATGTTCCCTCAGGCTTGAGGGAACCTCACCTTAGTGCTGCCAGTTTCAGAAAGATTGTCGTTGCTGCCTGAGAGCTTACTTGGTGCAGTCAAATCCTCCTGAAGGACAGAAACAGAGCATGTGAGTGGAGCAGAAACAAGGGAATTTCCACTCTGAACCCCTCAAATATGCTGCAAAATGCTTTGGTCCATATTCACAGTTAAATCGCTCACTGCTCACATTGAAAAAAAAAGGAAAAAAATCTACATTATAGTATATATATGAACCGACTGGTCCAATACTGGCCATGATTGCCAAGTCAGGTATTGGAAAGAAGAAGAAACTAAAATACAAAATGATCCATTAACTCTAAATACGTATGTATATGTATATATTGTAAAGAAAGATTTCTGCCGCTACCATGTGACGAGGGCGTGATCGAGTTTATGTAATGCTGATTAAGCTTTTCAGCTCAACGTGACCCTCTCTTCATTTTTCTCAGGATAGCCGTGTTTGAAATCCCAAGTGGCCCGGCAGCATTTCTGTACTGCACGCAGGAAGTGATTTGCAAAAAGGGAGGCAGCTAAAAATATTAATGACTGCTTACAAAAACTGCTACTGCTACTGCTACAAAAACTTTCAGGTGTTTCTTGGCTGGCAGAGGGGTCGGAGATGTAAAAGATCATCTAAGCAAGTCTGGAAGAGCGATGGGCAGTATTGGTAATTACTCAGAATCCCTCAGGGGGGCTACAGGAGTCACAAACAAGAGCTTAAATTTAAAAGAAAAATTGGTGTAAGAGTTTTCTTTTTAACCCTTAGTGCTCACACTTTTCAGTACTTTTTGCTCAGTTGTGTTTATATAGTTAATAAAAAATATATATATTTTCATCAGACTGCCAAGGTTATGCTGAAGAAACGGATATTAGACACTCTATATTGCACGTTCTTATAGCTTCTGTATACGTTTGAACATAGTAATGTGAAAATGCTCTGTGTTCTAAGGGGTAAACATGCCGTTTCATGCTCTGGTCAAAATCCTTCCACTCCCACTTGTGCTCCGTTCGCACACCCGGTCTTGAATTCTGTATTATCACATTTCATTTCAGCTCTCACCTGGGATTGTGTCCTGGCACCAATTGGCTTTGGAGATTTTTTAAACATCCCACTGAACATCCCGCCTGACTCCTGAAGAATGGAAAAAAAAAAAAGCGTCACATTATAATCACTTAATCTGTACAGTGTATGTGTTTGCATTTATGAACCGCTGCAGCTGTCAAACAGACGGGCAGGCATTTACACATCACGCAGTACTTTCTATAAACCTGCTGATGAATGCAGCTTAACCTTGCTCTACCACGCACACACAAAAACACAACACAACAGCAACACATGGCTCACATGCTCCATTCAATGTGTTGAGCTGGACACATTTACAAAGACTTGATGTAACACGCTCACCCTGAGGAATAACTCACTGTTGTGATGCAAAATATCGCAATGTTTTTGTATAAATAGAAGTCTCTAAGCTCTCTATGATGCCAACTACATAGAACCCAAACAACATGTGCCACTGTGTGTGTCTATCTACTTAAAAACTATCTTTGTGGGGACATTTTGTTGTAGGCCCCAAAACCTTAAAGGGCTTTTCAGTGTTAAGACCTGGTTTTAGGGTTAAAGTAACAATTGGGTCTAGGTTAGGGTTAGGTTACTTAGTTGTGATGATTAAGGTTAGGGTAAGGAGCCGGGGAATGCATTATGTCAACAATGTGTCTTCACTAAGGTATAAAAACAAGTTTGTGCATGTAAGTTTTTCTATACTCAGTTTGTCAACCTGTATTTCTTTTATTTTATGTTTTATTGTAATTGTATTTAATGTCATGTAACAAATGTATATAGAATAACAAAAAAATAACAACACAACTTAGAATACAAATAAATAAGCATAGCAGAAAACACAGAAAATAGTAATACAAAAAAAGGATGATTGATGAGTGATTAATTCATGCAGGTTTTGTTAATAAAAACAATTCATAAATAATATTTGTATAATAATATTTGTCTGATGAGACTCACCTTGGTGTTGGCATTTTCAGACAGACCTCCATTACTGCCCGAGAGCTCACTGTCCAAAAGATCCTAAAACATGAGATCATCTTTTAGCCTCTTACTGAAATAACACAGCACTTCTGAAACATTGTGAATTAAGCAGATAATGTTTTCCCCAGGAGATATTTGGATAAATGAAGATCACGTTTCACCTGCGAAGGCCTGCGGACATGTCCTGGTTTGTGAGACGCTTTTAGAATTCCTCCAAAAACTCCTGTTTTGTCCTGGAAAAAAGGTTTAGTTTAGAGGACAAAGAAAGGTTAAGTTACTAAGAATAATTGTCACAAAACAAAAAAAACTCACCTTTGATGACTTGTCTGATAAACTGTCACTACTGGCTGAGAGTTCAGGATTTTTTACTGACATGGTGACCTGTTAACACAAAGAAGTTTAACTCATTTAAATACTTTAATTCAATCAGATATATTTAAATATACACTTTTTTAATGTACTATAACCTCAGTACTTTTAATGCTAGTACTGAGGTTATAATGTAATTGCAAATACAGCAGTGTTGCAGTATTACAATATCAAGTAGAGAATGAAACACGTGGGATTTAGATCAGGCAATTTCAAACAAGGATTTCATTACATTGGACTCACTCATACACAGTGGAGACATCAACTGAAAGGCTTCTCATTCACTTTGAATGGAGCAGAGTCAGGGGCTGACAAACTGCTGTATGTGAGGCAGAAGTTGAGAAATGACTGTTTAACTTATTGAGCCCAAAGCCTGATTGAAGCACCTGGATTTAATACTGAACAGGTGTGGCTGAGTACTTTTGCTAGTGAAGTGTTGACGCAACGCCGTGAAAGTCTTACATTAAAGACTATGCCACGGTGTATTATAATTATAGAAAAAAACAAGATGTGGATCATAGTGAAGTTCAAAACCATTACAAACCTGTGGAGGAGCCTCTTTGGAAGATTTGGTAGTCTTCTTAAACATTCCTTTCAGTCCACCTCCTTTTTCCTGAAACATTAATAAATCAAATCGTCAGCTGACAAGCCAAAACATAAAAAAAGAAAAAACATGGAAATAAAATGAAACAAAACACAACATAAAGAATTTACACACCTTGCTGTTGTTGTCATTCAGACTGTCATTGCTCTTTGAAAGGTCACCACTGGCTGATAAATTGTCCTGTAATGTCAGGTAGAGTCTTGATGAGCAGAACATAACTGCATTAAATAGACTAAAACTTAAATTAGGTAAAACAAAAAAATGTAATTTTGTTTAATTAATACAACATATTGGTTATTAGTCAAACATAAGAATAGGCCAAATACCTTATTAGCAATATAGCAGTAAATATAAATTAAAAGTGAAAACAATTCTAAACAAAGATATTTTCTTCATGAATCTGAGAAAATTGTAAAATGTTGTCTTGTTTATCCAACATGAAGTCAAAGTCTTTGGCATTTTGTTAATGAATTGAGTACAATAACACTAAAAATACATTATAATTGATGAATTAGTCAATTAATTGTTCCATTGTTAATCCAGTGTATTGAACAAGTAACTGAACAATCAAGGCATTTCATCACATGCAAAAATATCGACTTTTAAATGACACAGAAAATAAGTTTCATATCAAATCACAGATTCATATTTATCCACTCAATAATGTAGTTTCCGGCTATAAATTCAATAAAGAAAACATCAAAACAACAAACCTGTGCTTGGATTAATGGTTCCACAGATTTAGACGATCTTTTGAACATCCCACCAAATAACGCTGCTCTTTGCTGAATGGAGAGAGTGAAGAGATGGAAAAAGACATTTCAAAATCCTTTAAAAACATTCAGGATGAAAAGAAGCACCATCTTTGAATGCATGGTTTTCTGGGTCACTGTTCAGCTTCATGTCCACATCTACTTAATCTACTTAAGGGGAATATTAATAATGATTTGCCTGTTTCTGTATTAAATAAAAGGAGACAGTGGAGCAATAATGCAGCTAAAAAACAACATTGAATTGACATCACTAACTACACTATAAGAAATAATTAGGTCTGGTTTGTATTATTATTTTAAAAAATTAAGCTCATGGGTGATTGGAGGGGTGTGATTGCCCTTAGTGTCAAATTTGTAAGCAGCATAATAATAATAATAATAATAATAATAATAATAATAATAACAACAACAACAATAATTCTGCCATATTCAGCTTCTTTTTGTGTAGACAAGTCCTGGACATTTGACACTTGTCATGACAAAATCCTAAAGCAGTTGGCAGTGACACACCCACAAAAAAACCACAAGATGGCTTCTTCTTCGTCACTGGATGGATTTGGTGGGACTCTAGGTGATAAGTCAGTCTCAATAACATGGCTGCACATTTAATATTTCAATGTAAAAAAAATGTAAAAATGTAAATAAAAATTTAGCAAAAGCATTTTAGCTGAGTCACATTTGGGCTCTTGGGGCCACACGGTGGTGTACTGGTTAGCACTCTCGCCTTGCAGCGAGAAGACCCGGGTTCGAGCCCCGGTTGGAACAAGGGCCTTTCTGCATAGAGTGTGCATGTTCTCCCCATGTGTGCGTGGGTTCCGTCCGGGTTCTCTGGCTTCCTCCCACATTCCAAAAACATGCAATGTGGGGAATAGGTAAATTGGACACCCTAAATAGACGATAGGAGTGAGTGTGAGAGTGAATGGTTGTTTGTCTCTATCTGTGTGTGGCCCTGCGATGGACTGGCGAACTGTCCAGGGTGTACCCTGCCTATCGCCCGATGTAGCTGAGATTGGCACAGCACCCCCCGCGACCCTCTGGCAGAGGATAAAGCGGTAGATGATGACTGACTGACATTTGGGCTCTTTATTTCTTATTTTTGGGAGAACAATATTTTTTACACAGTTTGTTCGAAAAATTATGTCTTTGAAATGACAGCTTCCTAGTTCATAAATGGTCTAAAATGACTAATATCGGTATGGGTAGATACTCGAGCTTGGGACATCAGTATCAGTATTGGACACAAAAAAGTGGTATCATCCCGTCCCTACTAATTTCAGCTGAAACTTCATATTCTGCGGGGGCCAATAGGGGGCCCCATAACTAATGTTTTAACCCATGACCCACCAATCATTTAATTAATACGGCCATGACGCTCAAACTACAAGTCACTTTATCCTCAATGTCAAGTGTCCATTTCACAATTTATGAACCACAGAGTGTAGCTGTATTATTAAAACGGAAATAACCAGTCACACAGAAGGAGTTCGTGTCAGTGAACAGCTCGAAACCACGTTATTAATTTAAAAAAAAAAAAACAAAAAAAAAAAACTACTTACTTCAACGCTTCCTCCTCCTTCACACTCCAAATCCAACTCCAGGTTATCGTAGCGATTCTGTCAAAACATTACCGACGCGTGATTTAAAAATATGACAGCAATAACAACAAACCGAAAAACCAGACCTTTTCAAATATCTGAGTTGTGTCGAGGAGGTCAAACTACAGAGATATCGTTTTTTAACTAAACTCACCATCTCCGTGTGTCTTTGATCACAGTTAAGCGATAACTCTGTGAACAGTCGTTAGTGGATTAAAATCCCCAGCGGTAAATGTTTAAAATGCCCAGCAATGAGTTTATTTACGTCCTCGCCATTGTCCCTGTGTCGAATACTGACGTTTGTTGGATGTGGAGTTGAAGAACCTCCCTCTACTCCTCGGTCTCTTCTCTTCCTCCACGGTGACGAATACATGGAGACTTCCCACTGTGACACTTGTGATTTATACACCTCTGTTTTTTTAATATAAGTTCGTATTAAAGTTTCATAAATGGCGTGAAAGAAACACAGATAGCCAAATTAAAAATAAATAAAATTAAAGACTTTATTTTAAAAGACAAGTCTATTTTTTATGTACATACACTTCCTTCAGTTTGTCAGGCTTTTAATATAACTTGTTTTTTAAAAAACGAAATGTTCCTGAATGTTGAATAAAGACGGAAAAAAAGAGCGAGGGATTAAACATTTTTAAATAAAAAACACACCTGTTGTCGTCCATGACAGGGCGTGTCTGTCTCTCTTACCTTGGAATGTGCTGCGTTCAAGTGCTGCTCGGGAAACTCAGTCAATTTCAGGACTGTAAAACCATTTTTGGCCTGCAGTGGATGAAATACGCATTTATTGACTCAATAAATAACACATTTGTTTCTGCAAAGAAGCCTAAAAATATGAAAAACTCAAAAAGAGTCAGTTTTATTGCAAGCTATCCATCAATCTGTCTTTTTTGTATAAATGTATATGAAGTGATGCATCCTTTATCAACACTACTCATCCAATAAGAAATACACATTATTATTTGGAGGTAAATCCATGTGGTCACGTCAGTTCTGACAAATGTGGCAAAAATGGTAGAGAAGCTGATAATTTTAATAAAGCACATGAGCAAAACCCGAACTTTCCCCATCAATGTTTTTTTCTTTTTAAAGGTGACATAGACCGGAAGCTCCAATTAACGCTGCGTTTTTGTGTGTATCTGCGTCATTACCTCGTTTATGAAACCCTAAAGTTTCAGAACAAACAGTTCAGCCACTGCTGAGAAAATAGTGTTGTATTGTTTTCCTGGGCTCTGCGAAGCGGATCGACACTTCCTTAATTTGATGTCGTCATCAGAAATCCTCACCACCGTAGCGCCTCCCGGTGCGGGCACTAGTCCGGGCACATCCGGTTGCGTACATTCAACCGCAGAAGAAGAAGAAGAACTAGTCTCGTTGTAGCTGCTGAGATGCAGAGCATCCACCGTGCCAGAGGGGGAGCTGTGTATCTGAGCGCTGGCCTATCTATTACGTCACTTCCAGGTACCTGGCCAATCACAGGACAGTAGGAAAGCTCTCGTTGGCTGGCCAATCACAGCAACTGTTTGGTCTGCAACAGCGCGGCTGACGAGAGCGTCAGCGAGGAGATATTTTGATCGGCTCGTTTGCAGCGATTAGGAGGTTTTTAATCATGAAAACAAGTTAATATATGTAAGTAGACCTCCATAACTAACATATATGTGTGATACAAGCATTCTATGTCGCCTTTAACACATATCTATTAACTTGGTCAATGGAAAAAACATGCACTGAATTTTTCTTCATACATTTGTATTGGTATTGATTTATAAGCCAAATTCAGTGTAAAGCACTTTTGTTTACTCAACACGTTTTACTGTGATTCATTATCTCTTAGGTCAGAGTTGTAAAGGCATTAGGTGATAAGCAGTTTTAACAGACTGTCATTCATGGTTCACTGCTACCATTAGCAGGTTGGTGGTGGGTCAATCTACTGCTACCATTAAACATGTCAACTCACAAAATTTTTCATTTTCATTTACACAAAAGATTCCACAACATGTTCAGGTTTCACTAGATTTTCTTGTATAATAAATATCAAACCAAACAGTGAAGTGTCAAGTGCAATTACTTTATTGTCAAAGAACTTACAATTCATAATTAATAATTAAATGCCACTTCAAATTATTCATATCCCACATTCCTATTTTTTAATCAATAAATGAAAATAACATGACTTTTATGCTTGTCATTTTTTATACTTGCTTGTTACATTAGCAAGTTTTAATTCATCCAAATTAAAGGCACGTAGCAGCATGGCATAACTCAGCAGTGCAACTATAACATAGATTATACACTTGTATGTGATGTAAATATTTCCATATAATGTGTTATAACTTGTATTTTATTGCACATCCACCACCATTGAACCAAAAGTTTCCCTTCATATTTAGATGTAGTGCAACAAAGAAGCCTCCTTTCTTTTCCCCAAATTATTCCTTCCAGGAGAGAAAGTACAGCTTTCCCTGCCCGTCAGCACAAACAAGTTCAGTAGGTTTTTCTGGATTCACCTCCAAAACCAGGACAGGACCTCCACACACAAACATCCCCACCTGCAGGGGGAAGACGAAGACAGTGAGACACACAAAGAGGAAAAAGTTGTTGAAAGAAACAAATCAAATGTTTAAAATATTACTTCAGAGGGGGATGGATGGTGTCAGTATTTTACTGACAAAATCTCAAAGATTTTCACAAAAGACACTATCTTTATAAACAGATTTATGCATCAGGTGTATAAAAGACCGACCTGTTTCTTGGTGATTCTGTCCCACAGCTTCACCGTCCTGTCAACAGAAGCTGAGATGATGGTGCTGCTGGTGAGTCTGAGAACACTGATCTTGTCACTGTGAGCCTGTGAGGACGAAAACATCATCAGAATCATTGACAAAAACATACAAAATAAAGCTGCCACAATACTGAATATCTTTTGATTTATATGCTTAAAAGAAAACCAATACTTGGTATCTCTAAAAGCAATATTTCACTGTATCGATCTCTCACCCTAGCCCTAATAAACAGTGCATTATATTTTATATTTTATAAATCATAACTGTCATATAAATGAAGGTGTAAAACTATTTATTTATGTAATGTATAGAGCAGTGGTCACCAACGTGGTGCCCGCGAGCAGCCAACGAGGTGCCCGTGGGCTCATTTCACTTCACCTCACTTGCATGTATCCATATGATCACTGAGTAAAATGTCCTGATATTGTTTATAAAAACTGTGATAATCATTAGGAGTAAGCACTGGATTTAATGTGTATGCAATTAAATGCATAATATTTATCATTTAAATGGTAAATTGCATAAAATGTTAATATGGTAGCCCTCCATATTATTCTCTACCCTTCAGGTAGCTCTCGGTCTCAAAAAGGTTGGTGACCCCTGGTATAGAGGAATTAGGTAGCTGAATAAAATGGTTATTTTTGCACAACTGCTGTATAAAAATATGCACTAAACTCTTATTTTCTGTCTCTTACCGATTTACATGATGATGACGAACCCTCTGACGTCTGACGGAACCACATGTTACCCCTCATGTCTCCCCACACCACAAACTCTGAAAGAACATTCAAACCATCAGACAATCACATTACAAAGAAAAATAAATAAAAATCTGGCTTTTTTAATTTGCGGATATGGTTTCTTTTTCTTTTTTTTCTATTTTGATTTTTGTATTTTGTACCTCCATCCACCGTTGCAGCTGTTATGGAGATCGCATTCTTCTTCTTCTTCTTCTGCTTCTTCTTCTTCTTCTTCTTCTCCTCCTCCTCCTCCTCTTCGTCCTCCTCCTCCTCCACCTCCTCCTCCTCACTATTTAGGTTCATCTGGGTGAAAGCTGAACTGAGAGAAACCTTAGGGTTCATGACAAACTGAGGAAAAAGAGGACATATGTATATATTAGCATTAATTTTTACTAAAAAAAAAAGTTGACAATAAACAGTGTATTTATATTCTCAAAACTAATTCTATTTTCTTCACTTCTTTATCCTCATTTCTTCAGAGATGTTTTCTACTGACTTTAATAGGTGATGGCAGCATGATAGGAGTGAAATTATCAGTTTGAGTCAGCTCACAAGAGAAGCCACCATTTTGGACCTCCATGTTTTTACAATAGCCCACAGTGGACAAACTAAAAACATCTGAAACATCTTTGAGGGCTACTTATAGCGCTTTTCCACTACATAGTCCTGGCATACTTTGGCATTACAATATAGTAGCTCCTCAACATGGGCGGGATCAAAACAGCACGGCTGCATGAAACTGTTGTGAATACATTTTACACACGACACACACAAACTAGTGACTAGTGACTTGTAAAGCAGTTGTTTCCAGTGTAACTCAATCATTAGAATCAGTTAATTAAAAAGATTTGTACAGTTCTTCCTGCATGACTGGAGCACAGACTCCGTCTGACACAGTCACTGGACTGAAATACAGCGGCATGGGTTGTGATACGGCTCGCCACTTTCGATCGCAGGCTTTCAGCAGTGCTGTCATTAAATACACCAGACTCCTCTGATGAATATTGACATTTTAGACATTTCCGTGCTAAAAGTTGGATATTGACGCAAGTTTTCAGGATTTGTGAAGTCTTTTTAACTGAGCATTGTTCGTTGATTCTTGGGTCGGACATTGGACGGCAGTGTGACGACGTCATGCATAGTATCGGCTTGGCTCGCTTGGAACCTCGCCACAACAGGCACTAAAAAAGTACCAGATACCATCACTCATGAGCAAGAAAAATCCTGCCAAGACCAAATTATGGAAAAGTGCCAGTTAGGGATATTTAGCTGCAACATGCAATTGCACCAAAAAGCTCTGCTAAATTTTGCATACTGTACAATTCAATTTAAGATACTTTATTGTCCCATATTTGTCTTGGACTCCAGCTGTGCATTGATGGTGGTACAATAAATAACAAAACAACAAAGGCAATAACACATTAAAAGCACTAAAGCAGCAACAATTTAATATACCTTTAATATAAATAAATGATATTGAGGATATGAGTTAGACTCGATAAAACTCACAATGAAGCCAACGTGAACGTCTCGATCTCCTTCGCCAACGAGCCACACACTTTTCTCGTCATTGCAAATCAAAGTCAAAGGTCGAACTGCGCTGTACCAGCTGCAAAGAAACAATTTTAAAAGTTAATTTAAATTTTTAGCACTTACATTTAAAACATCACATGGACATATCTATATGTTTGGTGAGCACATGGTTTGATACAGAAGTGTTTATATTCATAATGTTTAAACACTGACCAGTCTTGTTGAAGTTGAGTGAAAAAGTCAGCAAATTTCAGCATAAAGCCACCTTCTTAGGGGCCTTTTCTGGCATAAATACTGACCTTGTCAGGACCACCTGGTCCTAATGAACCCGAACCTCATTTCTGAGTTAAGGTATTACTGATGTTGTGGGGACCTAAATCTGTTGTCAGTGACATTATGGGGTCTTGTCTTCCTTTTTGGGACAAAAACCAAGTCCATATAATGTAAATTACTAAATTTTTAGGTGAAGACATGTTTTAAGTTTGGGATTAGGCCAGTAGTAATTATGGTTACGGTCAGATTAAGTCTCCACAAAATGAATGTAAATCAAAACAATGTCATCTGACGTCATGGAAATCAGACTGTGTGTGTACCTGATCAGGTCTGTGAGAAGAGAGCGTACCAGAGCTGATCAAAGTTTTAAAATTAAATAAATGACACTGACATAACTGATCGGGGTGACTGCTGATCTCTGATAAGGAAAAACAAAAATGCCCAGGTCAGCCCTGATCCAGTATCCAGATTTAATCATTTTCAGCACAGATTTCTTAAAACCCTAGATAAAGCCTTAAAAATAACTGTAAAGGGTCTTACTTGTATGAATTGAGCGATCTATTTTCAAGGTTAAGTATCAGCGACTTTTGGTCCACTCCGATCAGACCGGAGCAGAAGAAGAGTTTGACCAGTGTTTCCTGCAAATCGTGCGTGGTAACCTTCACCAGACTGATGACGACAGAAACACAGAATAAAGAAGGTTAGTGCGGGTTATCATACTGATTAAACTGATTCACTGAGGATCAGTGGTCTTCTACTTTACTGTTGATGTCCTGAGCTGGAGAAAATCATTTAGCAAAAGGAAAATACTTTAAAGTTAAGTCCAATGATGTGTTTCTTTATTTGACA
The DNA here is from genome assembly GCF_958295425.1 of Solea solea. Lineage (NCBI taxonomy): Eukaryota > Metazoa > Chordata > Actinopteri > Pleuronectiformes > Soleidae > Solea > Solea solea. Next base: position 4,093,082 of record NC_081134.1, on the reverse strand, counting down.
TGGACATTACATAATGGGATGATTCATTAGAAAATTAGAGTAAAAACATTAAGTGGATGTCAACAAATTAATAAAAGCAGAAATACCTGGATTAAATTAGAGCACCACATGAATGCACAGATTGCAAGGCAAATAATCTGAATTTGAAATTTTCAATTCCACTGTGAGTTTTAGTTCTACATTTTAATTATACAATTATAAATATATTAGAGGGACAAGTGTCAACTAAATAAAATTTAGGACTAAAGACATTTCATATGACAAATTCCAAATTTCAAATTTCATGCAATTAGATGTACAACATTTTCTTATTACAATATATTATAGTGTATCTGAGAAGTACACAACTAACATTTTTCATAGTTATTTTATTTTCTAATGCATATTACAGTTCATTTATTTATTCTTCATTTTCGAACATAGTGATTGTTTAGAAGAGTTCTTTTTACCTTCCAGTGCCATTTTGTTGATTCCTCACCAGCTTCCAAACATCAACGTTACCTTTCATGTAGCTGACGGCAAACTGGTTGTGAGGCATGGAGCAGATCGCTGCGATGCTGTTGTCTGAGGCCTGACACACACACACACACACAGTGTAATTACCATGGCTCCTTAAGGTTAAGACAAATTAAATTCAAGAGTTTCTGAGCCCTTTAAATGCATCTTGGAATTATTGTTAAGATTTGAGTTGTCCAGGGGCAGAGTTGAGGTGGAGACACAGTTTGAGAACCATGGCCATAAGACCGTTTAAAAAAATAAGTTGCCAATTATTTTGACATTTTCAATTAGAATTTGTAAGACTTGACAATTATTCAGGAAATTCTAATACCATTTAAGGCCTTGTTTTTTTACAGCTTTTTAAGGATCCACAGGAACCCCGATTACACAAACAAAAAGCAAACTCATACTCGCACTGTTTTTGTTTTTTTTGTCTTTTGTGCCTTTCCTCACCTGCTTGCGGCAAACCAGTGTGTTGTACTGCCACAACTCCAGCAGACCAGATGAATAACCAGCAAGACACAATTCATCTTTCTGAGAGAAGCAGAGAGCTGTGACATGGTCTGAGCCACTGACAGGACTCTCTGACAAGACAAAACAAAAGAGTTTTCTAAACAAACATCACAACACCACACAATACAGTTGTGTGTATCTATTTTTATCTATTACACGAAGATACAGTGGCATTACTTTTCGTCCATGTCCAGCGTCGCAACGAGCAGTCTTCAGAGACCGTGAGGAATTCTGAGACGCCTGCCTTGCGAACAACTCCATGAATCGCACCGCTGTGACCGTGGAAGGTGCTGAAGTGCTGCATCTGTATGTACACAACAAAGGGTGTTGGAGAGCAGACAAAAAGCTGAAAATGTATTACAATGTCCACTCCTTGACAAGAAGTCCAAGGCCCCATTCAGACCTGGCATTAAAAATCGTCCTCAGTGATTGGATCGCCATTGGACAGTATGAATGTTCACATCTGACAGTAAAGCGCATCCCAATACGTCCACTGTGACCACATATGATTGGATTTGGCTTTCCCTGTCCTTTATTCAATTACACTGTTGTCAACATGTTTGCGTATGTGTGTCAGTCTGTGTCTGCCTGAGAGAAAAACGTTGTCTGAGTCAATCAAAACTCTTCTCACACTGCTGTAACATGACATAAGATTTCAATCATTACAAAAAAAAATATTGTGATGATCAGTGGCAGAAGCTACAAATAAATACATGTATGAGTGCTGCAGTAAAAAAAAAAAATCTGTAAATCTAAATCTTGTGATCAGATCTTGACCAGAACATGTGTGAGTAAACAAAGAGCCACCTAACTGGAGCTTGCAAAAAAACAAACAAAAATATGTTGTACTCTAAAATGAGAGACATATTTGAATGAACTGATTGTAGTTGGACCGACAGACCTGCAGTGGTTTCCAGAGCTGCACCGTGCTGTCATCAGATGCGGTCACGACAGTCATTTCCTCTGGGTTTACCTCTATGTTTTTATCTGAAAACCAAGTATTTTGAAAAAAGTAGATTAACATCAAACAAGGCTTAATGACTCAATGCACCCGAACAGTGTGAGCAGTGCCCCCCAAATTTGATTTGGGGGGCCCCCCTCCCACCACGCGGAGTCTCCTGTGCTTGATGTCACACTATAATGTTACATTATCAATTGTATTAATGCAGACGGATAGTGAACTATTGTCCCCCTGGACACAGATGCATGAGGACCACCCGATTTGTTCAAGAGTGGGGGCAAACAGGAAGGGGGGTCTGGGGGCCCTCCCCATAAAATTCTGAATTTGGTAGATGTGATTTCCTTCATAGCCTTTTGAAGTATTGAGGTAGTGGCTTGGGCATATTGACGTAGTAACGTGGGCTTTGGCTTCAGGGCCCCTTGACCTCTTGGGGCCTGTTCAATAATCCATCCTTGCTCACATGCCAAAAATGTTTTGGGGCTCCCCTTCTAGACTTCTGGCCCTTGGTAGACCCCTGTATTAATATAGTCGCTATTTACACCAAACCAGACACCTTTTAACCTTAGAGGGCACTGAGATCACAGATTTATTTTAAACTTTCATATTCAAAGTGAAGCACTAAGTGTGGTTTACTGAAGTTAAATTGAAAAATAATACAATTCATTCATTCAATCATGTCACTTTAAGTTATTTAATATGTTTAAAAAAAACAACCAAACAAAAAAAAACCCCATTCGATTGGGGGCCCCCTGGTGGCTTAATTAGTTAGTTTGCTTATGCCTCGGGCTGGCCCTGAGTGTGAGAGAGGAAAAGAGAAGCAAATAGAAAACAGATTTACTTGTGCTAGTGAGGACAGAGCAGTGGTGTATACGCTGTTTATGAGCAGGAATGTGGCAGATTTCTGTGCTAGTTTTCCAGTTCCACACATGCAGTGCTCCTTCTGCACAGCCGGAAACCACAAACTGCTCCTGCACACAGAAACAACACAATAGCAAGTGAGCACACAAATTCCTTTATAAAGAAAAAAAGATGTTTTTTCATTTTATTTATTTGTAATTTATCCCTTGAGATGAAACCATCTCATTTCCCTAAAACACAAAACCTGAAAAGTTAACCAATGCTAAATGACCAATACCAATACTACCAATACATCAGATATTGCAAAAAAGAGCTTTGTGATGAGAAGTAAATAAGATATGTTTATTTTTCTTTAGTGAATTTTCTCACCAGACAGCTGACTGAAGTAAGAGGACTCGTCCAGGCGATTTCCCGGAGCTGTTGGCCTGCCTGCAGATCCCAGAAACAAAGCCTGCCATCGTTTGAGGAGCTAATCTGGAAGAGACAGAAGTAGACAAATTATTGGAAATGTCTCTTAGGTCATATCATAATGTAACCTCTAACTTGGGGTATTTACAGTTCCTCATGACACATGTGGAAATAAAACGAAGAGTCATTACCACACAGTCTGGAGTCCAAACACAGCCTGTGATCCAGTCTCTGTGAGAGTGAAGGAGTGACTTGATAAGAACCGGAGGAGACGCTTTTATGTCCCAAACCATCAGGGCCTGAAACAAACACACGAGGACACACATTCCACTTTCAAATAAATAATAATATTACTTATTATTATTATTAATTATATTTATATCTTTGTGGGGTCAGAAAACTTAAATGGGGTTTTTCAGGGTTAAGACCTGGTTTTAGGATTAAGGTTAGGCACTTATGCCGTATTTCCACCGGCTCTACTCGCGTCGCCCCCTTAATGGCACGGTTTAGGTTGCATCTCCACGACAAAAAAAAAAGTACCAACTCAACATGGAGTGACTAGTGACATGTAAAGCAGTTGTTTTCAGTGTAACTCCTGGTAGTTGTTGGAGATTAAACCACGTGTTTAGGATTGTTAAGTAGTTATAACTGATCTACAGTTCGCCACTGTTCGGCTTGATTTGTGTGTGGGACGTCTCTTCCTGTGACGGCACTTTGACCAATCAGTGGCCAGCAGTCTGACCAATCATCGCATAGTATCTACTCAGCACGCTTTTGGAACCTCCACTGAGCAGGTACTAAAAATAGTACCTGGTACCAGGTACTATGCTAGTGGAAACGCTACTTAAACCGCACCGTGGCGAGGCGAGTACAGCCGGTGGAAATAAGGCATTAGTTGTGATGGTTAAGTTTAGGGTAAGGGGCTAGAGAATGGACTATATCAATGATGTGGCATCACTAAGATATAAAACAAGTTTATGTGTGTGTGTGTGTATTGATTCATTCTACCTGATCTTTTCCACCAGAGAGCAGTTGTCCACCGTCAGGGCTGAAAGACAGACATGTGACTCCGCCTTCGTGGCCTCTCAGCAGTGCGTAAGGCTCAACACAGGGGTCGTCAGCCAAGTTGCTCAAAAACCACAAAGCAATGGTGAAGTTGTCTGAGAAACAGAGAGGTGCAAACAACAAAATATGACTAAAAATGTGGCACCTGAGAAATCTATCATGTAGCCTTGAAACAAATAAAAAAAACACTTTTGTTCTGTGACTGTATGGAACTCCCACCTGAAGCTGTAGCCAGGTAAGTGGAGTTTTGAGCCAGAGCAAGGATGACCCCTGATTGCGCCGAAAACATTCCCAACATTTTCAGGCCGCTCATCTCCCCGTCCGCTCCTATTTCTTTCTTCCACACTCTCAGGCATTTGTCGCTTCCTCCAGACACCAGCAGCTCAGGTTCGGTCTGCTCTGCATCCAAGACGACCCACAACATGCAGAGGATGGACAAATCCATGACCGTGGAGGCCCAAATCAGCTTACCTGAATTGAAATATGATGAATTATGGTCAATCAATGTAACATCCTTAGTATATCTGTGTAGAAAATCTAATTTTGACACTACTCTGTTCCATTAATAAAGAAAATAAATAAAGACATGTATTTACCAAAACCCTTTTACAACATTTGTCTTGAAGTGATTTTCAAATACAGAATTAAAGTAAGTTAGCAAATACAGACATGTGTTATTAAAAAGTGTAAAATAAAATTCAAACAAAGGTCAGTGACAGTATCTTAAATCATGGCATATTATTCAGTCTGGACGGTACTTTTTTGCTTCAATATTATGCGACTGTAGCTACCATAGACTGGATATAAAAATGAATGTATGTGACGTTGATATTGATGTATGTATTCAGGTTTTCTTCAATAGAACATGATGTCACTTTTGTAAATGTTGTTTCCGTTTAGAGGAAAATAATGAGGGGACACCTGTGTGACTGACGACTGGTATTGTCCAGTCCAGGCTTCACAATGAGTTAATTTTTCAACTGAACTACTATGTCCATGTTTATATATAGTCTATGGTAGCTACAAATAAAAATTTTTTAAAAGCCATTCCTCCACTTTTTTTGACCTAGCATTTGCAAATCAGTGCCTTCCAGGAATTTTCACAAACATGGTTATTTATAACACTCAACAGTGCAAAATCACCTGAGTCGAGGTTAAAGACTTTAATGCCTTTGCCGTGGTATCCCACAGCAGCAATGTGTCCATTCACAGCCACGCACAGTGCAGCAGGGACAGAGTTTTCAGTCTTCAGTTTCTTCAGAGGAGGCTCCTGGTCACACTGAATAACACAAATTGATATTAGGACAAAGCTTTCACTGGACATCCATTCTTCAAAATCCTTAATAACCTTTTTTTTTCTTCACTCTCTGGCTGCTCACTAATGATGTTTTAAAACGTGTATCACCCCGAAGCAAAACAGTGGTAATGAAATGCCTGTGTCATGGTGATCAGCTACGTGACATGAATGTAAAAAGCAGGTCGGGGTTTGGATGAAAGAGCAACAACTTACTTGATCACTTCTTAACTCAGTGATGGAGCGACCGAGTCCTCCTGACCAGAGCTGGAGCTGTTTCATAGGAAAACAAGAAAAAAACACTAAGAAACCACAGCCATCAGGAGATGACATGTTGTGATACCCTTTGTCTATAAATGTAATCCTTATTTTAGCATGTGACACTGCTTGGCTGTAGGATCTGTAGTTTCTTTCTGGTTCAGCAGTAATTATGTCAGTAAAGTAAATATATTATTATGATCCAGGTTCAGACTCACAGTGTGATCTGAGCCGGCGCTGAGCAGCATGGCTCCTCCATCCAGGAAGGTGAGGACTTCAGTGGCTCCAAGGTGAGCCTGGAAACATCCGACACAGGTGGAGGTGGGCACCGACCACACCCGCACCTCTCCAGATATGGAGCCGGAGCAGAGCATGGAAGAGGAGGAGGAGGAGAAGGAGAGACTACGCACTGAGTGCTGGTGACCAGACAGGGGCTGTGGAAACAGGAGCGTGATTCATAATTAATAAAAATACTCATTACAAAACAAATATAGACCATATACTTATAAACAAAAAGGGTTATTAGGAATCTTTTACAGCACATTAACATTTTAAGACAATGGATATTTAAAAAAAGTATAATTTATGGGGGAGTTTTTCATTTTCTTTTTGGGATAATCAAAAGTAAACCTTGGGCTTTGGCCTTGTTACTCTTTTATTTATAAATTTTTCTTTACTCTATATATTTTAGTGTCTGTCTTCACTGTGCACTTTTTAAAACACTACAGAGTTCCTAGAGGATAAATTAAGATGTTTGTGTCAATCAAATCTGAACTTTAGGTGCATTACATTAGATTTTACAGAAATATTTGTCCTATTTGTGGAATTTCTATTTGATAGTATTTACTAACTACTACCAAGTCCTATAACACAGTTAAAAAATAATGACATTTAAAGGGGATTTGGGCATATATTATACTTCTTTTCACACCTTTAATTTGAAATAATTAGATCAAGCTGGCTTCAGCTCCTTATACACACAACACACAGCATTTCTCTCTTCGCTGTGACTCACAGATTGAGTTTTATTCTGGAGCCAGTTCCACACGATCACCTCCCCATTCCAGCACCCAGCAACCAGCAGCCGACCCTCGGGATCAAAGGTCACACAGTTCAGAGGACTGGAGCTGGGCAGAGAAGCCACCTCTTGACCTTTAGCCGATGACCAGACCTGATGAGCAGAAATATCACAAAACATCAACCAGGATGGATAAAACCCCCCCAAAAAAAACAGTTGATGGCACAATTTCATAACAGCAGATATTCACATCTCCATTATAAGACTAGTTTTCCATAAATATCATAATTTCTGCTTTGTTTGCCTTCTCTATATTCTCTTTAAAGCAATATACTTTTCACATACATTGTAATCACATACAATAAATGTGACTTAAAAAGGCCACTAACTGACAAAATTAGCAGTGAAATTCAAGTATACAACGAACAAAATTTTTTATATGATTTGTTTGGGACCAACTTTCAGCGTGAAGTCCAGAGACACAGTTGCAAGGTGCTTATCGTCTGCAGTGACATCACTCGCTGTTATTGTGTTATTATGGCCCTCAATGAGAGCAGTCCTGCAAAATAAACATCACTTTGTTAAAGCATCAGTGACCTCTTTTGTATCTAAAGAAGAACCAGAATGTTGGACAGTCTAAGGTGTAGTTCTTGGATCCTCCCACCTGCAGCCACTACTGACGTCCCACATCTCTATACGTCCATCAAAGGACGTCGTGGCGAGATGTCCATCCTTCAGAAAGATGCCGCTCGAGATGCCATCGCAGCTGCTCTCCAGCGACTTCACCATCTGCTCACGGGCAGGAGAAAGTTGACATTAATTTAAAACATCACATATTGATATTAGTGTGTTTGCGTGCTGGGAATCTTTCTCAGGGTGTATAAAATATAATTTTGGTTAATGATCAGCTGGATTTAAGATTAGAGGAACCCACTGGGCCACATTCACCAACCATTTTTAAGAATGTGTTCTTCCCATATGACACATAAAACCCTGAAGTGAATCTGTGTTCACACCTTTCCCGTCTGCGTGTTGATGACATGCAGCGTTCCCTCTCCAGTACCAACCACCATCAGCTCCCCGTCTGCACTCATGACCACACAGGTCGGTTCAGAGGAGAAGGTCGACACAAGCTCACTGCAGTGAAACACACAAGAACACTGATGTGTTAATGACAAATAAAATTAAAAGCTCTATTCGATTACAGCTCTAATCTGCTTACCTGGGCTCTGCAACAGTCTTATCTTTGTTCAGCCACTCCACTACCCTGATGCCTCCTTTTCCCACCAGGCCTTTTGCCCAAGTGTGAGCAGTGGTGCCTGGAGGCTCGTTGAAGGCCTGCTGGATGAAAAGAGCAGGGTAGGAAGAGAGCAGCGCAGAATGGCGTAGCAGAAAACTCCAGCAGTCCCCTACACGACCCTCCAAGTCAGCTGAGAGGGTGAAGAGAGGGTGAAATGTGAATGAGGACTAAAACACATTTTGACAGGAATATTTGGGTAAAATGCAATGTGAACTCACAGGAGGTTGAAGACTTGCGAATCTTATCTGCAGGAGAAGCAACATTTCAAACAAAAGAAGAAAATTGGCATTTAAGAATATTAGCATTTAAAAAAAAATCACCCAAATTATCAATAGTATATGTGCCACATTTATCATTATGCATACTTACAGTGCAGGCTGTAGGTTTCCAGGAGGTGGTGCAGGAGGCCTTGGTGCACATAAGCATACAGGAAGTAGTAGTTGGACAGCAGGGAATAGAGAGCATCCGTCTGACCACTTTGAATCTGATCAAATCCAAATACATGCAAAAGTTAAAATCTAACTTTTATCAGTGACTGGACTTCTTCACTTAATGTATGCTGTGCCACAGGTTTTAAAAAAAGCCCATTAATGAAAAAACAATGTGTACTGCTTCATCAAAGAATCATATCTGAATTACTTTAAAGGTCTAGTGTGTAACATTTAGGAGACTTTATTGACAGACTATTGACAAACACTTTAGTTGGAAGCTTAGAATGAGCTGTTTATATGTACTTTAACGGGGTGTTTCCACAGCAACCTAAACAGACAAATCAGCTGAAGCACACGTCACATTTTGAAGCAGATGCTAACGGTGTAAAATTACACACTTTCTAAAATGTGATGGCCACCATAGTTGACCTGCATTTTTCCAATTCACTCTCTCACCATTGGATGCCACTTATTCTGACCCAGTGAAACTTTATTTGATGCAAAAGCATCAACTAATATTTAAAGCTGGGTATATGTGTCTGGAAAAGCTGGAAATAGTCTACATTTTGTAAAAGGCAACCGATACATCCTGGCTAACATATGCCAAGGCTTCTGAGGTGTCATTGAGAGCAAGGGTGTGGTAGGCATAAATGAATGGTGACAAACCAGGCTTAAAGGCAGGTGCATAATGGCGTTGGTCTCAGTGTGAAAGAAGGTCTCTGTTCCTTGGGGGTCAGCGAGCGTCCACAGGTGAGCTGTGAAAAGAGGCACAATATCGGGCGAACCACTGCAGTGACTTATACTTAAGTTTATTCATAAGAAACAAAGAGGGTTTCATTTACCAGCCAGTGCGCGGTGAGCTTTGGTCCTGCTGCTTTCTTTTGGGAGGAGAAATTCTTCAAAGGCCTGTTTCACCACAGGGTTTGTTAGAACCAGCCAGTCATCAATTTTGTAGCAATGAGACGGATCGATCAGACTGCAGGAAGCAAATCAAATAGATTTAGAAGTGATAATAACACATTAAAGCAATTACGCATGTGATTAACCCACACACATGTTCTGTTATTATGATTTCCTCCTGATGAAAACCAGGGGCAATCACATCTGCTGTATCCCAATTATGTTTTCCCAAGGGTTTAGCTTTGAAAATATACTAAAAAATACATTAAAAAATATGTACTTCTGTACAGCTCGCAGCATCACTGTTTCTATTTAACGCATAACTTTAGGAAGCTGCTGCGCATGCACACACACACACACACACTCTCACGCAAGCACCTTTGTAAACTCTGCACCATAAGGGTGAAGGTTGCCATGGGGACGCGTCCTTTGGGCTTCCTGGACAGTTGAAGCACTTCCTGCCATGACACCTGCTCGCCACATGAGGACAGGTAATTGCACGTGTTCAGGACAGAGTACAAGTCTCTCTCCCTCAGGCCTGTGCATCAAGAACAGAACATGAGTTCTCAAAGGCAGCTATGCAACAATGTATAATATATATCTCCCTGATTTAAGTTGTCTTACCATTGGGGCTGACAGTGAGAGCTGCCAGGGCCCAGCGGAGTCCCAGCATGCCTCTGTGTTGAGAGCAGAGTCTGTCCAGGCTGTGCTGCACCAGCTGGCTCAGAGACGGAGGTAAACCTTGCACAGTTTCCTTCAACTGAGACATTAAGAGGGTAAAAGTCTTAAATCACAGGTACTAGCCACAAGCATAAATACTGACCTTGTCTGCACCAGTAGTCCCTATGGGGTTCTAATGGTTCTAATGAGTCGGAACCTCATTTCTGAGGAACTGGTTGAGTTAAGATTTGAATTGTGGTTAGTTTAAGTTTAGGGTTAGCTGTTTACTGGTTAAGATTGGGGATTAAATATAAATGTGTAATGAAAAAGAATATTTAGAATATGTAGAAGTCTCTAGACTAAGAGAAGGCAGACCTTATCAAAGGAAGCAAAGTTCTTGAGGTCCTCACAGGCCAAGTGCAGGTAGAGAGGACTCCCTGCTCCTTTCTTCATGATCAGGGTTTGGAGCTGCACAAACAGAGCATAAATTTAGAGGGAAAACTAAAACAATAGCTTTAATACACACACTAAACTGTTTCTGGGGAGAACCTGGTTGTTGAAAGCAGAGTCACTGAGCTTCTTCCCAAAGGTGTCCAGTCCCCTCTGAACTATCTTCTTGCGGTCTGGCACAGTGAGCTGTCCCAGAGAAAACAGGAAGGTGTTTCGCTTCTTGGCCAGGGTTTGCAAAAGAGCAGCTTTAGACGCGACGCTTACGACCAAACACACACTCTGACAGGAAAGAGAGAAAGTACTTTTAACACAGAACTGCTTTTGTATCAACACAGAATTTAATAATGTAACTATCCATTTGACTCACCTTTGTAAGTTGCTCTGGTATCCAGTCAGAACTAACTTGACCTCCGTCGTCTCGGACTTCATCCACCCCATCAATGATCAGTAGCAGAGGTTTGTTTCTCTTCACGTCGCTCAACACAGAATGAAATTCTGACAGCAAATCTCTGGGAAAAGCAAAATCATACGTGATCGCCAACGATATTGCAACGGCTTACTCATCTCAACTGTTTTGAAGAAAATTAAACATCTAATCACTTGTAGGAGTGGGGAAGAGGCAACTGCTGCTCAGTATCTTTAAATTTCCTGAACCACTGAATGAGGCAGCGCAGAAGGTTCTCAACAGAGCGTGCTGATTGGCTGGCAGCTGTTGAGTAGGAGATGACATCACAGGCGAGTTTATTCCTGGACTCGACTCCAGTCCTGAGGGCGTCTGCGAGGGCAGCCTGTGTGCAGACAAACGCTGTAAATGTTTTGGAAGAGTTTATTTTTACTAAAGTGTAAAAGTGTGTAAAAGTGTCCAGTATGTCAGAATGGTGAAAACTGAAGATTCCAATAAAACAGAGGATCATCGCAATCGGGACATCCCTACAGATGAGTCCAAGTGAATGTTTGTGACTTATTTAAAAGGATTCCCTCAAGCGGCTGGGTCTTTTACACATTTACCATGAACACAGTTTTTCCTTCTCCAGGTCCTCCCTCCACAATCATCAGCCCTCCTTTCGTCTGGACCTGCTCCACCATCTCTACAGCTGCGGTTAGTAGCTTCCCTCTGCCAAAGAACTGCCTCTGCAGTGCTCCCTGGTGCACCTCCTGCTCAGTCACATCTGCTGCATCCTCAGCCTCGTCGTCCTCCTGCCAGATAAGGAAAATGATGAAATGACTGCCCTTGTTGATTTGAAATTACACTTAAAATAGTACATAAGTACATAAAACTGGATTCTTGTAATTTTACTGGTTTCATTAAGATTATTTGGGTTTGGAAAGGAACTAAAATTAACTAACTTCCACAAACTGTTTCATGACTGCGACCCACAGATCTTCCAGCACAGCTTTACCAAAGTCCTCCAGGTTTTTCAGATATGGTTTTCCTTCCACAACACCACCCCACTTGCATGAGTAACTGAGACACAGAGACAGACATATTGATTGATTGGTGGTAGAAGTTTTTTGAACTGCTATAGTGATATTATCACTGACAGGACTCACTTTTCAGTGACCTTGACATCACTTTCTCTGATCCTACTTTTCAAAGAGGCCATTTTAGCCTCAGCCCCCTGGGATTCAGGTGCAAAGTCCGATCTCCAAGCCACTGGAACTGACCTGAGACATGGTGGAGAAAAATTCAATGAGGATACAAAATACACAGTCATGTAAACTGTGAAGAGAAAAATCAGTAGGAAATGTGATGAATGACTATACGTACGTGGTGATATCTGGATCTCTGAAGAAGCAGAGCATTCGCTGGTTAAATGTATCCGGGAAAAGAGCCTCAAACTGACGGATCTCCATCTCTGTCATGGACAGACCTGCTGGGGCCGATTTTAGCTGCACACAGAAGAAAAGCACAATTATTCCCTTCATTTAATGTGTAAAATTATGTAAGATTATTTGTATGCCACATGCGTGATAAAATTGACAATTGATTAACTATTGAACTTCTGTGATTATCTTTGAGAAAAAAAAAAAAAACTTGCCATGTTACTGCTGTTCTACATTAACAGCAGTAAGCAAGCATTTAATGACAAATTAAATGCTGTACATATTCTTTTTCTTTTTATTTCATCACTTCTGCTCTTACCCATTTGTACTGCGGCAGGTCAGGGAGGACCGGTGTGGAAGACACCAGGCCATACCTCTCCCCCAGGATTGCCACCATCATCTGGCAACGACACACCTCTGACAGGCACAGCTCTGTGGCTCGCCCTGACTCCTCCTCCGTCACACCCCAGCGCAGCTCCACTTCCTGCAGGTACAGGCAGTGCGATGCAGCCCGACGCCGGAGCTCTGGGAAGACACTCCGCACCAAGATGTCGCGCTCGGCGTGCATGTCTCTGAAGGTGGAGGAGATAAACACACGCACACACCGCCACCTGGTGAAGGAGGACAAATTTGGTTGTTTTATGCTCGATTATTGTATTTATGTGCTTCATCAACATCAGAAATAAAAATTACAATCACAATGACAAAGTAGCAGAACGACTGTATCATTTAATTGTTGTTTACTGTGAATAGCTCTCTCTATTTAAACAATTGAATGCATAAAGAGAACTGGTGTCTTGTTTTTGTCTTTCCCTGCAATATTGCCACACTGCACAGTAAGAGACTGATGCATTTCACATCACGAGTCATGGAGGCAAGGTGAAAGCACAGCAGCTACATAGTGCTAGTAAAGTGAGATGGATGCAGACAGTTGGACTATGGCTGGAAATACAAAGAAGCATTATAAAAGTTTCACAGGTAGATTCTGCTTGTAAAAATAATCCTGCATGTTCAGAAGGGCTGCACAACTAATAGCGATCATGACTGTGGCTGCTGTTACAACAAAACATGAATCTAAATTTCCTGAATCCAGTCACCTCTAGAAAAAAACTTTACAATATGCAACAGATAAGTTACTGAAAAAATAGAAACAAAAGTCTAATCCCAGCTCGTTCATAGGTTCTAGAATATTTTTGTAATTACTCAGAAGAAGATCTGAACACAAGTTTCTATGGTGTTTTAGAAAATGCAGGGGAAAAATTACCTCAACTTGGGGCTGGCTGGTATTGGGACAACACTGTTTGTGGTGTGAGGACTTTTTGCTCCTGCAGGTGGTGGGACCTTATATAGTTTGTCCAAATGCTCCACATGATCCAAAAGCCTTGAAGATCCCCGTTCTGCCACAAACCTGGTGACACAATCACAAAATAAATACTTACTTATAGACAGCAATTTTTCTTTTAATAAAATAGATTCAGTTCCAAAAGAAAAACATGTTGTTCATCTCCTTTTGATGACAGTAATATTATAATGTAACATGTCCATTCAAATGTGACAAAAAACCAATATTATTACATTTTAAAAGAGTAATCAGTAACTTATTACACATCCTGAGTAACTAAGCCTCTAAGGCTCACTAATTGGAGATGATCTTCCAATCTCACATTCAGAAAGGAAATAAATAAATGAAATAAATTCCTACACTTATGAATATATCATATTCAGATTGACAATATATTTCACATTCATTACATGCAAATCAACTTTAGGAAGAAAACAAGATATTAACAAGATGCTTTACCTCAGGATTTGCTCACTGAAGCCCATTATCGCCACAGTGTTCCTGTCATAAACGCTGTCATCGTACCTGGAACTAGTCAACACCACAGTAGATGCATTAGAAATATGATAAGAACTGGAAAAGTAACAGAAAATATTTTAAGTTAACGGTTATTATGGATGTTTTTCAGCAGTGGTGCTGGTGTCCATGAGGATGTGGCCCATATTCATTTAAGTCATAAAAGGTTTTGAATTAAATTGCCCAATATTCATTAGAGATAATTCATCTTTTGTCTTTTATATCTTAATAATGCGGCTTTTGGTGCTCACTTGTGCAAGTTAAAAGTGGCAATCTGTGGTGACAATATCAATCTTCAGGAAACATTCAGAGTCTAATTTTCAGCACATTTTGTTCAGTTACTGTCAAGCTACTGTTATTGGTGTTGGCTTCTGGGAGATGTCGGTACATGTAGCAAAGAAAAGAAAATATAGAAGAAAAATTATACGTTACCCCTCTAATAACATTTTCACAAAGAGGGCTTTGTTGTTTCTTTCTTTCCTGTAGCAGTTGACGGTGTAGTTGACATAACGGTCCCAGCCTGTACCCACGACGATGATGTTGTCGATCTGAGGCAAGTAAGTGACTTTGAGCATTGCGTGGTTGTTGGTGTATTTCAACTGCTTTCAGAACTGCCAACGTTCAGATTTTATGATTGATTAATCAGTTCTCTAAATGTTGCCAGCTTCTTAGAAGTGAATATTTTCTGTATTCTTTTCTCCACATGACAAAAAAAATCATAAAAAATAAATAAATATATATTTATGGGTTTATGGAGAAAACAAGACATTTGAGAACATCATTGTTTAGAGGTTTGAAAAACACTGGCCAACATTTTTCAACATTTTATGGAACAAACGATTATTAAAGTACAAACCTTGTTCTCGCTTAATATTTTCGGAAGACAATCATCCTTTCTGTCACTGTATGCCACCTGCTCACGTGACTGTGGAAGAGAAATGCTCATTAATAAAGGAAATACTGAATTAACAGACATATTGCAACATATTCATCTACAGTATCTATCACTGACGGACAGATCATATATTGTGTATAAAAAGATTGACATAGTTGGGTTGGGTTCTCCCCTAAGACAAATAGCAAAATATATTGTATCTATGGTAAAAATGGATCAACTTTTAATTTGATTTAGCACAAAATTACTAAACATTTTTCTGAAGAGTTATAAGCCTCAATCACTAGTGTCAGGTCTGCTTCTATAGAACGTGATGTCAAAAAATTTGTAAATTTGTAAAAAACATTCCCACTTCGAGTTAACTAGCAGATAAAGTACAGCAGGTATGAGTGGACATCAGTGTGAATGACAGCAGGTATTGTACGATAAGCGCTCGTCAAATCCTGATTCTGGAGGCCTCAAAATGAGAGTTCAAATACTTATGAGTGATGTCACAACCAGTTGCCACTATATACGGTGGACAGATAGATAGATCAATAGCTCGATAGATAGACAGACAGACAAAGAGACTTTTCATTAAATGTTAAAAAAAAAAAGTGAAATCCTGACCTCTATTTGCTTCATGACAATTCTAACATTTTCCAAAAGGACATCAGACTTCAGCTTTACTTCTTCAACATGTTCGTCATTAAGTAAGTAGAGCTGGGAGTCCTCGGCACTGTTCTTGATCATCAAAGAGAGCAGAACTGCCACCTCCATCAGCTGTGGGAGAAGGAGAGGGAGAGGGGGAGGGGGAGAGAGGGAGAGAGAGAGGGAGAGGGAGAGAGAGCGAGAGAGGGGTTAGTTTTTTGGCTTTCATTGTTGTTACTGCCAATCTGGAATAAAACAGGCCTTTACAGAGGGAGTGGTCTTGGACTTCTCCTCCTCCTCCTCCTTTTTCTTCCTTCTTGTAAATGAGACCTTCTGTGCTTCCTCCTCTTCCTCCGCCTCCTCCGCCTCCTCCTCTTCTTCCGCCTCTTCCTTCTCCTCATCCTCCTCCTGGTCCTCCCAATCGTCATCCTTCGCCTCTTCTACCTCCTCCTCTTTCTTATTCTCCTCTTCATCTTTTTGCTCAGGGTCCGGCGGGAGACAGAAATCAACTTTCGGGGCAGCATTCCCAATATTGTAACGTAGCATGTAGCTGGAGAGGAGTATAACGGTTCGTCCAGGGAGTGGGGGCACGTTGTAATGGCAGGAGATCTGAACCGCTGTCTCCAGAGCTTTGAGGTAACGTTGCAAGAGATCAGTGGTGTACAGCCTCTGACTGGATCCACAGAAAAAAGCAAATTACTCGACATATTCCTCATAATTAAAAAAAGTAAAACTGGCACTTTCTTGAGATTTCCCCCTAAATCCCTTAACTTCTCACAACGTTATGAATTGTAGATGATGACCGAGTGTCTTTGAACGGACAATTCTTTCACAAAAGTTTGTCACCAAATAGTGAAACACGAACCATCTTTGCTTTGGATGCTGCTGTAATACGCAACCTCACTTGTTACCAATTAACCTGCTCATTGTAAACCTGAGAAAACAACATAATGTGTATCACCTTTTCAGTCTTGTAAACTGTTTTGAGCATGTTGAAGCTTTAAATGTGTTAAATAAAGGTGAAACTAATTCAACAAATTACATATTTGTGTTTTTTTTCTGCATATTGAGAAAGCGTCCCACCTTTTTTTGTAAATGGGTTTTGTAATTATACAACAAATGAATGAATGTAAAAAAACAACAACAACCACAGAAATCCAGATCACTGTGAGTAAAATTTATAAAATATAAGAAAATAAAAATAAAACACTCTTACTTGGCCTTGGTGAACTGGGCTTTCCTGGCCTTGTATTTTTGATAGATGAATGGCACGCCGAGTGTAACCTTCAGCCGGCTTCTGTTGGTCTTCTCCCAGTCCAGACACCTGTTACGCTTGGACCTGGGAATCCCCTTCAGGATTCCCGCCAGGATTTTTGTCACAGAGGGAACTGCCGTCTGTGACGTGGCGGCTACAGGCCAAGGTGGTGAAAAGAAGTTTAAATGTGAACATCAACATTCATCGGCCCAGTACTGCTTTAAAGACATGCTATGAACCAAAGCCTCTTTGACTAACCAGCTCAGGATTTTATTTAACATGACTTTCAGCCATTAATGTTGATAAACCTCACCAAAAGGTTGAAGCTCCATGGTGGCTTTGTAGGCAGCAAGAAATCTGAAGGGAAACTGTCGGCTCTGAACGATGGCTTTCTGTAAATACATCAGAAACACTACTTTGTAAAAGACTTCACGATCTCTTTAACCTCCTCAGGAAAATGTTCAGTGATTTTATAAATCTAATCATTATGTTATGCGCAGGATGTTAATACTAGCTATATAGTTTAATTACAAACTCTGGGTGTGATCGTAAGTGTGAATGGCTGTTTTATTGACCCTTTATTGGCTTTAGTGCGTGCTGTGCTACAGCTCACCTTATTGGTCAGTCTGCTGAGAATCTTCCTATGATGAGCCTCACTGATGCCCTGTGAGATCATGTTCCTCAGGTTCCTCAGCATGGCCATGAATGGCAGAGACTTGTTGTCTGTGCAGCAGAGACATCATTTGTCAATATGTGTCACCATTAACAGATTTGCATTTGAATATTTATAGGTCTGTTATTGTGTGTATGAGGTTTTTTTTATGTTCTTTAGCAGTTAAAATGGTTACTGCAATCCAATTTCAAAACATTGTAGAACATGGTTGCCAAAGTTTTTTTTTTTTAAAACACGGATACCCATACAGATACACCAGATATCATCAAACCACTTTGGTTCATTTTGTCAGGTCAGTATTAGGCAGGAATTGAAAATGTGTCTGTTGTGCCACAACAGTAGATTCATCATTTCTGAGTGAGGGAGGGAGTCAAGCTTGTTAGGGTTGGTAACGTTCGGCATTTCAGACCCAAAGATGAAAGTGAATGTGTTGCCAGTAAACTGGGATTACTAAATGGTTGGTGGTGTGATGCAACAGACCAAAACACCAATCATAATCATAAACATTAACATGAGTAACTGGCTGCACCATTGTAATTTATCATGTTTCCTTAATCTCTGAAAAAAAAAGTATGGCCATTTTTTTTGGTCTTACACATAGGCACTGACAAAACCTTTTTTTCTCATCATTATGCCCTTGGTGCTGGTAATAGAGTCACTCGGTTTTCTGGCAAGGTTATGTGTATATTGCACAGCCGAACAGGAAGTGCCTGTTTACAGACCGATGAGTTTCTCCCAGGTGGCGGCCTTGTTGCCCTCCAGACTGAGCAGGCGCTCCCACGTCTCTGGCTGTTTGAGTTTCATCCGCTGCCCGGCTCGCTCCCTGTCCCATGCACCCCTCATCCCACTGTGGTTGTACGCCTTCAGGTCAGCAGGATACCTGAGACAAACGCAAAGCATGTCACGTTTTAAGATGGAAGCAGAGCAAATACAGAAATACAGAAAATAAATGAATAAAATGCTTAAGGAGAGCAAGAAGGTTGAAACTAGATCAATATGGCGTCGTAGTAACATGTCCGTTATCCCACCATATGATCAGAAATTATTTTTTGATTTCTATAAGATTTAGGTACCTAGAAGATGTAGAAAAAAACTTCCCCAAGATACAGTATAATATGACAGAAGAGAAAGACAGATTTAGTTTAGCCATTTCTTAATAAGCCATTTTCTTAACAATAATCAATTATTATTTAATTCATCAAGAGATTATTATTTATCTTTGCAAGTTTCCACCATTTTTCCAAAAATATGCACGCATGCCTGTGTGTGTGTGTGTGTGTGTGTCTTACTTTTTTCCCAAAATGGCCATAACATGTTCAGCTGGTTCTTTAATGTGAAGCCTCTTGATCATCTTCTTCAAATTGAAGTCACTCTGCTTTTTATCCACCACCACCACCGCTTTTTTTCCCTCCAGCTGCATCTGCACAGACACACACACACACACACACACACACACACACACACAATAAAAGTGTTATTAAAACTATGGCAGAACCACAGAGGAAATGGTGAACTAAAATTAACCAAGGCAACGCCACCAATCTTGAAAAAAATAAAATAAATAATAATATTTCACGACACAAAAGGAGACTGTATTGACTTACAAATTTCTTGAGGAGAGTTGCATCTGATCTGAGCTTGACTGCCCACTCTCTGAGCTGCTCATCGGTTGGTTTCTGAAAACATGAAGAGAGTCGTGCTGAGAACCTTAATCAGAATTGTGTGAATTCAACTGATATTGCTTCAAATGTTGTCACTTATTTAGTTGTCATATATTTTAAGATAAGATATCCCTGTTTTAGGTGGAAATGTGCAGTGTTACAACAGCAGACAGTAAAGACGACAGGCGATCAATAGTAAGCAGGCATAATAAATACCAGGTAGTATGAAAATTATAGAAAAATACTACAGAAAGAGAAAGTTAAAAGGCAAAATTGTAAAGAGAAAGTTTAAAACTAATGAGAGCTGCTGCAACAGGAAGAAAGGAAACAATGTTGAAACAATGAAAAGGTGATCAAATGTAGACTTAAAAACTGCATGAGGAGATAAAACAGAACAATGGGAATTCTTGTGTACCTTTCCTTTGCGGGTTTTGGGTCTGTGTTTGCAGCGGTGTTTGCGTGTGTTGTATTTCGCCAGCTGATACTCGCTGAACTCCTTGAACTTGTCAGCCAATGCTTTCTTCAGGCACATTGGCAATGAGTGGCTGAAGCACTGGACACACAACCGCAGTGTTTAGACAAAACTTTGAAACTTTAAGACTTCATCATAGGGTAGGCACTCATTGACACTCACCGTGCTATAGATTCTGACTATTTCTAGCCAATCAGAGGGCAGCTGCACAGCGGCACTGAAATATCTGCGGACATGAGGCTTCGTGGTGGGCTGATTGGCAGCCAGAGCCAACAAGAAGTTTGCTGTGATGCGGATGTTCAGCTCCTGTCGAGCATAAACGGCCACCTGGAGCAGGTAAAGAAAAAACACAATATACGTGACTAGTAAAAATAATTTTAACCCCTTAAACCTATTAATCAATGTTTTACAAACATAAGGGCTGACTTTTTAAAGATGACAAACTGTCACAATCCAATTCTGATGAAGAATCATGACAAGAGTGCAAAAAAAGTTACAAAAAAGTAACCTTCTTATTACCTTTTCTGTAATACTTACACTGTATATGTAGAAGGGCACAACTCCATTAAAGTTACAGTTAAATACAATATTTTAACCGGACAGTATTGCTTAATTGCAGTAATACAGACACCACTACTGTAAATAATGTACAGTAGATATTGAATTTATGTAGAACATTTTTTGTTTTTAGTTACTTAAAAACTTGATAATGTCGACTTGCACATCTTTAAAATAACAATCACAATATTATCTAAAACCAGTGGTTTTCAAACTTTTTATACCAAGTACCACCTGAGAAAATATTGAGCTCTTGTGTCAACAGGCCGAGCAAAATCAGCTACAGACCTTTTCCCAGTAAGATCATTTGCTCTCTCATCATCCTCCTCTTCCTCACATATACTTCACACACTGGTATAGTGAAATTAGATGAAGATGAAGCGAGGGATAAGGTGACTCTAATTAGCGCTATTTAATTTATTATTATTTATTTGTTATTAGTTACATTTTATACACACTCTGATCAAAATACCCTGGTATATACAGTAGAACAGTATTTCTGATTTTCCTCCAAGTACCACTGGACAAAGCTCAGGTACCACTGCTGGTACACACACCACAGTTAGAGAACCATGGTCTCAGGCGATATTTCTTGTCCACCTCTACCACCGGCACAGATATGTATACTAAACACACCTTGAGAAGAAACTCTGGGTCATTGACAGAAATTTCATTAGCCAGGTTTGTGATTTTGCTCCAAACACTTTTCACAAAGTCCCACTCGTTCTCTCCTGGAGCTGGGCTCTTACTGACCAGGGAGCCGCACACTAAGTTCAGCAGGTGATACTGCAGGACACACAGAAAAAACAGAGAAGTATAAGAGTTTAATGCATATTTAGTCAACACACAAAACCATATTTTGGCAGCAGTGTTGCAGGAAAATCTAAACTTGCAAAGGCAGCAGAATATTTTTATATGACTGGGTATCAAACGTCAATACTTTTGCAGAATCTAACAAACATCCTCTATATCACCTAATGATACAGGAGTTAATGTCATCAGTGCCATTGAGTCAATAAGGTCACAGCATGCCCTTTGGGAAGTTACGACCAGAGATGGCGCTCATTCATTCCTCACAGGAGAAGATGAAGAAGGGATTAATCACATGTGAGTGAGTGCCTGTGTTTTTAGATGCTGCCACTTTTTTAATGAATGAATGAATAAATGCCAAAAAGAAGACATAAAGTGACACTTAATTGTGCATGGAATAAATGTTAGAGCAGAGAGTTGCTTTGTGCTTGACTGAGAAGACGACACGGCAGCTAAAAGCAAAGAAGTTTATCGTCATTTGATACAGATTTCGGCCTCAAAAATCAAAGATATCAATACCATATCAATCATTTTAAATTTAAACAGCCAGCCTCTTATTTACATGAAATTTAATGTATCTATTAAAAAACAATTTGGGTTTTGTTTTTTTCTACCTTTAGGTCCTTTAGCTCCTCCTCCATATTTTCCTTTCCTCGATCCATCTCAGCAAATTCCTCATGTCCGATGGCTATAGTTGGGTCCATTTCCATGTTGAGCACCTCCATTTCCTGTTCTTCCTCTTCTTCATCACTGTCCTCTCCAGAGGCAGACTCATCTTCCGTAGAGTACTGCAGACGCAGAAGGCACTTTAAAGCAGCAGCACTGTCAAACAGGATGCATCCAAATCGGGTTTTATAGGTCCACTAAGTTGAATTATTTTATTTTCATTTTGAAATAAAACAATTTACTAAGTGTAGAATAGCTTGATTGTACGCACTGTTGTTATGCGTTGTTGTTTTACTGTATATTTACATCAGCCATTATGGGCCACAATGTTTTACAATGGCCCAAAGGACAAACTAATCATCTTTCGAGTTTCAATGGCAACTGAAGGCTACAAAGATTTGCCAACACACTAAGAAGGGAAAAGTGAGGGATTTACAAACTGGACCTAAAAGAAGAATGTATTAGCAGGCAAACATAACACAAGATAATTTGTCAGAAAGAGGAAAATAATTCATATTTAATGTACCACACTTGTTGTTTTAAAGCTGGACGGCATTACTTCAGATATTTCCAATCCACTTTCGCTTCCTGCGACATCCTGCTGCTGATCTCCACCCAGATCATGATGCAGGAATGACGGAGGATTTGCAAATCGATTGAGGAAAGCACTGCTGGCCAGGGATGTGAAGGGCAAAGTGTCATGGGGGACAGAGGAGGTCACATCAAAGGAGAAACTAGGGGAATCATTGGTGAGGAGCGTGTTCTGGGTGCTGAGGAGAGAAGAGGTGAGTGAAGAGGTAGAGAGAAGGGAGGAGGTCGTGGAACAGAGACTGGACGGCTGGAGAGAGGAGCAGGATGAGAGTTGGGCTGAAAAACCTATGAGTGACGGAGAAGGCTGGGGCTTCGCCATGGAGCTCTGAGCTAAATATTTATTCTCCAGATTCAACGGGGCGTAGTTGGAGGACAGACTTCTCCCATATGTGGTCTGCTGCTGCTGCTGCTGCAGCTCCATTGGCTGTAAAGTCAGTGCCCTCATCTCTGCAGAAAATCACAGATGGTCAAAGTTCACAATGTGCTTAAGCCGCTCTTCTTAACCACAAAACCACCATGATCCCACACGGCATCAAGCATTGAGATAAGCAGTTCTGCAGCATTCCTCCCACTGTTTGACCAAGGTTTGTATGACTTGTCCTTACTGTCGTTAAGGGAATGCTGCTCGGCTGACAGACTCAATAAAAAGAGATCAAAGTCTCACTGGTACTCAGAAAAACCATAAGTGAGCGTGAAATAATGAGCGGAATATCAAGAAAATAATGAATTCCCCCACGCATTAATCAAGTATTGACAAAATGCTAACAAAATCGACCTTTACCTGTAACCTTTAGCTTTACAACATGTTGTAAAGTACATATATTGTATATACTCTTTTGCAATTGTTGAGGAAGAAAATCAATTTGAAAACTTGTTTTTGCACTCTGAGAAACTATAATAACTACATTTTCAAACACAACATTTTCATACTGGAGTAACAGCTATAAAACACTGGAAAATTATGATGGCAAAACATAAAATGTAGAGGAAACCACATTATTAAGGGTAAAAACATACAATAATTTAGAGACATACTGTACACAACATGACAAGGTTCAATTCATGTGAATGTAAACTACCAGACTGTTTGGAGTAAAGTCGAGTGGTTTAATGGA
Organism: Solea solea; assembly: GCF_958295425.1. Lineage (NCBI taxonomy): Eukaryota > Metazoa > Chordata > Actinopteri > Pleuronectiformes > Soleidae > Solea > Solea solea. The sequence continues at coordinate 4,069,460 of NC_081134.1, read as the reverse complement.
ACATAATACAGTCATAGCACTACTACGTGTATGTATTTCACAGCTATTTATGAACTGAAATTAAACATTAGTCACTATATTTCCTAGAAGCCTCCGAGTGACTCAGGAGTTGGCGAAGGTGTGGCCGTTTTGCGCAACTAAATTACAAGCAGAAAACTCACCGCAAACACCCGCGGTTTAAACTCCACAGGCCGAACGCTGATTCCGCATGAACGCTGGCTCTATATGATATTCTTTAACACGCTGCAGTGAGTGTGCGTAGTGAATCGAGCTAAAGGCAGCGGCTTGAGTCATAACAACCTCTATTTCCTCATTCAGACTGGAGAGCACTGATTGGCCAGCATTACTTGTGTACCTTTTTACCGTAATAACGCAAGTTATAGGTGGTAGGTAACCCACAAAACAAAACCGTTGATACAGTAATAAGACGGAAAATCAGCATTTCTCACTAAATACTTTCCCCTGTCCTTTCAAAAGTAAAGTTGTCTCTTTATTTCAAAAATACATTTTTAATAAAACTATTTCCACATTCATTTTTACCAAAGTTCTGTCTAGTTACTGTTCTTTATTCTATCTATCTATCTGTCTATCTATCTCTGTTGCTAATTACAATATACACTATGAGACCATAAACCATTTATTTTACACTGAAAAATATAGTGGCCAGGAGTTTTAATGTTTACTTTTTTCTTCTAATAATAATAATTTCCGACAGACTCTACACTGAAAGGTGCAATGCTGCCCTCTACAGTTGGAAGGACGTTTTTGAAGTCCGAAATCATCCAATTCTAAACCACTCAACAGAAATCCAAGTCTCATCCTTCTTCTGGTCATTCTTTATCGATGTTTAGGCGCTTTATTATTAGATATCTTCTCATATGGACAGGTGTCTTTATCATTATTATCATTATTATTTTATTTTTTATTTCCCACACACGTCCTCATACGTCATCTCTGATGTTACCGTAACTGTTGGTGTACGAGTCAAAGGAAGAAAGGAACATGTTGTATTTCCGCCGCAGCAGAGACAACGGGCACGTCAAAGGAGAAAATGTGGACAGTTAGGACAAACTAAGGCCGGAGAACCGTCCGACAACATATATCGTCTCAATAGACCTCGGTTCCCCCGCGGTGTTTACCATTTAAAGACCCTGACCGAATATTTGAACGTTAAGGGGACGTTTCGAGCTTAACTCGCCCTCTTCACTTTGTGGAGCTTCGCTTTGAGGAAGCAGCAGCAGCTCGGCTAGCCAGCTGAATTAGCTAGCCTGTTAGAGATGGGGACCAGAGCCAGTCGCCTACAGGAAGAGCCGGCTCCGTCTGCTTTCGGGAAAGATGGCACTAAACGGGAGTCTTACCGGCGACCCCGTCTCACCCGGCCCACCAGTCTCATGGTCGATTTCTCCGGCAGCTTCGAGGACACGGAGGCCAACCGAAGCCGCTCGGAGGAAGGCAGCGACTCTGACCTCGGGCAGCTCGGGGCCAGCGCCGACGGCAGCCCCGCTGACCACCACAGCATCCCGTCCAGCATTAGTCAGGCGTCACCTGCGGACAACAGCGAGGGGAAACCAGAGGAAGACGGGAACATAAGCCCCGAGGCTCCAGTCGAAGCGGAACATCAGTCCGGAGAGGAGACAGGCCGCACACCCCACCGCACCTTTTCCGAGCGGCTGCCCGGGAATAGGCACTCCTCTGCCCGCAGCGTTAGCGCAAGATCCGCCCGGGTTCGGGGCACACACCAGCGGCCGGTGTCGGAGGCATGGATCGGCCTTTACCGTGTTAACAACCGCCATGGCAGTAAGTCGACATAACAACAGAATACAGTAGCATCCGACAGACACGACATTTTAAATTTGTGCCGCATAAATAACATTTTTCTCTGAAATGGCTGGTCTCAAGCAGTTGTGGGTGTTTGTGGTTCTTGGATGAACAGGGTTCATAATCAGAATAATTACATTCTCACATCCACATATAAATAATTTATATGACAAAATGTGAATAATGCAATGTATCAACTTTATCGAAATAAGTAAACATCTATTATAACCGGGGATGCTTTCATTATGCAGCTGACATCGCCCTAAATGTGATAGAGTTTAGATAAAACAATATTAATTTGACAGATATATAAATATTCTGTATTTTCTGCCTCTTAAATGGAAATATGTTATTGTTTATTTGTTCCTCTGTGATGGTAGACTGAATGTCTTTGTCCAAACGTCTAATCAATTAATAGCGAAAAACAATCTGAAAAAACATTTAATCCATAATGACAGGAAGTGATAATTGCAGTCCAAAAAAAGTGGATAGGTATTTATGTCAACTAGGGCTGAAAGATCAAGGTTCAGTTCAGTATTCACTGTGTAACAGATTTTAAATGATGAAATATGATGGAGCATCACCACAAGACACGATTAAAACGTTAACTACCTAACAACCAGAAAATAGAATAATTGTGTTGTTTCAATTGATTTTGAAAATGATAAATTGTTCAGCGCTATTGTCAACATTACAACCGTAAAATGCAGTCAGAAGAAAAGAAACCTTAACTGTTGTAAACACGAGTTCTGCATCAAAATACACCCTCAGTGTTAATTCACCTAGTCAGAAATTAAAATTAATTTTACATTCTAGAGCAGATGACCTCTCCCTCACTAAAATCATCAGAGAACCCATTGCATGAAGCAGACCTGTGGTGCAAAACTGGAAGTGATGACTTGGTTTTGTGGCTTGTAAGTTGAAAACCAACCACATCTTTGTTGAAGTACATTAAAATGGGAACACAGGTTTGCAGAGGAAGTGAAAAAGTTTGCATTAGGTACTCAAACGTAGAGAGACGTGACATTTTGGAGCCAGAAACACAACACTGTGTTGGGCTGCCCAAGCCAGGCCCTCTAGCAAGTGTGGGGAAATGGGTCACAATTTCACATGCATGTTTACTGTCACTGCTGGCAGCAGCCCATATAGATGAAGGACAATGTAGGTCACCGAGGCACAGTTTCTGCATGTCTGTCCCGACCATGTACACAGTTCAGAATTTGGGAAGGGCATTCTAACTATTCCTAACTTTAACCCAACCACAATTCAAATCTTACCCTTAAACTTAACTAGTACCTCAGAAATGAGGTTCTGCCCCATGAGAACTACTCGTCCTGACAATGCTAGTGTTTGTGGTTAAAAAAGGTCCAAAGAGGTAATAAATACAAGGCTACACATTGCTCCTGATTTGAACAGATTATCTGGCCAAATTATCCTCTAGTGTGAGGGGTTAGCAGACTTGATTTTAACTTCATTGGGTGCATCAGAGTCTTACTGATTTCAAATTGTAAGTATTAAACATGTTTGATATTTACGACTAAACAGCGATTGGGGCATGAGCAGAACCCGGCCATAACCATTGAGAGCAAGTTGAGCGGGAAACGAATGTTGTGTATTTTGGGTGCGTTTCTCTGCACAAAACATTTCACACACAACAACTATTAACTGAGAATGCCGACAGTCCGCCTCCATGTCTGTTTACATTTTGAAGTCATGTTAAATCACAGGATTTTCTGTGAGATCCAAAACCCCTGGAATCTCCTTACTCAAATCGTTTGATTAAATGCCAAGTGTGAGGTACTGGATCCTCTGTGGTCTGTGCTTCCTCAGGATTAGGTTTGATATTCCACACATGAACTCAGCAGTTGTCTGCTTCCTTCAAGCTAATTTCACTTCTGTCTTTATGAGGGAGGAAACAGGGCTCAGTGCTCCAGACAAACCTACACACAAGACTTGCAAGTTCAAATTGCTTTTCTACAGCAGGGAAAATATATCTCGGAGGCAACTTCTCCACTTCAAGAAAACAAACGACACGCAGCACGAGAGCTTGTGAATGTCATCATCTCTGTGGGGTCCACAGAATGTAATGCAGACATATTTTCTAGTTCATTTTCTCCATATAACAAAGACAACATTCAAACTGAATTATTTTGGCTTGTGGACAAAATAAGACATTTTAGAATATCATAATTTTCAGGTTTTAACAATTTTTGAACCAAACAACTAATCAGTTACCCAAGCAAGTAGTCAAAAGATTAATCGATTATGACAACAATCGTTACTTGCAGCCCTAGTTGCAATAACTGATCATCCATCCCTACTTAGATCCACTGCTCATAAAGTTAAATAAAGCCTCAAACGTTTAAGGGACAGGGATCATCATTCACATTAGTACAGACCGCTTGTGTCTCAGGCTGCTCTTTGTTTTACCAAGTCCGTCTGTGTAATCTAAATGTCCAAATGCAGCACTGTAAAGTGTGTGTCATCTATCATTTATACCTTGCCGTGTCACGACACATTTAAATCAGTTTGTGTGTGTGTCACTGCTCTGTGCAGATATCCGCTGTCCCTTCTGCTCTAAGCCTTTCCCCGGGGGTCGGATTGAGGATCACCTGTTGAGCTGCCTCACGTCTCCTCCACTACCTTACAACAGTAAGCATCACATCACCAAATAACAAAAATTCAGCACCAAAAGCTGTGTGATTTAAAAGGCTAGAAATACTCAGGTTGCTTTGTGTGTTTGTGTTCACAGCGGACGTGCTCAGTAAAGACAGTGGAGAGTGCTCCATCTGTCTGGAGGACCTGGTACAGGGAGAGACAATCGCCAGGCTGGCTTGCCTCTGTGTCTACCATAAGAGGTAACATTATTATTTGTGTCTGCGTCAATATAACTCAGACAGAAATCAGACAGTTGGGATGTTTACGGACTTGTTATTTCCACATATGGGAAAATGTGACTACGGTTGAAGAAAATGGGGAAGCAAAAGTTGTTTTGTACTCTTCACAAATTGGAAGCGAGACCATTTGTTCTTCTCTTTGATATGATGTTCTCCAGTTATCATGAAAACCACAACAGGAAGGCTGTCCTCGAGAATCATTCTGCTGAAACTGAGATAAAACAGATCAGTGCAGTCAGTATAAGAAGAAAACTCTTCAGTTTACTCATGTTTTGTCCATGTAACAGTTGTTTAAGTAAATTATGCAAATATTTGTCAAGTTTAGCATCAGTCCAACTTTTTTATGCCTTGAAAACACGATTGAGCATTACCACATGAGATGCCATCAATTGCATTTTTTTTTAAATTGGCATAGAATAATCGAAAATAGAAAGATTAAATGGTAGCAATTGGGATTTACAAATTGCGTTGTTTAAAATTGGAATTTTACTTTGAAAAACTAACCTCAGCTATAAAAAAATAAATATTTCCTTTTTTTTAATTTTAGAGTTTGAGGTGAATTTACAACAAATCACATAATTTCTAAATAATTCTCTTTTTCAAACCATGCTGAAAGCCTGATCATCAGTTGTTTTCCCGTCAGTATTACAGACCTGCTGAGGCCTGAAATTTACTAAGGTTAGGAAATTACACACAGTCACAGTGATAATGATCCTGTCGGTTTTTTTTTTCTTCCTCTTGTATAATCGTGTAAAAATTGCGTCATAGTTGTGTTTCCAAGCATTACTAAATGCACACTGATTTCAAAATCCACTTCCATTTCATATAACAACATGAAGACAATAAAAGCATACATACCTCATGTGTAACTGTAATGTTTAAGCAGCAGAAAGAGAGCAGAAACTGATACATTATATTGCTGCACACAATGAGGTTTTAGTTTTTCACAAAGATGCAGACTCCACTGTTTGTCGGCATGTCCATTAATTGACAAAATGGTTCATCCAGTAGATCAACGACGATTTGGATAAATTCTTGAAACAGAGATGATTTTGTTGCCATGAAAGCGGGTCCCAAATTTTATTAATTTTTTTCAAAAAAATGTAGTAAAAGGGATTTGGCATTTTTGTGTTTTCCAGGTAATTCAAGTGTCACAGAATTACATTTGAGGTCATTACTGAAGAAGGATAAGAAAGCACAACTCAATAATGAAATCGGGCACCAAACTAGATCACAATAGGTGAAATTAAAACAGTCCAAAGAGGGGGAAAAAAACAGACACTAACTAGTAAGCATTTAGCATTTTGACTGAAAATCAAATAATTAACTGATCAATTAAAATGTAAGTTAAGTGTGGTTATATTCTCTATATCAGTGATTCACAAACTGGGAAATTGGTGTACATAAAAACAAAAACAAACATGATTTCCAAACAGCCTGATAACATTTTGAAACTGGCATATAAAGAGTGTTGAACCACTGAAAATGGAATATGATCAGAAGCCAGTGGTTGACCTCTGGATTGTACTGCGCACAAAACAGCCTGTGCTGGCTGTTTGTTTTTATTTTTGTTTTTTTTTAAAGTGTGCGGGAGTAGCAGGTCAATTAATGTCTGAAGGGGTACAGAACTGTGAAAAGTCTGGGAACCACTGCTCTATATTAATAATTACAGGAAGCATAGAACTAATACAGTCCATCACACTTCTCCCATCTTTATATCTGGTTACACTGCATGTAACACACCAACAAGCTCACAACCTATTTCACTGGTTAAGGTTAATAAATGGACTTAACCACAGTCTAAATAGTTATTGTTTTTTTGCACAATAACTGTCATGTCACGGCATCTTTTCTTCCCACAGCTGCATTGATTCCTGGTCCAAGGTGAAGCCCTGCTGCCCTGAACATCCCTTCGATTGACTCACGGGTCGCATGATTTCTGCACAGTGACCAACCAGACTCAGGTATGTATTGTGTGTGATTGTGTGTGATTGTGTGTGATTGTGTGTGTGTGTGTGTGTGCGCGCGCGCGTGTCAAACCAATTGAATAGCTCTGCCTCTCAGTATCAGAATGACTCAACTAAGCTAGGGTGACACCTTTTTTTTTTTCAGTGACATCTTGTCCTTGCACTGTCCTCTCTGCCTTATTTGATGTTTTTAGCCAGTGACTTAAACGTCTGTTGTTTTATAGTTGGATATATTATGTATTGTTAATCCAGTGTGAGCTACGGGATACTTGAATTTCCCCAAGGGGATGAATAAATTGAATCTAATCTAATCTAATCTAATGGCAGAGTAGCAGAACGGCCAGGTTTAGACCAGAAGCTATCAAAGTGTCATTGTTTGCAGTTCTGGCTCCTGGTATAAAAATAAAAGGCTCATTGTGGGCTCATGAAAATCAGCATGAACTGGTGAAGTTTAATTATTTTTTTTTACACATTTTCAATTTCTGCCACATGAAGCACACGGGCAGAGAGAAGATGTTGAACAAAACAACAAACTCTACTTTCTCTAGTAAAATATATTTCCACATATCAACTATATATGTATGTAATATACATACATATATATATTACATACATATGTGTATATGTATATATGTGTGTGTAGTTGATATGCCCGTACCGTAACAGTTGTAAAGGTTGGAGACTGAATGAATCATCATGAAACATTAGTTTAACTATTGTGTGTGAGTTTTTGTATACATTTGCCATATAACCATACTATAAAAAAGAATGATTTAATGATTGCTTTTATGTTCTTTCTATTCAGAGCTGTTGCAGATTCTGTTCAGATAAATGCACGACCTTTGTCTAATGGTCACTCTTGTCCTTCACCACTTCTACAGGAGACTACACTGAATTCTAACAAAATCCTCCGCAAAAAAAGATGTGTTATTGAATAAACAAAAGCCTCCCTTAACCCATATTTGAGTGAAAACCAGAGGATCCCACCAGGAAGCTACAGTTCATGACACCCGGCTTCATCATTTGGATTGGTCTGTCTGAACTTGGTCTAAACTATTTCAAGCCAAACTCCATCAACAACAACAAAAAAAGAGAAAACAGTTGCTCGGTCTCTAGTCAAACCCTCACTGGATCAGAAGTGGAGGAGTTCACTTGTTTTTTGTTTTTTTTTATTTCTTGGATTTTGCTTCAATCCGCAGAAAAAAGAAGAAAAAAAAGCATACACATATATAATATATATGTCAACTCGATATTATCATGCCACCATCATTGAACCAGCCCCAGCAAGATGTTGAACTTGCGGGAGGAATGTGGAAAAACGTTGTCTCGACTGTGACTCTTGGACGCACCTGTGTAATTTTTTCCTCCCTCCAAATGGGATCAGTCATTTTTATCAAGTATTTTGCAAAAGAGTATCGTTCCACATCATACTCGGGATGAATGTTTTCTTTCCGCGGCTCACCCCAAATGACCCAACCTCACACTGAAAGCGTGAACTATTAACCACATGAACATTGTTTTATTTTGAACCAGCTGGAAGTTGAGGTCCTGTTTTCTTTTTGGTGAATGGGGGACAGCCGTTACTTGGTGTTATCTGTTTTCTATTGCCTGTAAACATTTCAGGGGATTTTTTGGGGGCTAATTGTTTTGTTGTTTTTATGTTTTCAGTACAGGTCAGTTTCTCGTAGGTGGTTAGTACGTGCTGAGACTCATGTGCTGCTACTTGGTGAGTGTGTTGGAAGGTTGTAGGTATTTCATAGGGTCTCATTAGTAGCACCAATTTGAGCACTTTTGTTCATCAAGTTTTTTTAACCCCATATACGGTCTGGGTTTTGTGTGTGTGTGCTTGTATTTGTTGCCTCGTAAGGACCTTTTCTGGCGACCAAAACCTGGTCCTAATGGGGCAGAGCTTCATTTCAGAGTAACTGGTTAAAATTTGGGCCAACATTTGAATTGTGGTTAGTTAAAAGGTTATGGTTAGGCATGACCTGGTAATGGTTGAGGTTATTAGGCTGTCCTAATGAAGAATAGCTGCCCAAACTGTGTGTGAGTGTGTGTGTGCGTATGTATGGGAGTTAAGATGATGACCAGGGACAGGAAATGTCCTGCTCGTTTATTCTAGAAAGCATGGGAGTGTGGTTTTTACTGTAAACTGCCCAGAAGTCTGCTTGGTCAAGCGGGTTAAACTTTTTTTTTTTTTAAGATTTTATATTGTTTATTTTTTTGTACCTCAGTCAAGCTAGCAAGCATCGTGTTACATGTGGCATTGGTACGACTTGTGCTGTCCCGTTCTGCCTCCGAAAGTTGTTGGTGAGAGTTTTCCATCTCTTGGGTGTAGTCCAGATTTTCTTTGTTTTTTTGGACCAGTGCCCAAACTATAGTTTTGCCATCTAGTTGCATTAAAGGTCCAGTGGGTAAGAATTAGTAACATTGAATGGCAAGACTACAGATTGCAATAAAACAGACCTTTCTTCCACCTTTCTCTTTCCTAAGAATGGGAACTATGCTGGCCTTTGCAGACCTGAAAGAATGTAAGAAGATTTCCACAACTCCCTCTCTATTCTCAGCTTTTTCCTAATTCCTTCGTTGGTTTCCATTCTTATCTATCTTCTTCTTTATTTCCTTGTAAGACTTTACTGCAAAACATGAAATGCATGTCCATTGGTGTTGCTGTAGAAAGATGGCAACTCCCGTAAAGCAAGACCCTTCCTTTTAAAGTACAGAAAAGCCTATTTTTAGATGACGGAAAACCAAACAATTTTTATTTCAAAGCTGTCATACTTTTTCGGCCAACTGACACATGAACTGAAATGCCTCTCATTCACTTTGAATGGTGTCAAGCATTGCCCAACTGCATTGTGGGTCTGTAACTTTGAATTGCTTGCGTTGTGTGCACCACAGCGTGAGCCAAGAAAAATCGCATCATGCAAATATCAGCAGTGCTCCCAGTCATGCTGTTCTTGAGTGAAGGTGACAAGACGAGGCGCATCTACCTGTTGCTGATGTTGTTGGTTGGACAAAGTGAAGACATCAAGTCAAGTGACTCTTGCTATTTAGTTAGATTTTCGATCACTACATCCAGTACCAAGCGTCAGGCCCTCCCACCAGCGCATACGTGTGTCGTCAAATTAAAATGAACATACTTATGGGTAGTTTATTCGATTTCTGCCAATAAGCCCTTACCAATGTTACGTACTGGACCTTTAATGCTGGACTGGGGAGGAATACTGGGAGTGGACAGATTGTATTTTTGGGGACATACTTGCACACCATGTGGCATCTGCCGCTCACCCCAGGACTAGAGGCTTTGGACAGCTGATGGTTAATAATTACATAACGACCCCCCCCCACCCCTTTTTTCTTTTTATTTGAAAAGGATTTGAGATACTATATCATGACATAATACAATCATAATTATTGCTAAAATGTGTGAAATGGCTTTTCCTTTGCCTGTTTTTGTGTGTTTATGTGTGTGGTTGCCTTTTTTGCCTGGCGGCGATGGGGTTTCATGTGCCAGCAGGTATTTATAGTGTATTTACAGTAAGTGAGGCTGCGTCACAGATGCTGTCTGATATAGATTGTGCACACGTTCGGGGGGGGGGGGGGGGGGGGATCTGACAAAGAACAAAAACATGAAATGATTGCTGCCGCTGCCTGATCCAAAAGCCGAGTCTGTGATTCTGGTCAGTGTCAAGGTTGGTGCAGTGCACAGCTGTTAATTTCTCTCTTTATTTTCGGATCATTGGTGTCCTCAGTCTGAGGTGCTATGACTTATACCACCACTAGAGGGCAGCATCTCTCTCTCACTCTGTCTTTTGTATTGGAGACTAGAAAAATAATGCCAAAAGTCTGTCTGTGTGCATTTATGTGAGAGTGCAGAGGATGAGGTGAATCAGATCATTCAATGTTAAATGTTGTACACTTTGACTGGGAGGGAATGGGGTGGGGGTGATGGTGTGTGTTTGTGTGTGTGTGTGTGTGTGTGTGGGGGGGAGGGAGGCGGGTTAGTGGTGGTTTGGTTGTCGATTTCAAAAAAACAGACAATCTGAAACCCCACGTTACATTTACTTTCTTCCCCCCTCTAAGCTGTGTGGTGCAATACCTCAATTTTTACCACTGCTAACTGATGCTCTGTGTGTAAACGATAGGTCCTCGGCAGTCAAGGACAGAGTTTTCTACTAAAATGTCCCAAACGCCTTGGTTTTGAGTCACAGGCCACCGATCCCCCTTCGTCTGCCCCTGTGCTTCAACGCCGACAACACATTAGACGACAATGTTCTTTTTTCAAAGAGCCACCACAGCAGTATCTGCCCCCCCCCCCCCAAGATATGGACAATCTGCCTTTACTCTGGTATAAAAACAAATTGAATTTTATTTATTAAATTGTAAATATGTAATGCAATTCAAGAAAATGGCTTGGTCTTTGTCTGTTAAATATACTGTTTCTAAGCTCCAATCTTTTGTATGTCTCAGAAATGGTTTTTATATGTATTTTTTACAATAAATATGTGTGAGAGACTTGTCGTGAACGTCTTGTTTTGTGTCACGAAGTGTCAGTGATGTGTTTTGTGGTTGTTTGCTCCTGATCCATCAGCCATAAAAGTGCATTTTATTGTAACGGTTAAATCACACCAATACAACTTAACGGTATCTTACTTATTTAATTTAGTATATAATAAAACACTTTCACTTAACAAGTTAATGAAAAAACAATTCTGTTAATGTATATTTTTTATTTTCTCAAATACTCTTGTCGTATGTCAAAAGGTTGTGAAATTGTCCATTAGAGCGTTTCTGTTACTGTCGAAAGAAAAAATCAGTTTCAATTTGAGTTGGTTGATTAACTTGACTCGTCATTTCAGTTGTGTTGTGTAGTAATACAAGTTTTAGGTTACAACAAAGTGCCAGAGTGACCTTGATGAATAGCCTTTTGCTAAAGGGTTATAAAATATGAGCCAATGGCACTAAACATCAGTAAGGTTTTTTTTTTTGTATTGCTATTATTTGCTTGAAGATTTGTGAGTATGTTTTAAATAACGTTACTTAAGTTGTGATTCAGTGATCAAACATCTCTCAGAAAAAGTTTACATATTCAAGCATCAGGCGTATCGGGAGCAACGGGAGTGGCATTAAAAATAGTCTGAAATGTTAATTATGTTGAAATTGGCTCGTGTTACTCTTTATTTTGTGAATGGGGTCATGACCTTTAAAAAGTGGGTCCCTCATATAATAGTTTTTTGGGGGATTGGGTGCCTTGCTTAGGGGAACCCCAGACATTGACCCATTTCAGTATTTGACCCAGCAACCCTCCAGTTACAAGACCAATTCCTTTCCTCTTGACCATAGGCTGACCATAACTTTAAATTTATCCAAACACACTTTTATTGAAAACATTGTATTGTTGCTTGCATTGTAAAACGTTTAGTTAAGCAGCAACGTTTACAAAAAAAACAATACACAAGAAACCTGCTGCTGCTGTGTGACTCATCTTCCTTGTTTCCTGCCAATCTCAACTTTCATGTAACAATCATCAAATGTTCTTATAGGTTTTCCTACTTATAACTTTGTTTATATGAATCAGGGTGAAAGTAAACATTGAGTTGAATCTGCTCACAGCACCAGAATAAGTGACATCGATGCATTAAGCATACATAGTGTTTTGAACCAGGTGTACCTAATAAACTGACAACTGCATGATTATGATTCACAAGCACATTTTGGATAAGACTGTGTTAGAATTAGATTTTTTTTTAAAGAAACGTGAACTTAAACAGTCTGATAAACAATTTATACAGGGTATAAGTGTGTGTGTGTGTGTGTGTGTGAGTGAACAGGGAAAACTGTTTCACGGATCTGATGTGAGGAGTCCTGTAAATCACAGCTTTGTCTGAAGTAACAGCAGAGTTTCCACACTGTCATTCCTGTGAGAAATGACAGTGTGTTGTCTTTTTTTTTTCTTCACTTCACTAATCTAAACCAGGAAGTGAAACACAGAGCCACCCACATGACTCAAACACTCCAAAAACACAAAAGTGCTGTCATTCTCTGGCACAAGTGTAATCCATCAGAAAAGGTAAGAACACTCTCTTTATTCTCTGTTATTGTGGAGCTAATCCACCATACCCTACTGTTAAGATTAAGACAACTTTACTCTCTTGTATTATTTGCTGGTGCTTTCAACGTGATGCCAAATGCTTTTTTGTAGATTCTGTAGCTCTTGGGTTTTATCTGCTGATGATTTGAGATCTTTGGCACTAAATGTCACACATACAATACAATACAATAATCTATATCAAATCTACTTACTGTGTGTGTGTGTGTGTGTGTGTGTGTGTCACGACCATTTAGAACACAAACTTTTGTTTGTTGTCAGCTCTCCCTGAAAAAACAACAAAAACACACACAGTTTAAATGTGTATATAATATACTGCATATTGTTTTGTTGAACGTGTAAAATGCCTGTTTAAAGGTTCGGCGCCTTACATTTATTTTTGCCAGACTAAAACAGAGCCACATTCAGAGTGTACAGTATTAGTATTGCTTGTGTTTTTCCCTACCTTTGATCATTTAAAAGGTCAGCTTTGAAAATGACAAGGCATCTACTTGCCATTTCTTTTTTCAGCTTAAAACATCAATGTGAATCTCAGCTTCGCCTCTCTGCGACACGATGCAAAAGCGTTTGTTACTTGCACGTAAGGGAAGTGGACCCCACACGTCATGTTTTACTTCCTGACAACATGCAACATGTCTGGTTGTGTGTAAAAATTCAAACGTAATGAAAGCGCAATTGCTCGGTGCGGTTAAAACCGAGAAGGGATCAAAGAAGAGGGAATTTGGAGAACGTGGCTTCCCATATATAGCAATGTAATTTGTAGAAAATAAATAAACATTTTTGAATGTGTACCCACAATCTAATGTCACTACACCAGTGTGTTAAATATATCTGTATATCTGAGGAAGAGGAGGAATACATCTGCCTCCTGTGAAAAGTCCGTAGCTGACTTTGCTCGGTCTATTTACGCCGCTGTATTTTGATGTTGGTGATGATGGTGTTGCTGAGAGAGCTTATAATTTTCTCAGCTGTACTTGGTATAAAAGCTTTGAGAACCACTGCTCTTATCTACACGATTAATCCGACACTTTTAAATGAACATGAACATCGTCTTTGAATGTCCACTTTTCTCCACAATGTCACACACAGTCGACACCATCACATCCAAAGAGATGCAGGTCGACGCAGACCCTGACATGATGTCCTCGCTTCCTCCTCCTCCTCCTCCTCCTCCTCCACCGTACTCCCACCATGAGCAGCAGCCTCCAGCTTACTCCACACTCCCAGCAGCTTACTCTGCAACCAAATGTGAGTCGGCCTGCATCTCTCAGCCCGTCACTGGCTATGTGTCTTTCAGTGACATCATCCCAGAGACTCAGTCGGAGACGAGTCCTCTGATCGCCTCGTGTTCTTTTGATGACGACACAGTGAGGAGAGGCTTTGTCAGAAAGGTTGGTATTCTCTGTTGCTGTTTTTTGCAGATATTAATAAAAATCATATTTAAGCTTTAGCTTATATTTATTTTACCAGAAAATGACTTTTGGTAGCAGTTGAAGTCACTTTTTTTTATAATATTACTTAAGTAAAAGTCTCAAAGTATATGACATGACAAGTCATTTTCTGATATGAAATGTACTTAAGTTTTTGAAGTAAAAGTATTAAAAAAGTGAGGAGTAAGGTTTGAGCCATGGTGGCTCAGTGGTAGGGCGAGTTGTCTTTCAACTGGAAGGCTGTGGATTCAATTCCTGGCTCAGCTAGTCTATATGTGTCCTTGAGACTGGCAGCGTGTGAATGGGTATGAAATCTTTCTTGAAAAGCTCTATATAAATATAGACCATAATACTAACTCTTCTTCTTCTGATTTTTTTTGGTAGCAATGAGTAACAAAGAGTTAGAGGAAATGTAGTGGAGTAAAAGTAAAAAAAAAACCGTAAAGTAGAGATATGTGAATTTTGCACTCAAGTACAGTCACAAAGTATTTGTATTTGGTTACATTACAACACTGGTTTGAAATAATCTTCTATAGCAGTCATGGCACAGAGGAAAGGAATTGGGCTCGTAACCAGAAGGTAGCCAGTTCAAATGTCAAAAGGGTCAAGGGCTGGGGTTCCCCTGAGCAAGGCACCCAATCCTCTCATTGCTACTTGTGTGTTTTCAATACTGGTTTGTAAAAAGGAGGGGTTTTGTTGTTTTGTTTCCCCGCAGGTGTTCAGCATCCTGACTCTGCAGCTGCTGTTCACCTTCAGCGTGGTGTGTGTGTTCACCTTCTCCAGTGTGGTCAAAGACGCGGTGCAGACTAACCTGTGGGCATATCTCAGCTCCTTCATCGTCTTCGCTGTGGTCGCCATCGCGCTCAGCTTCTGCAAGTCCTTCAGGCGCCGTCACCCCTGGAACCTCGTGGGACTGGTGAGTAAGAGTATTAGGGTTGTGATTTAATGTTTTTTTGTGGTTATGCATCATCTGAGTGACTCATGAGCTACCATTATCAATACTGAAATTAGAAAATATTGAAGATGAAATAACTATAGACCATAATGGACAAACTAAACATCTTCTGAATGTTGATGCTCACTGAAGGCTTCATAGATTCTCCAACACACGTGGAAGGTGAGGGTGAGGTGAAAGGCAGAAAGGCAGTTGGTAATGACATTTAATGGTTGGTTTTGGGGCAGTTAAGAGATCAATCATTTCAGTATTTTCATGTACAGGACAAGGAGACTAGTCAGGCTGGTAAGAACTTCAGGGAGGTTAGCAACAAACTCAGGCTCAAGGTCAAAGTCAGACGGCTGTTGAGTTTGCCAGGGGCAGAGACAAAGAGCAGAGGTCACGAGGCAAACAGAGAAAGAAATGATCTGGCAATGAGTGACTGCTACAGAGCTGTTTATATGTTGTCAGGGTAATTTACTAATTTATAATAATGTGAAAAGCAGCTTGAAAACAAGAAAAACAACTGTACTTGTAATTATTTAAAATCTAAAATAATACTTATTAATCATAAAGGAAAATGTATAATTTTTTTTAATGACATTGTGATATTTAAAAGTCAGAATTTTGTGCCAATAGGTTGTGGTCACACTGAGCTTCTCTTACATGGTGGGAACCATCGCCTCCTTCCACAACACCATTGCTGTGGTCATCACTATGGCAGCAACGCTGGTCATTACTCTGGCAATCATCGCTTTCTCAGCACAGGTTCGATTTCAATGTGTCACGATCTTTAAAAAAAAACAAAAAACATTTCACTTTGATTTGGAAGAGCGTCTGTGTTGCAGTGCTTTGAAGTGAAACACAAATGTCTTTGTTTTACTCGCAGACCCGTTATGATTTCACCATATTTAATGGCGTTCTGCTGATCCTGGCTGTGGACCTGATCATGTTTGGATTCCTCTGCACCTTCTGCTACTCGTTCATCGCTGACGTTGCCTACGGATGTCTGGGAGCACTGCTGTATTCACTGGTAGGAGGAAACAAAATGACATACTGTATAGCAGTGCCAATCTCAGCTGACATATAGGACAAAAGGCGGGGTCGCACCCTGGACAGGTTGCCAGTCCATAACAGGGCCACATATAGAGATGAATTATAATTAATTATAGAATTAGTGCCATATATTAGACAAATCAATATCTGCATTAATGTTTGCAGCAAAACATAGTGGCTTTTGGAAATGGCGACATTATTTGTTACTTTAATGATGTAAACAATTATAATTTACATAAGAAAATGTAATGCTGTAATATTTGAATAATTTAAATGCTTCAATATCACTTCTGCAACATGGTATTTATATAAATTTTGCCATTCACCCATTCATACCAATTTATGAAGTGGATCTACATGCAGGGCTCTTTTTCTATCACACACCTTTTATACACATTCAAATGCTTTTAAAGTGGGATTAAATGCCCAAGGACACATTGGCATGTAGACTAGCAGTGCAGGAAATTCAACCCTCTACCTTCCGTTTGAAAGATGATTCGCTTTGACCTAAAGCTAAAGCATGATGCAATTGAGCCATTGTAAATTTCCTTATTGTGATATGTTCACTACCACTGACCTAGCACATTTTAAATGTAAAATCTATTAATTGGGAATTGGCCTTAAATATGTAGAAGTGCTGTGACATTTTTCTTTTGATCTCAGTGTACATTTTCTAATTTTATTGTAGGTTTTATAACTGTTTTAGGTACTTTGTGGGTTTTGTAAAGTGTTTTATATGTACAGTATATATACACATAATATATATATATATACACATTGAGTGATTGATTGACCGTCTCCTCTCCTGTCCCGTCCGTTTCAGTTTCTGATGGTGGACTGTCAGCTCATGATGGGGATGATGAGCTTCCGCCTTGATCCTGAGGAATACATCAATGCAGCGCTCACCCTCTACCTCGACATAGTCCTCATCTTCCTCTACCTACTGGGGAGGAGGTGAAACTGTACAAACAACATATATATGTGTTTACAAACACACACACACCTTCCAGACTGAAAATGCCTTTAACTATAATTAAACTGTGTATATAATGTAACTGCATCCTGTTTTGATGAAAACCTGTGTTTTTACAGACTCTTTGATTGCCCTCAATGTTATGTTAGTAAAACAAATGTACAGAATTTGATGGCAAAACCCCTGTGACCCAGCAATTAATGAAACAAACACTAAAATAGTTGTTTTTATTTAACATTAACGACACACTCATAAAAACTGTGGAAAACGTCGTGTACCTTCTGTTTTGTGTAACATGCATTTCAAGTTTTATTAATAAGAGAATGTTTAAATATATAAAGCAACACAAGAGAAAAGAGCGCTACATGATGCATATTTCAAACCTCAGCAGAAAACAGTGGAAGCTTTTTGGTTTTTGTTTTACTGTTCACTCATGTGACGTCAGACAACTGTGAAAAATATCAGCGACACATACAGTAGAAATCATTTTTTGTATCTTGTTTTGTATTGGCAACAGATTTACAATCAAAGATATTCAGTAAAACATCAGATATGGACAAGAAAAATGCATTTTCGAAACAAATTATCAAAACAGTTGATTAATTTTCTGTTCGCCACCTAATTGGTCTTAAACCATTTGTTTAAGGTTTTCTATCACATAGAGAGCAACCATTACCGTTATCCATTCGGCACCAGCAGCGTGTTGAGATTTAACATCCCATCCCCCCAAAACAAGAATTAAACGGCTTCTGACTGAGTGATGCATCTTCATTGTTTCATGGAGAGGAAATTCCCCTGTAAATGTCAGTGTACGTCAGACCTCACCACAGTGAAGAGTAGTTGAACTTGATCCGCAGCAGGTATTTCATGCGAGTCTGGGCAGGGTTGTAAACAACAAACTCGTTATAGAGGAGAGAGTAACCGCTGTTATTCCTTACTCTCGTCTTCACTCCAGGGCCCATCGGTACCGTCACACCGTTACTGAGGATGAGAGACATGTATTCTCATACTGTTGCATGTAACGCATTGTACAGTTTACACTGAACAGTACAGTTTATGATATTTAAAATGACAATCAGAGGAACAGCACATGTTATATGTTTTGGAGATAAGGTCAGAGAGGCCAGAATGAGATGGTTTGGTCATTTACAGAGGAGGAATAGTGAGTATATTGGTAGAAGGATGCTGGGGTTGGAACTGCCAGGCAGGAGGTCTAGAGGAAGACCAAAGAGAAGGTTTATGGATGTAGTGAAAGAGGACATGAAGTTAGTTGGTGTGAGAGAGGGGGATACAGAGAACAGGGTTAGATGGAGGAGGTTGATTCGCTGTGGCGACCCCTAAAGGGAGCAGCCAAAAGGAAAAGAAGAAGAAGAAGAACAGGAGACTAACTGTGTGACAGAGTTTTTGGGGTCAGGGCCGGTCTGTCCCAGGCCCTTAGTGCTGTGTTTCCCAGCAGGCAGAATATCCGCCGCGTAGTCAGCATCCAGCAGCTCGTGACAGTCTCCTAATGCCACCTGAAACCAAACAGTGGACACTGAATCATGCATCTGGCTGAAGCTCATCAAGTGATGTTCAAACCATGTTGGTATACTATAGGGAACAGTCATTTTCTTTATGCATCAATTTCTTAATTATGTTCTTATTTAATAAATTAATTATTTAGTTAATAAAATGTCAGAAAAGGTTTATATGTGTTTCCCAAAAGGAGTAGTTGAGGTGTGGTTGTGTGAGGTACTGACACATCATCAGCACTGACATGCCCGAGACCTGGTCACTTGCTCTCATTGATAACATGGCTGTCGGCAGGGACAGAAAAAAAAACTGATTTTAGCCACTTAACAAAAGGCTCAATTAATAAAATTCACGCCCACTTAAATCCATGATACCGAAATAATATTTTCACCACTTCCACCTGGCCGTTAAGTTGCCCTATCCTGCTAAAAACTGAGGTTTGTAAACCGCTCGCTCTCCCCACATCAAAGTCCACGGAAAATCTGTGTTTTTAGTTTGCAGTAACTCAGGAGCTTCTGGTTGTTGTGGTTAGTTTTTGTCACTTGGATATATCTGAAAACAAAGGATTACAAACCCAGACATCACAAAATAACACACGATATGACATACAATCAATGATCATGTCTGTGGACATCTGTGTGGGAGAGTGAGTGTTCACTTTCTAACGATGATATTGAGCAGCAAACATTCTTAAGATATCATAGACTTAAGCAGTCTCAGCTTTTATTAGGCGAGTCTTTTGTTAAGGGACTAAAATCTTTTCAGTGAGAGCGAGTGTCCCACTCCCTGACGGAAACTGTAAGGAAAGCCATTATGTGTCAATAACTCATTCAACCACTATTTAAGAACCTGTAGTATCCCTATAATCAATTATCAAAATAGCTGGCAATTACTTTGAGTAGTTGTTTTAAAAATCAATTAATTATTGCAGTCATGTTTTAATGTTATTCAACTCACCTCACACAGCAGCAACAGTCCAACATGATTATGCTGATTGGCGAAGCAGTAGTTGGCGCTTTTTGATGACATGTCAGCAAAGTAGATTCCTTTACCAAACTAGATGAAAAACAAACAGGGAATTTATTCACACTGCAGTAAAAAAATGCTGTGATTCCTCAGACACTGAAGTGTGTCTTGTTCCAAATTACAGTTTTTGAAGGTTCTGTTCTACAAGTTGCATTTGTTAGCCTCTTTATTATCCATCCAAGTCGAGTGTCAAGCAGGTTTTTACAAACTTCTACTTTCATGTTCTCATTTTACATATTTTGACTAGATTTCGAGACAAATACGAAAACAAATTGAGTGAAAAACAGTAAAAGTATGTTTGTCTTCCATCCATCCATCCATCCTACCATGTATCCAGTGACAGGAGCTTCAGGTGGAGCCACTCTGAGCCCCTGGCTGAGGATTCCGACCCAGTTAGACAGACGGGAACCGTGCCACAGCAGAGTCCTTATACATACACACACACAAAATGTATTTTCATCTCAGAGCGACACAGGTGCACCCCAAAAAACAAGCACGTTGGAACTGATGCAAGTCACAACAGATGTGTCTAAAATTTTAAATAATAAATAGTGGTCACATTTAAAAAAGAAAAAATGTGACCACTGAGCCTGCCAGCTCCACACCAATTTCAAGTAGCATACTGTAAACAGGAAGTGATTTGTTTTATGTTAAAATAAATTGAAATAACAGCAATTTTGTGCTAGTAAAGCGGGACAGCTGCAAACAGGTTGGAGTGTGACTAAAAACAAAAAGCAGCAACAATGAAAAGTGAATTCTACTTAACCAGTCGGTTACATAATTTCTGTTCCCAAAGTTCAAACAGAGGAAAAATACAAACTGCCTGTCTATCATGTGTTAGTACCTGTTGTGTAACTTTGTGAGGAAGTTCTTGCTCTCCCCTTCTCTGTCCACTGAGAAGATGTCGAGGACGTTCATGGTGTAGTCCTGATGGGTGGGGGCATGAGTGGACTGCAGATACTGCTCTATCAACTTCAAAACAAACAGAGGAGTTGAGTTTACACAGTTTTCTCTCAAATGACAAACACGGAAATGAAGCCCATCAGTTCACTTCAGAATGAAACTGCTACTTTATTGACACCACACTGACCTTGAACTCATGGCTGCTGGAGTCCAGAGGCTGCAGTTGACACTGGAGGGAGCTGTACTGTCTGTCTATAGGATTTTCGTCACCTCCTCTGCTAGACTGCACCATTTTCACTGCTATCTGAATGTCACTTAGTGCCTGAATAGAATATTAGATCAGAATATTAACACATGTTTGTGTTAAAATAGAAACAAAATGATTTGTAAATGAAGGTGAAATCCCTTTACCTCCAACAGTGCAATTTTTTTCTTCAGTTCTTCCTCTGTTCGGATGATTGGGGGCGTTTTCAACCTGTATGAAAATGTTGAATTTTATTTTGTTAACAGCGTTAGTGTTCCTTATATTTTCCCCAATAAAAGTTTTATTCTGAAATGCTCCTGCAACACTGACACATGTTTTATTGTGTTTATTGTCCAGCTCTTGATGTGTACATGCAGCTGCTTTGTAGAACAGCCTATTTTTCTGAACTACACTCGGATTGGTCAAAGTCTCCCTCTCACTTTTTCCAAGTGTTGATTTCTTTGTATGGCACAAATTTGTTGCCTACCCTGTCTTTAAAAGTACACTGACACAACCCTTACCCAAAGTCATGAGGGATGCGGGTGTAGAACTGGTTGCATGCCTCCAGCAGCTCACGATTGCTGCCCTTCTTCTTCAAACACTCTTCAATTGTCTTCAGTGCAGTGTAGCCTGCACGGATCTGCTCTGAAGTCAGTTTACCTGCAGGTCAGAGAAATATACAGATTTATGATTTTACAATTTATTATTTTGTCAATGGTGCGCCATGTAATTGAGACATATTAGAAAAATAACATAATACGCAATAATACAAACAATAATATACTGAAATATAAATGGTATAACACTCATTATTAGAGATTGAGATTGTGACAGACTGACCGAGAGGAGCTTTACGAGTATCAAACTTCATCTCCAGCACACACTCCTCCATAGCTTTAAGGTCACAGATGAGCTCTAGCAGAGACTTGACCTTCACATCCAGCTTGGAGACCTTTTTGGCCACAGTGCTCACCTCCTCCTTCTCCTCCTCCTGTCGCAAACACACAGTGCATTTACATCACATGTGTCAAACTGGTGGCCCGGGGGCCACATGTGGCCCTCCAATCAATTACATGTGGCCACTGTGCGAGGTGATGGAATAGAGAAAGAATATAAGACTAAATTTATTTTCCGGCAATATTTTATATAATAGTAATAAGACATTCGGTTGTAATCATTGCTATATTAAATGTATTACACTCAACATGAAATTACATATATTTAAGCTGTCATAATTATCCTCGTCATTATTTGCAAAATTTTCAATTTAATTCTGTTTTTGTGCATCATAAATATGTTTTTATTGTGAATCATTTTATATCAAAACAAGCAATTTTACTTTGCAATTCTGTCTAAAATCATAATGAATATATTATATTAACCACCGTCTTCTAAATAGTTTTTTTTCCACTTTTTTTCCTCTATGTCAGCCCCCCTTTGACCAGACTAGATGCTCATTGGCCCCCAGGTCATTTGAGTTTGACACCCCTGATTTACATGACATCTCTCTATCTCTAAGAAAATAATGATTGTGTTTGATACATTAGTCCGAAAATAGTACTACACTGAATTTCTCAAAATTGGACTAACACAAAGATATAGGGAAACGGTACTGTACAAATTCTCAAACATACCTTTTCCTTTGTGCTGTAGTCCACAAACACCATGTCATATTTTCCAGCGACTTTCTCAAAACTGGCCCGCTGTTCCCACTCATTCTTGGTCTTGTCCAGAAACCTGCAGCAAAACCAACATGTTTTTCTGAGCCATTTTACAGGTGACACATCTGGATTATCCAAACATAAATATACTCTGTCCATATATATATATATATATATATATATATATATATATATATATATATATATATATATATATATATATATATATATATACATATATATCTCACACACACACACACACACATATATATATATATATATATATATATAGATAGATACATACATATATATAGATAGAGAGATGCTCACTTTTTCGTGAAGAAATTTTTGGCTTTCAGCAGATCTCCACCACAGGGGGTAAGGCTGTTTTGACCCACTTTGCCCACTGATCAAACAAGAGAGACACCATTCAAGTACAGTCACTGAAGGTAAATTTCACACTAAACAACATTCAGAGTGGGAGGTTTGCCGTGAATCCCACACTACATGACTGACCAGCAATAGAGGATCGCACCTTTCATAAAACACACGTGGTGACAAAAACACACATGAGAATATGAACATTTGTCATTTTTCAGATTTGCAAAAAAAAAATCATCAGGTCAATGTGAACTCACCTCTGCCCCATCTCATCCACACACTGTAAACCTTGGCGGTGTCATCTTCCAGAAGCTGGATCAGGTAATATTTGTTGTTGTTAAATTGCAGATTTGTCTGTGAAATAATAATAAAAAAGATGTCAAATAAAATAGGATAATAAAAGTATTGGCTTCAGAAAACTCTCCCAAAATAACTTTTATTTTATGAATCTATTTAAACTGATTTATATAATTTTACCTGATTTAACATGACATCATAAACATCATTTCCTTCACAGTAAACATGAGCCTGAAAGAGAAAAGCATTAGTTAGTTACTTGAGAACTACAACTAATGCAAGGCTTTGCAAAAAGCTGTTGTCACTCCTAAGTTTCTTATCTTGTGTGGAAACTGTACCTTTCCAAGTTTGGCTTTGCATTCAGGGTCAACTGGAGCTTTGCCCTTCATGACCACCGTCCTCACAACTTCTGCTCAACGAGATCACAAACAAAACAAGAATGAGATCATCGGACATCAGCTTTCTGCAAAGTGACGTTTGTTTGCTGTCAAACAGCTCCATGTTTGTCACTGCTTCTAGGGCTGGAACTAGTGATTATTTTCATAATCAATCAATTTTTCTCAATGAATCGAGTACTTGTTTATAGCACGCTAAATTATCATTATCTGCGCTGTATGCAGCCAAGTTTCGCTTTTGTGCAAAGAGACTTCCCAGCATCTAATAGGTGCTGTTCCACCGTGTACTCACATCTTGTTGGAACCGATTTATTGCTGTTCCAAACTGATCTTGGATGGACTCTAAGTGGGAATAGACAGGTGCGTGCTGGCCGCAGTTTTTGCAAGCGTCATCCTTCCGGTAGTTTTGTTTCGGGGATTAAAGTCTACGAAAATGGCTCTTTTGGCAATTTTCGGTGAACCCTACTCGCATTTAAAAAAATGAAAAATGTCTTCATTGATTTAGGAAATTGATGAATCTAATAATCATTGCAGCCCTAACTGCATCCTCACAATAATTATTATAACTGTTCGGTGTGTGAAAGTATGAGGTATGTTACCTTCACTTTTTATCTCCTCTTTGGGCTTTTTTTCAGTTTCAGTCTGACGGTTACTTTGCCCTCTCTTCCTCTTAGCAGCAGGTTTCTCCTCTTCCTCCCCATCTTTGTCCTCCTCTTTAACTGGAGCTGCCGTCTCATTGGAAGCACTCGAGGCACTAACTTCATTCGAACTTTCTGAACAAAAGGAAAACAGCAGAAGCCTTTTCAAAACAAATTTACTAACTTCTGGTTTAATGTTAAAAGGTATATAAAGACAAACCTACAAAGCTTTAGATAATGTCATCAACTACAGCTACTATGGGTTGTGTAATTGTAGACAACACAAACATTTATCTAACATTTATCGATCTATAAATTCCAGGAACGTCTGTGTGTGTCTGTGTGTGTTATTCGCACATCTCTCGAACTGATGGTCTGATTGATTTCAACCTTGACAAGTGTCTTGCTACGGTTACGTGAAAGTGCAGTGCCAAGTTTGACGTTGTTTGGATAAGTAATGCAAAAGATATCGGTAAAAGAAGCACACATTGGCTTTCTCACCCTCTCACTCACACAGCACTGTGAGTGAGACAAGGCTCCGTCAAGCTGAGGCAGATGACAAACGCAGTGCTCGCCTGGCAAGTAACGCTGCACGGCAGACAAGGCGCTCTGAAGCTGAGGCAAATGCAAACACAGTGCTCGACTGGCAAGAAACGCTGCACGGCAGACAAGGCGCCGTGAAGCTGAGGCAGATGACGAATGCAGTGGCCCCAACTACAGACTGTTCACCCCATTCCCCTCCGAGAGGTGTTACAGGTCTCTCCGCACCCGAACCAGCAGGTTCAGAGGAAGCTTCTTTCCTGCAGCTGTCACCCTATTGAACTCTAGCTCTGCATCCCGGGGACAACCAACCAACTGTTATGCAACCATATAGTTAAATTTTCCATATTTATTGTATGCTATTATGTCAGTATCAGTATTTGCCTTCTACCATACACAAATAAACTCACTGAACGTTTGCTATGTAATAATAAAAATGAGCACTTAAGCACACCAAACCAACAATTACTAAAAAAAACACACAAAAACAGATTTTGCACGGGCACTGTACACGTATAATTTAATAACACAAGACAATAAGATGACAAAACAGATATGTCATAAGTTTTAACACACACACCTGGTTTCACTGTCTGAGAGCGAATATTCCTCTTGTATTTAGTGACAGGATTAATCTGGACCATCTTCTTCAGGTCGACGTCGTAGTCCACACCACCGCCCAGGGTCAGAGTGACGGAGGTTTGTCCTGAGGAGACGGCCGAGTCCAACACAGCACACGCTGAAGGAGAATATGGTTCCCACTGCCCTTCATCACCCTTCCACTGCCACACTAATCACAAGGAGAAAAACGTTTATATTTTTGACATTCAGTGAAGTTCTAATCACTTATCCCTTAAGTAACATTAGGGGAAACCTAGTCAACTAAACAAATGCTGCAGAAAATAACACTTATTTATAGCTAAAAATGTGCATATTTTCAGAATATTTATTTAATGTTCAAATTACATTTAATCATCCAGGCATTAACATAATTTAAACCAGAGGTTCTTCTTTTTTTTCTTGGATAAGGATGCCCCTACAGAATAAAACAGATTGAGGGACCTCCTCCTGTATTTCCCTTGGAATAATTTGTCAATAAGTTGTTTGATTAAGAAGAAATGTATGAGTTATTTCGGGTTAAAATGTGATTTTGTAATCATTATGTGATGTATTCCTCGTGCCTTTTGTAACTTTTTTGAGTAAAATGCACTGTGTTAATTAAGTTATCAGGCTATTAAAATATGATTAGAGAAAATCTATCTGCTATATTGTTTGGTTGTGAAATACAAGACAATGTGACCCATTTGAGCCTGAAATATATGCCCTACGCGTGATTTTTGTAGATATTTCAATAAAACAATTTCATTAAAGATTAGATGTGAAATAAATCAGTCTTTGAGAAAGCTGAAAAATGACATGAGAAAATATACACATTTGCCATGTGACAAGAAACCCACAATAACCTCTGCTTTAATCCTGAACAATGAAGTGCTGTCTAATTTTAAAAGCTCACTGCATATGTCATGTCAACTCTTGATTAACTGATAATGTTATAAAGATAAAGTAGTGGAGTGGGAGCAGAGTAAATGTGCTTAACCACTTTACACAGCTGGTTTATAATACATTAACATCGAAAAAAACAGGTATGCGACATAAAATTACTGTGTAATGACTTTATCAGATTTTAACATGCTTTCCTAACAGTTTGTATTAAGTCTAGATAGTACAGGACTTATATTAACAAACGTGCTTATTTCCTTCAGTTTGCTTCCTTAACGGTTTTCTGTTCGGACATGTTTCAGTCCAGATAATATAGCGCCGACAACAGCTAGCTAACTCATATCGCCACAACCAGCGCACAAACCTGTTTTTAAACGACTTTCCTCGTTATCTTCTGCGCCCTGACTTTTGTTTCTCGATGCTCTCGTTCGCCTCATGATGGTTTAAGAATATACAATGCGCTAGTTATAGAAAGCAAGTGGCCACAGAGTCACCGCGGAAAAACTCAAAACTTTGCACACCAACGTTTCCTGGTCGGTGACGTCATCAAAGATCTTGTAGTGCGCAGACGTATCACTCCGTATTTCTTTTAAGAAAAGCACATATTTACCATTAGGGACTGTTGTGTGCATTTCACGCAAACACAATTTGGCTGTGTTCGTGCACATTGATGCATGAATCTTGTTATTGCCCGCTCAGCTCCTACAGTTAAGGCTAAAACACACTGTGCACAAACAAGTGTCACACTTGTACCGTAAAGTGCAAACATTTTTCATTTTTCATCTCACTTCCATCAAAGCACAATACATGTTTTTTATTATATCGGGGTCAATGTGTATAGAGGTTGATAAATTACATAATAACAATAATAATAATAATAATAATAATAATAATAATAATAATAATAATAATAAATACAATAAATAATGAATAAATAAATACATAAATGTATACATTAATAAAATTCATTAATTTCTATACTAATTTATTTAATAATTATTTTATTTATTATTTTATTTCTGTTTCGTGTGATATGGAGACAAAACAGGCTATTTCCACTAGATGACACAATTACCCTCACGTTGACATATCCCAGGGTGTAATAATTCAACACAATTTATTTTTACTTTACATTAAATATATTGAAAATAATTCGTATTTTCTGAGGGTTTTTCCATCTAAAAACATAATGGCATCATGACAAAAAGCATCAACACTGGATGGAGTTTAGTGAAAGCCACTCGCGGGCACACAAAAAGCGTGAGTGAGAACTCCCCTGTATGTGTGTGTGTGCACAATTAAATCCGGAACCTTACGTCGGTGCCTAAAGTTCCTCCTTAAACGGTATTCGGAGTTGTTTTGTTGACGGACCTGTCGGTGGGTAATGTGTTCTTCAGTTCTTCGCTGCGTGAATCAGTGTTCTAGTTTAAAATATGAAATATTAAATGTGATATTTCCAAAATCAGCAGAGTCATTGAAGATATGGCTTCGCGAAAATTCAGTGCTCGTGTTCTCCGCCGGAGTTCGGGGATCGTGACGATGTTCAGGGTGAGCGATAATGTCGGTGTCATTGAACGCATCATACACATTAAACATGGCAGGGTCACAGAGAACTCTATGGTTAGAACAGTTTGACTTATTCACACGATGGTTCTAAAGATTAGAATCTCCTAATTTAATCACATACACTAATCGCCGAACCAATAGTTAGTTATTTCTTTCATTCTGTGTGAAATGTGACAAATTATCTTTAAACATAGATATTTCTGGTTCGTAAGACTACTCTTACTCGTTCTTGCGATACTGAAGTATTATGTTAATTTAAATATGAACTGTATGTGAATCAGCTGAATTGAGTCACTCACTAAATCAACCAGCCTGTCAATTAACCTGTAGAATTAGAATTCCAATTTGAGCAAGCAGTATATTATAACATCAAAGAAATCAGAAATACAATATGGTTATTTGTATTGCAAGATTTAAAAAAAATTAAAGTCTTTGCTCTGAATTCAATTATTGTTTCATTTTGATTAATGACTTTATTTTGTTGGGTTTAGGCTGAATTATTAGCCTTTTTTTAATTAAATCTTAATTGAACAAATCATCAAGGCTGCAGTTTAGTTGTTTTGACCTTTTGAGATTCTATGCCATTTAAAAAAATCAAAAAGCTATCCATACTTGATGGAATTAATTTATATCTAAGTTTCATCCTTGCTTTCTATGGAGGCCCATTTGTGTCCAAATTCAATCAATTAATAAATAAATAAATAAGTTCATTATTATGAAATAAAAAGCCATCTTGAAAAAAGATATTCTCCAATAAGCTAGTATGCATGTAGAAAATAAGAAAGACTAAATTATGAAAACATATCTCATTATAATGGGAAGGATTTTATAATAATGGATATGTATTTCATAAAAATCGAGTAAGATATTTATTTACTAATTGAATCTTGACACAGATAGTGCTCCATACATGGTCCATCTTGTGTTACACAGTAACAACTGAACTTAAGCTGAAAAACTATATCACAGATAAATATATGGAGGAAAAATGCATTTTCATATTTTTTTTACCCTTACCCATGTCATTCAGCCCTAGTTTTTCTGTCTTCAGGGAATGAGTGCAGGTGCTCAGCCAGTGCCACAGGCCCCAGTAGATTTTTTAAAAGGAGAACCACACAGGAAACACCCAGGTGTGACCAACCTGAAATGTCTGCGTCTACCTATGGAGCTCCAGGTGGCTGCACAGTCAATCATTAAGAGTACGTTCACTTATAATTGTGTCCCTCAGTCCAAATATTTGTGCAGCTTCACTGCTCCTGAAATGAAACCGTCAAAAATAATGAATTTGTGACTTGTACATCTCTACACCTCTAGGTGCTGAAGTGACTCAGCTGCCCCAACGCTCTCACGCACTCACCAACCTCCTGTGGAGCAGAAAACGAGCAGTGGAGGATGCAACTCTGAGAAAGAGAGCTGTGAGTCTGGAGAAAAAACTTTGGGATGAAGCGATGGAGAAGAGCAGTGAAGGTGAGTGATGTTGTACAAACCCAAAAGTGAACAATGGATGCACAGCTATATCAACTATAGACTAAGTTTTCATGTACCAAAATGTGTCCAACCTGCATGGGCTCACAATACACAACAGTTTCTATATCAGAAACAAGTGCAGCAGCAGAAGTATAGCAAAAGAACAACTGTACACCCAGAGTCTAGAATATACAGTTGGTCTTTTGTGCTTTAATATGTCCCTTCTTGTGCTATTTTTGACACAAATGGGGCTCCTTAGTTTAGGTCCACTATACAACCTAGTCGAGATCTAGTGACTCGGGTCAAATAATCGAATCCTCAGTTCAAACCAAATGTGATGAAGCAACATTTAGCTGTTATGCTCCAACTGTGAATATCTGCAATTCTATTCTCATAAACATATGATTGAATTTTAAATTTTAATCTTTCACTTGCACTTCAATAATTTCAGTAAGTAAATTATTGTTTCATGCTGCATCATCATATTTTATGTCATAGCTTTCTGTTTTCTTTCTCTATAATTATCTATGTTTCTCTACTCTGTTTAATTTGTATTAGAATAGTTTATTTGTTTTTGCTTAGATTTTTTCTTTTTTTATGTAAAGCACACAGAGTATGAAATGTGTTATACAAATAAAGCTGCCTCCTTTATTTTGCACTGCAGATATAGATGAGGAGGCACTGGACGACCACATCAGGAGGAAAGTGTTCTCAGAGCTTAGAAGAACAACATATCACTGGACTCCATTGAAGTAACACACACTTTATCTGCACTTTCACTTATTATGAAATGAATGCTCTTGTTGAAATCAACTAAATTGGAGAAATAACATTCTAAACACAACTTACCGACACAATGTACAGTATATGTCTGATATTTGCAAATTCAGATGACATTACATGCTGCAGATTTTTCCTGTTTAAGACTGTGTGAATCTGCGTTTATATAAATCTCTCTCTGTCTGTGATTCAGGTATGATGAAGAATTCGGTGTCGTGTACATGGCGGCTCGTCTGGCTGGAGGCTATGCAGCAGTCAGGAGGGCTCTAAATGAGGTTGGATATCAGGCCTTCAATTCATTTTCTTCATGAAAAAGCTATAAATATATACATGTGCATTGAAAAGTAAATGCAATAGTGTGTTGAATTTCTATTATTATTCCCCTATCATTGCAGATAAAGAAGAGAGATCCCTCTTTTGCTCCTCAGTCTCTTCTGGATTTTGGTTCAGGGCTCGGAACAGTTGTTTGGTTGGTGCACGACACAAAGAGAGTTTTCATGTAAAAGTGCGGCCGTATAAATGCAGTGGTTCTGTCTTTGTCCTGCAGGGCGTCGCACTCACACTGGGCTGCCTCTTTGAAGGAGATGATTTGTGTGGACAGCTCCGGAGCGATGAACATTCTGGCTGAACGACTTCTCAAAGGTCCACACACATATTGACGTGATTTCATTTCGAGTTTGATTATTGACGTACAGGCAGATAATCTGAGGGTTTTTTTTGTTGGGGGTTTTTTCTGCTATGTTGAGCAGGTGATGATGAAAAGGCTCAACCGCACATCAAACAAGTGTATTTCAGACAGTTCCTCCCTGTCTCTCCTAAGGTAAGACAGCCTCTTTTTCTATTTCACTAGCAGATTCTAGCTGTGTCGAATTATCCTGGGTCTGGATCCAGACGAGTGTTGAATCTTGGTCCGGATGTCTTTTTGCCTTCAGGTGCAGTTTGATCTGGTGGTGGCGGCTTTCACACTGTCAGAGCTTCACAGTGTGAAGGAGCGAGAGGAGGCCGTGTTTACTCTGTGGAGGAAAACCAGCTCGTATCTGGTTGGTTAAATAATGATAAAATAAACAAAAAACCTTTCTGTTTACATGGCGTGAACAAATATTACATTAGAGACATTTTGTGTCAGTTAAATCTTTTATAATTCTGTTGTTTTTATTACAGGTGCTGGTAGAAAATGGGACCAAAGAGGGTCATCAAGTTCTTATGGAAGCTAGAGAAACTTTATTAAAGGTATTATTCAGTATATATATATATAAATATATCACCATCTGGTGGTCATGCAGGAAGCAAACGGATAAATGATGCATATATCTCTGTCTCCAGAAACAAGAGAAGATAGTCCACGACTCCAGACCAGCGTCAGTCTTTGCTCCGGTACGTTTAAATCACAGCTGGTTTTAAAAACAACATGTCCTTCGTTCATGTCAAAGTGTCACCAACCTTCTTCTCCGGTCTTTGGTGTCTCTAGTGTCCCCATGAACTGACGTGTCCAAAACTCTCCCAAAAGCTGGTCGTCCCCTGCAACTTCGAGCAGTTCTACCACCCTCTGCCTCTGCCTAGGGTAAACGCTAAGCTCTGGATTGAAGCCATGCTTTATGTTTTAAAAGCCAATGTCATTCAGTTCATTGAGCTCAAATGTTCAGATTTGACTTGGAAAAATTAAGGTTTGACAAAATCCTGACTCAAAATCATTTTATGTGCTTTGTACAGAATTCCCAAATAATACAAATGTGGTTATATTTTACTTGATTTTTGATCAACATCATTTTGCTTTGAAAAATGTAACCTCTTCATGCCCCCACCTAAAAATGTTCTGCTATTTTTAAACAAAAATCCCTTACTACATGGATTGTCTCAGTTCAAAGCCAACAATTCAACGTCTAAACAATTATTTTTTTGGATTTCTTTGCCCACCACCCATCAAGATGATGTTTTTGAATGTCTTGTTTTGTCCACAAAACAAAATAATTCAGTTTTAAAGATGTATTTTTGACACGGAGCAAAGAAACCAGAAAATATTCACATTTAAGACGTTTAAAAATCAGAAAAGCTTGTTTAAAAAAAACAAAAAAACAATCGATTATCAAAAATAGTTGCTGATTGATTAATAATCGATAAACTTACGGTGCATTTTCAAAAATATCCCCATAATTTCAGTCAAATCATCAGTATGGTACTGTAATGCACCAGTTGGTGGAGCTGTTTTCTTGGCTCAAACATAACGTCGCTGCAGTTTTCTGTTTAACATGTACTGTGCACAATGACAGACAGGAGACAGAAACTATGAACGGATGATGCAAAGACGAAATGAGTACATGAGTACATTTATTTCCCACAGCACAAGGAGCATCAGACGGAGAAGTTCAGCTACTTGATTCTGACGCGAAGTGGGTCAACGTCACAGGAGGAGACAGGAGGTGTGGACTGGGCCAGGCTGATAGCACCGGTACAGCGCAGGACCAGACACGTCCACTGTCACATGTGCTGCCCTGATGGACAATTTAAGCACATGGTGGTGACGGCTCGAAAACACAGCAGGTAAATAAAGACCAGAATCTTTCTTACAAGCACTTTAGGGGCCCTCCATTCAGATAAAATGAAATAAAATTGACCTTTTGGCCTTATAACTTATTGTAGTTTTGATATAAAAAAATTTTTTTTAACCAAATTGAAGACAGTTTTTGACTAGTTTGAAGTTTGTTGAGTTTGTAATAAAAACAAATGTGAAAAATAAGAACGGCATGTAAAACAAATAAACAGTGTTCTTATTTCTAATCTGAGATTTAAAGCATAGGTTTTGTGTTTGTGAAACCAGTGAGCCACCAGGGGGAGACCACTGAAAAACAACTGATTTATAACATTAGTAAACACTTCCTCAAAGAGTTCATGCCCCTGATTCAGAGCTCTTTGATAAGCAGCAAATCTGATCCTGCAAAACTAAACTGCAAAACTAAGTTATATAAATTATTTGAGGTGCTTTCATGTCCTCTGGTGATTAGTTCTTGATTTCTGTGTTTCGTCTTCTCTCATCAGAGACGTGTATCGCTGTGCTCGGAGCAGTGACTGGGGAGATCAAGTGCCGGTCATTCAGAAAGTTGAGGACGATGTCCAGAGTGACTCAGAGTGATGACTCACTTGTGATGAGAAACATTTCTGAAAGAAAACTGTGGAATACACCCTAAAACTGACATGAGACTTGTCCGTAAGACTCATCCGCAGTCCGGTAAACGGGACATCTGAATTTCTTAATGGGAACTGCTGGAAAACCGAGTCACTGAACAGCTTTTGCATGGTTATGATTGCGTCAATAAAACACACACACACACACACACACACAGTGCTGTCTTTTTGTATTAATTATACCCAGATTACTGTGCACCGCCTGTACAATAGTCAGTTTATTTTATAACACAAGATCCAACCTTGGAGCTTGATGTCAATTTAAACTCTCACACAAAAGAAGAAACCATATACTAAAATTCAGTGAAATCTGGATAAATATCAAACATTTCCTGAAACAAACGACCAATTTTTTTATTTAGTTTTATTGCTTTATTATGATGCGTCCTGAAGATGAGACAAGGACCTGAGGCATTCATTTCATCAAACTAGAGAACCTGGTTTTTTGCTTTGTGTTCTCAGTCATAATTCAACACCAAGTGTTGCTGTTGCTTACGTCTGTACCGACTTAAAATCAATCACTCTATGGGTGTAGCGCAACATTGTTGGTGTCTTTGCAGCATAGGAGGTTGTCTCCAGTGCAGACCTGTATCCAGAGAAAGTGTAGAAGAAAACACAGTTACAGAAATAATTTAATGGATGTTACCGAAGAGTATGTTAAGTTTTCACAATCTCATTCAGGGCTGAGGTCAGGTCTGGGTACTTGTACTGAAATCCGGCCTCTAAAGTCTTCTTTGGTACGACCTTCTGTCCCTGCGTGAGGACGACCGCCCTCTCAGAGCCCATCAGTGCGTTCATTACAAAGCCTGGCACAGGCAGAACGGTGGGCCGCCCCAGAATCCGGCCCAGCTCTTTGGTGAACTCGTAGTTGGTGTTGAGTGCAGGTGCGACGCCGTTAAACACTCGTGGTGAAGCAGGGGCGGAGTCAGTCGAGGGCTCCAGAGCTTGAGCGATGATTCCTGCCAGGTCAGAGACGTGGATCCAAGGAAACGGCTGACTTCCTGACCCCAGCGTGCCCCCGAGGCCGAGCCAGAAGGGCAGCAGCATTTGCTTCATGGCACCGCCATCACGGCCCAGCACTGCCCCTGGTGGAGGGAGGAGGAAAAGCAGGAACATGAGATGTGATAGTCATAGTCATGTCTTGGTTCTTCCGTCCTCTGCAATGTAATAAGACTTCAATAATAAATAAAATAAATAAAAATGTTATTAAATAACTCTGTAAGAGACCCAAAGGAAAAGGGGAATAGTATAGATACTGGTTCTGGTTCTCTTTTAGTGAAACATGCATGCAGTTTTTAAATACCAGGCCTGACGATGACTTGTCTGGTGGTTTTTGCCACATCCTCGGGCAAAAGCGCAGACGCCTCCCACTCCTTAACAAGTTTGGAGAGCAGATCGAACGGTGTCCATTCACTGTCTTCGGTGTACTGAGCTGTCAGACTGGGTTTGTAACAAGCTGTGGACATAAAGACACAGAAAAACCATCAGTTTCAACCTGCCAGCAACATGTGAGAATTTAAAGGCGTGTCATTAAGAGGAGACGAACCTACACCTGACACCAGCACCCACGAGTGCGGAGGACTGTGAGAAGCAGCAATGGCTTGAGCCAGAGCTTTTGTTGTGTCAATGCGACTGGAGAACAAATCTTTTTTATAGCTTTCGTTCCACCTGAAACCACAATTAAAAACAGGTTGACGTTGTGATCCAGCTACAGTATGTTAAAGGAGCCTGAAAAAGCAAACTCAAACTGAAGAACACATCATTCACTGTAAAAGAAAAAAGAAATGAATAAACAGTCAGTTGTGAACTTATTTCATTTGCTGCTCACCATCGCAGAGGGTTCATGAGATTCTCTCCTGCCAAGTTTACAGCGCCCTCACATGGTGGGAGGCCACTGGACTCCAACTCACCCTGCAGGAGCACAAACAGACAAGCAGTGTAGAACATGACTAGAAAGGAATCTGACTGTAAAATTCAGCATCATGGCAACCAGCATAGCTTCAGGTAAGGAGGAGGTGCAGTCTGTGAATTAAACATAGATCTTATCGACGTTGTTAGATTTAATAGCTAAATGTGGATCATCCTCACTCGTATGGAGGTGGTTTGGCTTCGAAAACACTGATGTCACTCAAAAGACGGCAATCTGCAAACTATGTCGGAAAGCGGTTGCCGTCAAAGACAGCTCGACAAGGAATTTGTTTCACCATCTGTGAATTAACCACCGTACAGAATATGAAGAATATGAAAAGCTTCAGCAGTCAGTGGTCGACCACGACCGGCCAGCTAAGGTACCGACAAGAAAACGCACTCAGCAAACTCTGGCAGCAGTTAAATGTGTATCCACATTCTCATGTTAATGTCTTGAAGTTCAAATATGATGAGTATTGTTCACATTAGGGGGAAGTGTCAGTTTAAAATGCTCTCACGATAGTTTTTGTTGGTCGTTATGCAATATTTTATAAAGTAAGGTTAAGTTAATAAATAAGACCTGTTTTTTGTCATCTAATATACTATTAACAAGAGCAAGCTGGTACAACAGGCCTTCAATGCTTTTACAAACCCATTTTTGAAGATTGCAAAATATTGCCAATTATCGTTATCGGCAAAATCCCCCAAAAATATTGGGATATTGATTTTCATCAATATCGCACACCCCTAACCTTACCCATGTTATTTTTCCTGGACCAGGTTGACGAGATATCACCGTGATCTCATGACCTTTGCTCCTGAGCAAGCGAATCAGCTCTTGGCCCACAAAGCCAGATCCTCCTCCTACCAGGAAGACAAACACAGATATCAAAAAGAATCTGCAAATCTGCATAAACTATTATGATAACCAATACCTGTAATTTGTAATATTTTCCTGTGTTTTTTACTCCATGTTACAAAAAAATCTTTAAAATTAATAAAAACTGAAGAATTTTGGTTTGTCAACAAAATTAGACTTTTAAGAACATAACTTTGAGGTCAACCTTTTTTGTACATTTCAAGGACCAAACAAGTTCTCAAGTAATTGAGAAAATGATCAACGGATGAGTATGAGAATAATCGTTAGTTGCAGCCCTGATACATGATACACACCTAATTCATTTCTTGATACAGACTTGGTAAATATAAACTACTGCAGTTCTATTTCAACAGTAAATCATCAAACTTTATGACGGTCGATATGGAGAATGAGGTTTGTGGTGTTAGAGGTTATAGGCACAGTCACAGTGTTTCTGTGATTCATCCACAGATTCATCCAACTTAAACTAACATAAATTGTAATTAACTTGTATCGTTTATTTATATTGTCTTCAAAAAAAATCATTTTTATTTTATTGATTAGTTTGAAATTAGTTTAATATGTCTACTCAGCACATGTCATGTTTTGCTGGTCAGTAAAAAAAACAACTACAAAAGCATGATGCGCATGCGCACTGCCCATGCTAACAAAAACTTATCTAACATTAAACAGCAGCAACCTCAGCTTCGTGTGTGAATTAAACCTTAACATGACACTTTATCGGGATTGGTTGACACTATTTTTCTTCCGTTACATCTAGAAGAACAGCTTGCACACATAAATCACAAGCACTCGTATTAAATGATGCCTTTAACCATGCAATGCTAACAGTAGCTAACAGCTAGCTGGTAGGGTTATGTCACATTGACCTTTCCCATTTAATGAAATATTTGAATATTTCATTGTTTTTTTAAAGAAACGAAATACACATACCTATTAAGACTCTCATGGTCACACAGTTCCAGTGTAGAAACGTGGAAACACTCTCTAAGCGAACCAGGAATTACATGATCATTTCAAGGTAGTGTTTTATCGTTCGCGAACAGGTGACCGAACTGAACTGAATCACTTTCTGAAACGATTCGTTCATCTCACGGTTGAGCTGAGCTGAGCTCTGTTGTAAATCGAGTCACTCAGCGGGCGGGGCCAAAGTAACTGTTCCCTACAAAGTGATGGAGTCCCCGGCTGCGAGATCCAACTACGCCCACATAAATGTATGTAATGATTTAATTACTTTGTCGTAACTGTATTATTTTTTGTTGAGAAAGTCTTCTGGTCACAGTTTGCTTAAAATAATTGAATGACTATTCGATTATTAATCGATTACTAAATTAATTGTAAACTATTTTGACAATCCATTCGGATTTTTCAGCTTCTTAAACGTGAACATTGTCTGGCTTCTTTCTCTACAAATATCATCATTTCCAGGTTTACTAAACACGGATCAACATTTTTAAAGTTTTCTGATATTTTATAGGCCAAACAATTATGTGAAAATAATCGACAGATTAATCGATTATGAACGTAATCGTTAGTTGCAGCTCTAATATACACACTGTATATAACTATCAATTGCAATTATTTATGATATAAATTTAAATATCAGTGCTGCAATGATCAGTTTTTAGCTTCTTAAATGTAAATATTTTCTGGCTACTTTGCTCCTTATGTAACAAGGAAATAATTGAAAATTGAATAAGTTTTGGTTTTTGGAACATCTTCATCTCCAGGTTTGCTAAACACTGATCAACATTTTTTTCAAAATTTTCATTTTCCAGACCAAACAAGCACTCGATTAATCGCGAAAATAATGATTATGATTACGTTCAACAATCATTAGCCTTAGTTCAGTGACAAAACATATATTTGCTAATAAAATGTATTTTAAAAACTTAAGTATAGTTAATATACATTCATATTTATATTTATCAGCACATTAACAGAATATTTGATTTTATATATATATATATACATTATTTATTTTGTGTGTGTGTGTATTTTATTGCGCAGTAGACCCGGAAGTTGCTGTTGGTTTTGTGACGTAGGACGTGAACACGTGGTTTGATAACGATATAAATTGCGCCTCAGCGTCATTAGCGGTCTCTCTCCCTTCCTTCTTGTGGTGATGTTGGTTCGTTCGTGTCTCCCGTGGCAGAATCACGAACATCAAGAAACTACCGACATCCACGCGCGAAATCATCATCATTATCATCAGGTTTGTGTCACTACTACGCTATTAACGTAAAAGTCGGTACGTTCACGTACCTGTTTGTTGTGGTTCCTTCCGCACGGATATCCATTGTTCGACCGCGTGGTTCTTAACTAATAACGAGGCACTAACTAGTAACGAGTAAGGCTGCAGCTGAGTGAACTGTGCTTACCGAATTAGCTTAGTATTAACGGTCAAGTGTGTTTTGATTGGTGTGGAATTGCATTTAATTGTGTTTTTGAAAGTAGAATTGTTTAAGTCTAAGATAATTTCACGCTTGTTTCTTGAACAATACATTAAATGGAAGTTTAGTTCATTACAAATTTGTTTTTGAAGGAAATTATATTTAAAAAAAATTCGCCCAGTTGTATGTTATTTAGCACCACGTGCTTGTACCATGTGGTTTTAAAAAAACTGGAGAAACCCACTGGTTTTATCTTGACCAATGCACTGTACAGTGTAGTAGAAAGAAAAGCACATTTTATTTTATAAGTTGTGGTTATGAAATATTTACCATTATTGACAAGTAATTAATTGGTAAATTGGCCCTAAACTAAATTGGTGTTTTTTGATTTGTCCAATGAGACAAATATGCTGTTTTTTTCACATTCTATAGATAACTCTTTAATTGTACAAAAGGGTCTGCTGTAATTGTAATCGGTTGTATTTCAATTTATGACTGACAAAGCAGTGGTTGATATTATGTGTAATATCAAAACCACATTTCCAAAAACATGATGCCACTTTTCTAGAGTCAAACCTTAATGATGAGTTGCATGTGAGTCCGTGTTTCACCTGAAGCTGATGATTATTCTTTCACTGCCCTGATTGGTTTGACTATACAGATGATAGAGAACCGTTGACTATATTAAAATGTGAAATTTAAACATCGTTTCTTTTGCATTTTCAGTGTTCGGTCTGGAGGCATAAAAGTTGAGGTCAGTACTTCTCTTGGATGTATACAATTGCATAGTTTACATGTCATTCAACAACATCCATGTTTATCAGGTCCATATTGGTAACATTACTGCTTATATGAACAACATGCAGCCTAACTTAAAGGTTGCAGTGTGTTGTAACTACCCCTACCACATGCAGCCTTTAATGTTTTTGTAATGCTGAAATAAAATGGTGTCTTTTCCTTGTCGTTCACAGGTAATGGGAACGTTGACATAAACTGACGACTGCTGCTTTGCCGCTTGCCAATTTCTTCCTGTAAACATGTTTTTATTTGTATGATTTATATTTAACATGTAAATGAACTGTAGTAATACTTGCGCAATCCCATAAAACAGTGGGGGGGGGGGGGGGGTTTTAAGCACATGTTCAGATAGTCGGTTCAAACACATTAATGTAACTGAAAAATAGGTCCAGATTGATCATATACATTTTTTTTGAATTGCACTTGTATTATGTAATGTGTGTAATACAATGTAATATTCAAACTGGAATCTAAATGTATCACTGAATTAATGGGCAGCTCAATGTAAAGTAACAGTCGGGTTGGTTTTGATGTGTCATGCTGCATAGTTGGTCCACCCAATAAAGAAAACAAAAGTATTAAATGTTGGCCTTTTTTATTGAACAGTTTTAATCAAATGTTGAACAAAATCAGTCGACTTAAATGTGGTTATGAAGATTAAAAGGATATGGTGCAATTCAACTGTATGAAGCATATTTACGCTATGTAATTCTAGTAGCGGCACTGATCAAATTGTATAAATACTGTTTAATGACTGACCTTGAATGTACAGTTTGTCAGAGTGAGATGAGGTTTCATGCAGCCACGTTATTACCAGTCATTAGTCAAAGTTTCTGTGTTGAAATCTAGCTCCACATTGTCAAACTGAATCACTGCAAAAGATTGGCCTCTAACAAAAAGATTGGCCTCTAACAAAAAGTGTAAGGGAAACCCAGGGTATATAACAGTGCATTTAGATAAACTCTAAGCCACAAAGTGAGTGGTTCATGTCTTCGGCCTAAAATGAGAACCCATATAGAGCAATCAATTTATTTGAGATTTAAAAGGCTTGTTGGTGATCACAGGAAATGCCTGTTTTGAGCTGAAGTACATGATGCATGAAGTTAATGCATATGTCTCCAATCATGACTCCTGTTGCTCCCATAAGTAGAGGCAGTATGGTTAAAAAATTGATTGATATAACCTATAGGCTGACAGTTAACTATTGTGCATATAAAATTAAAACTGTCAGGGCTGCACAAACTACATTACAGTGTTTTAACTCTATGAAACATTCATATATTTGCAGTTAAGCAATCATTTTCTTCAGTGCAATTGCTTTAAGTAGATAATTAAATGCTGTAATTAATTAGTATATAACGTTTCCGATGTTCGTTAACAGCCACAAAATGCAATATAAAAAATACAGAATATTTACATTCCTGATACACACATCATATATACATAAAACAGTTTCGTGTGCCATCATCTTCCAGTCAAACGTAAACGTTGCATCTACAAATCAAAATACTAATTTTTTTAAACCCACCAAGGCAGCTTTAAACAAAATCCACACACGTTTCAGTCTCATATACCATTTTGTCCAGATTGTGACGCTGAGCTGTTTGCTGGGATGTTGCTGTTATCTAAGG
Organism: Solea solea; assembly: GCF_958295425.1. Classification (NCBI taxonomy): domain Eukaryota; kingdom Metazoa; phylum Chordata; class Actinopteri; order Pleuronectiformes; family Soleidae; genus Solea; species Solea solea. The sequence goes on along the minus strand of NC_081134.1, from coordinate 4,028,573 downwards.
TGTCTTTGCCTAGGACACGACTTTTTTTGTTCCCTCCCTGGTCTGATGTTATGCCCTCGAAGAGCTTGGCCATGAAGGCCAGGCCATTCTTCTTCATGTAGGACTTCCCAGCAAAGGTGTAGAGCACAGGATTGGCGCAGCTGCTGATGAAGGCCAAAGCTGAGGTGACGGCACGGCTGGATTTAGAGATGTATTCTAATCTGTGTGGATGAACAGTTTAGAGATGTCAGTGAAATTCTTAGATCTGTGGTTCTCAAACTATGGTACTGGGCTGTAGTATAATATGTATATATAGTGTGAACACACACACACATATATATATATATATATATATACATTTATGGGTTTGCCTTTGAAAATTAACATTAATGTAATAATACAATTGCATCTGCAGAGTGAAGTCACTGATCTGCTGGCCCTGCAAATATTTCACAATAAAAGCCTTATTGGAGAGAAAAAAGAACGCAAAAGGATCAGAGACACACTTTGTTTGCGACACATGCTACGGATAAAGACGTTGATGAACTGAGACCTGTTGCTGCTGCTGTAGTGAGGCATAGATTGAAAAAAAAAAAACTGGGAAAAAGACCAAGAGCATCAGTCACTTCATCAGGAAGTGAGCTGAAGCTTATTTAATGAAGACCAGGAGCAGCAGAAATTACATACTGGGTGCTTACAAAAAGAAGAAAATTGTTAAACTTGTGTGCATTTGCATTTTGTACGACTGTATTAAAAATATTGGACTGAATTCTGTGTCTGGACAGAAATGCAACATGGCAAACAGCCAGTTTAAAGAACTGATTTGTTACTCACAATTCTCTGGTTGGTGAATTGTCTGGGTACCATTCAGCAGCAACCTTGGACAAAACAAAAAAAAATCACATCACTGATGTCAAGTGTTTTGGCGACTGCGCAAACACACTCTCACACACCTGTATCATGTTAATGACGTGGTACGGAAGCCAGAAAAGGCCAAACATCACCACGATGGCCAGGATGAGTTTCTCGCTGCGGATCCTTCGCTTGAACTTGGTCTGCCTCAGGCGTCGCAGGATCAGAACATAGCAGGTTATGATGATTGCATAAGGAAGAATGAACCCCGCCACTGTCTCGAGGGCGTACTGAAAACGTACCTGTACACGAGAGGAGAAAACAAAACAACATTGTGTATGTTCACAGTTAAAACTGCACAGGCTTCAGTGGACATGAATGGATGTGTCAAAACAAGGCAGAACAAGGTGAGATTAGTGCTGAAACTACATCGTTCGTCTTTAACGGCGTCTTACTTCAGAGAATTAGCCGCTACATATTTAGTTTAGTAAAAACAAGGCAGTGTTTTGTTCACAGAATGGAGGTTCAAAGTGTTACACCACTTATTTTTCTCTGTTGTTGAGAATAAAAACCATTACAGTGAACTTGTTCAGCTAGTCTACACTATGTGGACCAAAGTATTCGGACGCCTGACCATAAGACTCTAATCAGGAGTTGTTCCCAATTTGAGTCTATATTCTAATGCATAAATGTTACATATTTAAAAAACGATGGTTATCATTTGTATTAGTTGTAGCTCTGTGACTTTACTTACATGTCGAGGAAGGGTGTGATTGGGTGCACACACCACTCTTGTTTTATTCCTTTCATCCTTGTCAATCCTCACATCCCGAAACACCACAGAGGGGATGGCGATGAGCATCACCAGCACCCACATGACAACAATCACCCTCCTGGCAATCTTCTTACTGGAGATGAGGGACACTTTTCCGGGAAACACCACAGCCACAAGCCTGTGCACGCTCATCAGTGTGATAAGAAAGATGGACGCGTACATGTTGGAGTTACACAGGTAGAACATCCCTTTACACATGGCTGCACCAAAGACCCACGTCTGCTTTGCCAGGTAGATGATGAAGAAGATGGTGAGGAACATGAGGAAGCCGTCGGCAAATGCCAGGTTGAGGATGAGGATGGCGGTGACTGAGCGGCGTCGGATGCGCGCCAAGATGCTCCAGACGATGAAGAAGTTTCCAGGGACACCAAGGAGGAAGACCAGGCCCAGGATGAGGGCACCGAAAGTTGTGGAGAAGTCATTGCTCACGACGCTGTCACTCTCAGGGTTCGAGTCACCGACAGTGGGAAGTACATTTGAACCACTGAGGTTTTTCATACTGAAAGAAATGTGGATGCTGAAGATGAGAGACACAGTTAGAACCCACTACAGGAAAGTATACAGCCAGCATGTCCGTGTGGTCCCCTTATATTCGGGCTGACAATATGAGTCCCAAGTGGGTTTGTCTGTCCATGTTTGCTCAAATTGGCTTCCCATGTGGACCCCAAGTTACTAAAACCATATGGGACCTGCATAATGTACCCACTTTGTAACCAGGTAACCTTGAAAGGGCATTGAGTGGGCATGTGCTTGAAGTGGGCAAACACGGGTGGGGCCACCATGGAAATCATGCATGAAACCCTTTTGGGGCCCACATAGACATGCCACATTTAAAAAACAAAACAAAACAAACAAAAAACTTTATATGAGGGCAGGAATGCTGTTGATAGTTTCGTTAGTACAACTTTAAAATATAGATTAGATTAGATTAGATTAGATTAGATTAGATTAGATTAGATTAGATTAGATTAGATTAGATTAGATTAGATTAGAGGCCCTCAAGTGGAGGATAAAGCGGTAGAAGATGAGCGAGAGTGCATGAGATTAGATTAGGTTACTACACAAATTCAGAGGAAAATTAGCAATTCATCAAGTCGTCTTCTGGATGACCAATGATTTGAAGACACTTGATCATGTAATAATTACTATTACATTATACTAGTGCAGTGCCCATGCAAAATCTGTTTTTGTGTGTGTTTTTAGTAATTGTTGGTTTGGTGTGTTTGAGTGCTCATTGCTACTGTTACACAGCAAAAGTTCAGTGACATTTTTATTTGTGTATGGTAGAAAGCAAATACTGATACTGACATAATGGCATATCTATAAATTCCAGGAACGTCTGTCTGTGTGTTACTCAAGTTTGATGTTGTTTGGATAAGTAATATAAAAGATATCAGTAAAAGAAGCACACATTGGCTTTTGCCGCTCTACTGTAGCCACTCCCCCTCTCACTCACACAGCACTGTGGGCTACCTGAGAGAATGTCTGTGTGTGTGTCTGCGTTCCTGGAATTTATAGATAGACTAGTGCAGTGCCAGTGCAAAATCTGTTTTTGTGTGTGTTTTTAGGAATTGTTGGTTTGGTGTGTTATATGCGAGTAACACACAGACAGACAGATGTTCCTGGAATTTATAGATATATGTTATTTTCCCATTATATTTGGCAAAACTCCCAAAGAATTAATTTCATACTAAAATGTATAACTGAAACCCAGATGGATCTTGAAAAGCAGATGCTGTTATTAAGTACTGCAATAATGATGATTAATGCACACCGCATTCCATCGTACATAAGGTATATGTATATTATTTTAGGTATTGTAAGCATAGCTGCTGTTGACTTTAAGTACAAGTTAATAACCATTAATAAGTAAGGTTAAGGTTAGTTAACAGTTTTTTGTGGATTTTAGTCAGAAGATATGTTTTTAACACAAGAAGAGAAAACACCAATGAATTGCAGGCAGATTTCATAAAAATCTGGCAACTCAAAGTTGTTGTTTTTTGACAATTTCTATGTTACGGCTTATTAACACTATTAATGATGCCATTTAGACAGTGATACCAAAGGAAGAAAGTGAACATTCAGAAGAGAAATATGAATTCTCTGATACTCCTCCCATTATTCGGCTCTTTCACCTAATATATAATTAAAATCAGTAACCAGCTGACTGTTTGATTGTCAGATTTATGAGCAATGATGCATCCGTGATTAAACAAAACAAAAAAAAATTGTTAACTTATCATGCACTAGTGATTTACAAACCCGGAGGATGTCAACCATCCTGACACAGCCTCCAAAATATTCACATCAGAGCCTGTAGCTGACAGTGCAGCTCAGAATGCAGAGGCAGCGCCACAGCGTGCTAAAACATGTCAAACATTAGCAGCCCTGCACGCCCTTCAACACAGTAAAATACTCTATTTATTCTTCCTATTGTTTCATGTTCTTCAGATAAAGCAGAGTCTGCAGAAGATCAAGCTTTATCCCAGTGTGTGTGTTTTTCCACACACTCTGGGTGTGACTTATTTATGTTTATGTATATGTCTACACAGGTTGTGAAGCATGAGCTGCTCATCATCATCAGAGCAGAAGTGTAAAAGATCATCATCATCCCTTACGTGGAAATCACATCACAAAATGATCTGAACATGGAACGTCAAGTCCTAATTTCCTGTTTAAATTCCAATTTCCTTGGTCTGGTTTCACTGTGGCCAGCTGCTTATTTTTTTCCTAAAAGCTTTTTTTATGAGAGTAAACACAATCAATCAATGTCAGGCTTACAAACATGTGTAAGTAATACAACGGGGAGAAACACACACATGATTTCCTTACAAAAGGAAAGAAAAAAGTTGACTCTCAACAAAAACAGGCAAAAAGTGACAACTAGTGCTCAATGATTGATTGTTTTTACACAATTACCAAATCACAAAGACAGGCTGCAATTTAGGGTATACAGTATGATATGCGGTCATATGGTGGGGCAGTGGCTAGCATTGTTGTCTCTCGGCAAGAAGGTCACCGGTTCGATGGAGGGGCTCTCTGTGTGGAGTTTTCATGTTCTCATTGTGTGCGTGTGGGTTAACTCCGGCTACACCAGTTTCCTTCCACAGTCCAAAAACATGCAGTTTTTCAGGGATTAAGTTAATTGGACACTGTTAATTGACCCTATGTGTGTGTGGAGGATAAAGCGGGAGCCAGTGAGCGAGTATGTGATGCAGCATATCAGACCCAGGGGTTCATACTTTACTCTTGATAGTTTTTGTAAAAGTAATTTTTATATTTGAGCTCTCCTCCTTGAATTAGAACCATTGTTCTCAAACTGTGTGTTACCTCCAGGGGTACGCGAGTCTCCTCTGGTGATACTCGGAGGAAAATCTCAAATACTGTTCTATATCAGGGAATGTGATCAGAGTGTGTAGAAAATGAAACAAATAATATATTTAATAATACTAACTAGAGTCACTCTATCTCTCGCTCCATCTTAATCTAATGTCACTATATCAGTGTGTGAAGTATATGTGAAGAAGAAGAGGAGAGAGCACATTATCTTATAGGGAATAAATCTGCCTCCTGTGAAAAGTCTGCCTCCTGTTTACGCCACTGTATTATAATAGTGTTACTTTGAGAACCATGGATTAGATAAGCTTTAGTTTTATCTAGTATTTTAATACTTAATAGCATTTTAAAATGTATTACAAAATGAATATGCTTGGCACAAAAAGTCCAATGCGTAAAATCTATTAGACATTATTTCGACCTGATTTAATGAGCCATTTCAGGAGCTGTACACCCTGTTTTTACAGTAGTCAACAAAGGACAAACTAATCATCCATGATGAACTGATGAACAGGACGAAAGACAAAGTGGTTTTACTGTACCGTAAAACAGGTTTTGAGACAATTAAAATTCAAACTACTTTATTTTTTCCTTCAGAATGTTAACTTATATGTTATTGTAAAAAATAAATAAATGAGAATTTACAAAATAAACAAGACAACACAGGACTAAACACACGACTTTTCAAGATGCTGAAAAAGTCTATTTATCCTGCAGGAAATGTAGTAAAGAAACTGCGGTGGATCCGTTTGTTGTCATCCGGTATTAAACTATTAAACAAGCCATTGGTTTGTAATAAATCTGACATTTGTAAAAAATCAAGTTAAGAAAAGTCAATCAGTAAACAGAAGAAAAGGCAGATGTAAGTAAAAAATATTGAGGTTTTTGTGAGTTTTCCAGGACAGACTGACCTTTTTCCAGGACGTAGTGTGGACTTTCTGTGTTGTGTGTGTCAGATTCCGATATCCCCAGTGTTGCCCTGCGCTCTGTCCTCTCCCACTGTCTGCCTCTCACTGGTGTAAAGTCTCTGTTGTCTCAGTCCAAGATAAACTGAATCACATCCTGCTTCCCCGCAGGCTGCAACATGCTGTGGTTAGAGAAAGGGATGCACAGAGGCGTGTCCCCCTCCCTGTCTCCTTGTTCTCTATACTCTTATCCATAAATGAACACTCTTATTTCTCAGTGATATGTGTGAAGTAGATTCAACATTATGTATACATAATTATATATTATAGTATATTTTTTGTATAAACAAATATCCATGTCCAGAAATGTCACTTATCAAGGTGCGTATTTGTGTTTCCACAGGCGCTTTTCACTCTCTATGAGGCAACGACTGTTGCGTAACACGGAGGAGGAGGTGATTCAGATATGTGCATGAGTCCTGTCATAGATGTGCAATTGAGATGCAGCTTGCAAAACACAATAAATCTCACACTCACTAGTTTGTACAAGCCTTTGACACTGACAGGAATGCTGGTGCCTGCGGAGAAGTGGAGACATGTGGAAAAGCCCAAAGCTGAAGCTGAAGGACTGAGTGAAATATTATCCTTCTCGTAAAAGACACTGTATGCACATGTTCAGTGATATTCTGTCTCCTGTTAATTCTGTTTCTTACTGTAAATCAGAGGTCTCAAACTCGCACCACGCGGGCCACATGTGGCCCTCCACTCAATTTCATGTGGCCCGCCACTTATGCCGCTATTCCACTACATGGTCCTGGCATAACTTGCCTCACCTCGCCTTGGATGGCATGGCACGCCACGTTTTTTCTTGCTTTCCAATAAAGGTGTGTGCCGTGCCCGCTGTGCTGTGCCGTGCCATGCCGTGCCGTGCCGTGCCATGCCACGCCGTGCCGCGCCATGCATAAGTGCTGGGCCATAAGGGAGATATTTCTGTATGATCTTGAGTGATAAATCATCATCAAAACATTTTTATTGTGAACTATATAACATTCCATATCAACACCAACACTTTTGTTTTGAAGTTTAGTGAACTATCAATCATATGTACCAACATTTTATTGAGATATCATCGTAATAATAAATTAATGTTCATTTGGATGTGAGGGTGCATATTAATGAACATACAATAAATTGCAGTAAATATGCTGGATTAAGCATAATGCTAATTTCCATCCATATGCCCAGACTTAAAAACATAGAAACAAAAAAACAATACAACAAACAAACACGCTTATGTTTAAGCTCATGTTACGCATAATGAATTTTGAGCATGAAACAAAAAGTTGAATTCTTGTTTCAATAACCAAGTGGCTTCAAATAGATTTACACCCAGACTAAATATAAACGGTACTTATCCAGAATATCCATGTCATTTTATCTAAAGCCCAAAATAAGTGTATCAAAACTATCCCATATTTATACACCACGTACTGGTGAGTTTCATTCTTTTACACCATCAGTCCATGATTAGTTCTGTTTACTCACCATATACTGTACAGTATTATTACTGTATGTTATAAAATGTACCAACACTATTGAAGTCAAACCATAAAAGGACTGTCTTTGTCCCTCGTGATCAAATAAATGTCTCCATGCGTGACCGTTCATTCATCTTTATGGTTCCACAGAAATCCTAAGCTTATATTTTACTGCTCTAAAAAGACCTATGCTGTCAGAGTGTATATATATATATATTTATTTATTTCTTTAGCAAAGAAATAATACTGTATATTCCACCATATAAATGTGGTGAAATGAGGTACCAGATTATAGAGAGATTATAGCCACTTAATAAATACTTTGTATACTTATTGTGTACTTAATTTTCAGCATCTCTATTACCTGTTTTTCTGTATTTTTGGATAGTGTGAATGTTTATGTTGGTGTATTAACTACAATGTTACATGCTGTTTAGACAGTGTGTTATAATTGCAATTTATTTTGAAACAGTAATTCTCTGTGTGTGCTCGTCAGAATATCACGCCTCTAGATACACTGTATGATCAAATATATATACAGTACATATATATTGATATATATATCAAATATATACTTATTTAATAATAAAATTCACTCAATGAATCACATCAATCCCTTTGTTTCAAATAAAGTTATGAGTCATTTCTTACTGGTTGTGATAATCCGTGTCCTCGGGCTAAAGAGGAAGAGGACAAGTTTGTGGAAAGTTACAGTACAACAGTTCCTTCTTTCACCACATGAGGGCAAGACGTCCACGAGATCTCTCTTTTCTCCTCCTCCTCCACCTCCTGCTCCTCCTCTCATAAACTTGAAGTCCAGCAGTTCTTTCCTGAGTGTTGCTCTCATCCATCACACTGCAGCAGTCCTTTAAACAGTTTACTAGGCCGTCAGTGCTGCTGCAGCTTCACTCACCCTCCTCCCACCACTGTGAACTTTCCGCTTCCAGACACGCTCTGAACCTGAACTACTGAGAATCGTTTTGTTTCTCAGATTAAATATCAAGCTTCTACACCTTACATCAGGATTCAATAAAACTCTTGCAGCTTAATCGCTATTAAAAGTCTACAAACACAAAACCTTTTCACCTACTGTAAGAAAAACAAATTATTGTAATTCAATATCCACCATTGCTTGGCCTTCCATACAAACCTATACACCAACTGCATTCACACCCAAAGATGTTTTGAACAGAGGTGGAAAGTAACATTTACCCATGTTACTATAATTGAGTAGGTTTTTGGTGTACTTTTACTTTTTAAAGTCATTTTTAAAATTAATCATTTTACTTTCACGCCTGAATTAAAAAAAATAAAATAAAATAAAACTTTCACGCAACGGAAACTTTGGCAGTGAAGGATGAGGACAGGTGAATGAATGATGAGGACAGGTGAATGGTGAGGATAGGATGAGGACAGGTGAATGAATGATGAGGACAGGTGAATGAATTAAAAACAATTCATGTGAAATGTGTGTCCCTTTGTCCTTTTTGCATGACACAAGAAACCTTGTAAGTCAATAAGTCAATTTTAAACAAGCTCCTTTTTTTTTTTTTTACTTAAACTTGAGTACATTTTTAGACCAGTACTTTTTACTGTTATCAAAATAGTGGTACTTTTACTTGAGTAGAATATTTCAGCACTCTTTACACCTCTGGTTTTGAAAACAGTGGATGGATCCGACCCCACGTTGAAGTGTGGAAGAGGAAACTTGACTTTTCCAAAACAACCACGTATATATACATATATATATATATATATATATATATATATATATATATATATACGTGGTTGTTTTGGAACAATATATATATATATACATGTATATATATATATATTCCTATATATATTCATATATTTATATCTATGTCTGCTCCTACACATCTAGAGGCAGTGAGAGCCAACTTTCTGTCACCCGTTTCTTTGTTACCATTTCTGCTGACCTATATCACATAATGGGCTACAGATGCTGCCATGAGTATAGGTTACTTGCAGGATGACTGGGATGTGAAATGTTAAACAGCAAAAATACTGATTTAATCAAAATCTCCAAGGTTGTCACTGTTCAAAGGCATTTCAGACACGTGGTGGTAAATTCACTGTCTCATGTAGTTTTTCCCTGAAAAAACATACCAGTGACAGAACTGTGAGTTCACGTGGAGGTGATGGTAAAGAGCATATCACCAGATGAGACTCAGGATTGAAGCAGGCTTGTGATGGACGTTTTTGGAAGTGAGCCAGTAAATAACAACTGTTTTTTTTTTTTTAAACCATTTTGCTTTAGCTTTGAGTTTTAGTTTTGACATACATTTGACTTAACTAAGCATTTTCATGTTTTTCCACTTTGTATTTCTTACAACAGGCATTTCAGTCATTATTGTTTCTGCATCAGAGGAAACACACACACCTCCACATTCAGTAGTCACCCAGAAGTAACAACATAGTCAGTAGCTAACAGAGGGCAACTCTGCTGACTTTGTTTGATTAGAAGTCTATGGGAAAATGAGCCTATTTCTCACTTCAGCCGTCCATCCATCTTCTACTGTTTTAAGAAGGTGCTGGTGCAAATCCCAGCTGACATAGGGCAAAAGGCACGGTTCACTCTGGACAGGTCCCCAGTCCATGACAGGGTCACATATCAACAAACAACTGCCCACTCTCACACTCACACCAATGGTCAATCTAGAGAGTCTCAAACTCACAGCCCGCGGGCCACATGTGGCCATGTAAACCATGTAATAGGAAATAATTGGGCAACACAACACACCTGTCAGTCACATGTTCCAATACTTTCACTCACATGAAAAATGGGTGGGTTCACACAAAAGGTGCTATCTTCTATGTTGTGTATATCAGATCCAGATGTAAAAGCTGAAATGTTCATCTTTTGTCTCATATTCATCTTTTGATGCCAAACCCACATGTTTTCAGTCTATGGCAAAAATAAAGGAATTGGCCTCACTGTTCCAATACTTTTGGAGGACACTGTATGCTGGATTTAGCACAATGCTAATTTCCATCCATAGTCCCAGACATAAACAAACAGACATAAAAGCATAGCAACAACAAAAGAAACCGTGCAATACAGTAAACAAACAAGCTCACATGTTTATTGAGATATCATGATTGAATTCGATATAATTTTAAGATCATGTTGCCAGACTTCTCAAAGGTTTTTTTGAAAACCCACGCACACATGGGGAAAACATGCAGAAAGCCCCTAGTTCAGACCGTGTCACACACCTGGGTCTTCTTGCTGCAAATGCAAGAATGCTCCTACTTTATTTCTCACTTAATTCACAAAATAATTTCCCTGAGGAGTCTCATTCAGTAATGTCTTTGAAGGATGTAGATTTTGTCAGTTATATTTTGAATCCTGTTACGAGGGTTTTCGAGTAGTCATAGCCAATACAGGCCGAAATTTAGTCTAAATATATACTTAACCACTGGTTTAAAAATACCTCATAAGAATATAAAGGGAAGCCATTTTGAGATGCAATGATGGTGGTGGTCATGAGTTTGTCATGTCATGTTTTGGGCCTTGATATCATGCGTCAGCCCTACTGGTAGCACTTTTTCCCCTTTCCTCGACCGCACTGTAACATGTTGAGATAAGTCCAGGACCAAAGGCCTGGCCCACACAACCCCAAGAGGATGACAGGGAGAGTGAAACAAGGCCCCAGTTTACGCTGCACTACGACATGCTCCTGCCCCAACTGCCTGATGGTTGTGAGAACCAAAGGAGGGCGAGGAAGGAAGGAGGATAGAGAGACACAGAAGAGGAGGAGGAGGGGGTATAGGAGGAGGAATAAGGCTAGGGGACCGAGGCGGAGAGAGCCAGAGAGAGTGTGTTTATTTAAGTTTTTCGTCTCCTGACTCAGACAGAGAGCAGACTACAGTGGATAATGAGAAACAGATCTGTGGTAGGGAGAAAGGGAGGGGAAGGGGAGATGTGGGGGGGGAAAGGAGGGATGAGGAAGGAGGAGTGGGGTAAAGAGAAAAAAATAGAAGAAGAAGAAAGGGGAGGAGAGGGAAGAGTGACAACCAAAGGGGGGGGTGTAGAGTAGAGCAAGCGTTCATGGCCACAGGAAATAGTCCTTCTTATGAGCAGTAAGTGACAGTTAACATCACAGCCTTGGTGGTCAGAGCTGCCGGGGCCTTTAACGGCAGCGTTTCAGCTGCTGACCATGACTCCTGCTGCTCATGAGTGGAATAATAATCACATGTGGTTGTTTGTAAAAATGCGTAAAGCGGTGGAGGGAGATATGACGACCGAGGAAAAAGGCAGCAGAATTATGAATAAATAAGATGGGGAAATAAAGGAGGGGGTGGGTCGCGGAGCCAAGTTTGCAGGGAACTGGTGAAATAAGGGAAATATTTAGTGAGCTTGGCTTAAAGTGAAAAACTCCAGAGTGAGTGAGTGAGGGAGAGAAGGAGAGAGGGAGGGAGTGAGTGAGTGAGTGAGGAGGGGGCAGAGGAGGGAGGAGGGGGTCATGACTGACAGGGATTAGACCCTATGGGAAATGAGTAACGGACCAACTGGAGTTGGGAAACCCACCCAAAGGCAATTAAGGGTAAAGGACGACAAAAATATTTGATAAACTTTTTCCCCCTCACTCTCTCTCTCTCTCTCTCTCTATCCCCCTCTCTGTCTCTCTGTCCTGAAGAGAGAGAGATGGAGCCAGAAGGAAGGAGTCGACTCTCTCTGGGAAAAGTGTCTTTGGAAAAGACTCTGAGAGACTAAATCCTGAAGTTCATCAAGACTGGAAAAGTTTCAACCGACCGTTGCGTGGAAAAGTTCAACCCCAAAAAAGCTTCTTTTTTTTCTACAGAAGCGCGGAGGTTTTGCGCAATGACATGCACTTCTAGGAGGGATCGCTTTTTTATGAAAAGACGTTAAAGGTTCATAGGAAGGGAGACAGAATTCTATCAAAGTGTCTCTATCTCGTCCTTATTGGAGCCGGAAGGCGATGGGGGCCGCGCCGGGTTCGGGCTGGGAGGAGGGCGAGTTCGAGTTCAAGCTGGTGTTTGAGGAGGACCCGCCGCCGCGGCAGGACCGGGGGCCGGAGCCGGTGCTCGCGACCGAACCGGAGATAAACTCCGGACCCGGAGAGGAAAGTGAGGGCGCCCCGCTGCGCCTGGACTCGTCCGCCGGCAACAGCGGCAGCAGCAGCAGCCTGGGTCAGACACGTTTTTATTACAAAGTAAAAGTGAGCAGGAGATAGAACGGGTTTAAAACGCATGGGAACCGGACTCTAATCTTGTCAGGACCAGTGGACCTCGGTTTAGCCTGGTTTAAATGAGGCTGAAGTTAGGATTATGAAGTGAATTGTGGGTAGGTTAAGGGGTTAGATTTAACTAATTGTGATTCGGATTACTGTTAAGTGGATACCGATATCATTCCAATACGTTCAGTCTGGCGTGGTTCTCAAACTGTGGTACATGTACCACCGGTGGTACGTGAGCTTCCTCTGGTGGTACTTTAGAAAATCAGAAATACTGTTCTTCTGTATTTACCAGGGTATGTGGTCAGAGTGGAGCTGAGGAATTTTGACCAAATTAATCTAATTTCCCTACACCAGTGTGTGAAGTATATGTGAGGAAGAGGAGGAGGATGAGAGAGCAAATAATCTTATTGGGAATAAATCTGCGTCCGTAGCTGACTTTTCTCGGCCACTGTATGTTAATGTTGGAGGTAATGATTTTACTTCGTGAGCGCAGTATTTTCTCATTTGGTATTTGGTATAAAAAGTTTGAGAAGCACTGCTTTATGACAAACATCTGCATCTGTCACTCACAATCAGTTCCAACGATGTGACATGTGTCTCTTTACAGCCTTTGATGTTATATTCGACTTTTCCATCTACCAGATTTCCTTTTCATGATATCGATATCTTGACTTGGCTGATTTTGAACCGATGCAATACTAAATATATCATATTGGCTGTCCAAATGAATGAAAGTCAATACAGTGTCCTATCAAGAATAGCTGTACAAAGCTTTCTCTCTCTCTCTCTCTCTCTCTCTCTCTCTCTCTCTCTCTCTCACTCTCACTCTCTCTCTGTGTGTGTGTGTGTGTGTGTATATACTCATTTTTGTTACCTCTTTAGGACCTTTCCTTGTATAAACACTGACTTTCTCTGGACCAGTACTCCTTGTAGGGACCAAAGTCTGGTCCTAATGAGGCAGAACCTCATTTCTGAGACTCTGAGAAAAAAGGTTAGGGTTACGCTTTACCTACTTATACTTAAGGTTAGGTGTTAGGCTTTGATTATGTCGTCTAAATGAATGGAAGTCAATACCATGTATTTACAAGAATACCAGTGTAAACCTGCATGTGTGTGTTTGTGTGTGTGTGAGAGAGAGAGAGAGCTTGCATGTGAGCACAAGGATATTTTTATTGTGTGTTTGTTTTTTGCGCATCTGATTGTGTGCATTTTTCTTACTTGGTACATTTGCATGTGTGTGTGTTTGTGTGTATGCGTGTGCATCTCTGTGTGCATGTGTGTGCGTGCGGCCCCAGACTCAATGTGTTTCTAATCAGCTGTGCGTGTGAGCAAAGTTAACAGCTGCCATCTGGGTAGGAACCTCAACCTCTGTGTACTGCACTCAACCTCAATCTCCCATATTTTTCACTACACACACACACACACACACACACCCACCTCATGTCCTCACATCCACCCTCTGTTTGTTTCTCTCCTACACTGGCATACAGCTCACCACACCCTACACAAGAGAGAATTACACGAGAATCTTTCCTGTTAAGATTATAATCCTTCACAGAACTTAGTTTGATACCTTTTTTTTGTCTCCACCAATACGTTGACACCTCACTTGATACTTAGATTACATCCTCTATGAGACAGGGCTGGGAATGTAATAATGCAAAAAATATATATATTGCGATATCATTTTCTTTATTAGCAATATAACGTAGGTTCCAGTGACGTGCAGTGAGGTCCATGACTGGTGAGGCACTTGTCAGATGTACAAATATGAACATAAATAGAAGCTTATATTTCAATTTTGACCTTAATTGAAACATGAAGTTGTTTTAAAAGCTTTTAATTATGCTTTAATCAATTCTGTACTGTTCAACACTACGATAGGAAGGAAAAATAAAAGAACATTTATTAATATAAGGTCAAATTTGATTTTTTAATATTCAAATGTCTTTTTTATTTAAAATTCTAAATCGTACATGGTCTTACCTTTATATGTATATATATTGTAAGTCCATGCATCTATCCTTCTCCAAGGATATCTCCTAGTTTTTTGTATGTATTTCAACATTTCTATGGTAAAAATCGCTGAATTTACGCATTTCCAGTTCAAATACATGGGAGATCGATGGGGTGAGGCAGCGATGAGCTGTGCCACACACGCTCAGCACTGCCCCCTATCAGTGCGGCATGGTACTAAGGCCTCACCCTGTGAATATTCACTGCACATTAAGGCTGATCAGAAAAACTAAATCAGTCACACGCATTCATTTAATATATTAGACAGACATCAGCATGTGTAGTACATGTATGATCAAACATGTATATTGGCGATATAAAGAAAGGCAGCAATGGGCATGTGCCAACTGCCAGTGTCAGTCAGTGTGTGAGGCACAGTGCTGTCAGAGGTGAGCTCATCACTGTCTCACCTCACCGTTCTCCCGTGTATTTGAACAGGAAATGCGTAAAATTCAGAGATTTTAACCATAGAAATGTTGAAATCATACAGAAAACTGTTTTTTAGAACAGTCAAGTGGAAAATTTTATTTTCTTTTATCATTGTTAGTATTTTACTTGTCATGAGAGCCTCCCCTGCCTCCCCTGACCACACATCACTGGTAGGTTCAGTATATAATAATGATGAACATACTCGAATTTGCGAAACGTTTTTTCTGCGTCTTTGTTGTTTTGCTGCTCTTTAAGACTAACCCTTTAAAATAGGGCTGCAACTAACAATTATCTTTATAATCGATTCATCTATTTCCTCGATTAATTGAGTGCTTGCTTGGTCTGTAAACGAACAGAAAATGTCTATTGAAGATTGCCTGGGCCTCTGTTGCTCATATTGCAAGGAAGTGCGGAAACACAGACACACACACACACACAGAGCCACCAAATATAATACTTCACTTCCACTCCGTGGGGTGAAGAAGTTAAGTGGGGAAGTTTAAATATGCAGCCTAGATGCTCATCACACTGCGTCACACACATGGTCCAGCAGAGGGTGCAGTGAGCGCAGCTTGGATATTTAGACTAACTTCAAATCCATCCATTTTCTACCGCTTTATCAAAAAAGATAGTGGTGTTTTGTGGTTCTCAGAACAGCTAACTTCTTAATGAACACGTTGACGACAACAAAGCGTCTGAAAAACTGTGTGTGGGAGCTTTTTGGCGTCTTCTCTGTCGACGACAAAGTAAGGAACAAATCTGCCGACTCACCTGCTAGCTTAGCTGTTAGCTCCAGTGACAGAAAAGTGACAGCCTACTACTTTAGCTCGTTGTCGCCCAGTGACATTGCCACACTGCACACAGGAAGTTAATTAACTGACATTTATCGATATTGACCATTTTTTTTGGCCATATTAGCCTGTCACACGATCAGATATATCATGTATTTATCTGAAATGCCATGTTGACTTGCTTACCCTGGTTACTGGCTGACCAATTAAAGCAACACAATGCAACCTAAAAATAACCGCTATAAAATATTTTTGATGGCTCTTTGGCATGTAACAGGGAGAATTTGACTCTGTGCCTGAACATCCGTTCTTGTACTATGTGTATCTTTACTGAGTGGGTAGGAACACTGTGAGAAGTGAGTAGTGATGGTCAGTCATGTATGCTTGTTAAAAATGTTATTCAGACTAAGACAATAGTTCAGTGTTTGAGTGTATCATGTAAACATATTAGTCTATTCTTAGTTGGACTAACGTACGTAGACAATTCGATTTAAAGTCCTATTACTCCCAAAAAAATTCCGCTCATCTAGTTGCTATGGGTACATTGCAGTGTATTGGCACATTGGATAACAATACATCCTCAAAAGGCATGTTTCCATAATAGTACAGTTCAGGTTGGTACAGTCCGGTATGGTTTGGAACAGTAAGGCTTGCGTTTCAACTGAGAATAATACCTTTACTGTACTAGTAGGCTGGATGGCCGCATCGGCGAGATACGTAGCGTGATGTTTTACCGGTGCTTTGACAACGGTGTGTGACCAGCTCGTCTTTTTACTGCTCGGTTTGTGGCTGTTATGTTAAGCTTTGTAAGAAAATAGACTGCGGGCATTGAAGAAACACCGGTCACAAGGGAGGGACGCTTTTCAGCTGACTGTTGTGGGTCTAGCTCCACCCGAACCGTACCATTACTCTCGGGAAGGGTACTGAAAAATTGATATTTTGGGGCAACTTATTTTGGTACTATTCCTAATGGAAATTCAGAAAAATACTTAGCGAACCGTTCCACTCGGTGGAAACATGCAAAGTGCATCTTGGGTGTATTTACACCTGTATTTACAACTGGTCAGGCAGAGAAAACACATTTTAATGCCAGGTGTAAACGGGGCCTCAGTGATAGTCAGTGACTCAAACAACCAGAATCAATGCTGAACTGGGGACAGTGGAAAAGACTTGTGAAGTGAAAATTATGAAACAAACTGCTCTCATTGTGGTGTTTTTGCGACAGTTTTGGGCCTCACATGTTGCCGTGGACCACAGGTCGTGGTTGACAATCAGCTCACGTTTCTGAACCAGAATTACATCACCTATGTACATGTCTACAGTCATGTATGTCGGTGGGATAATGATTTGACTGCGTGTGGAGTTTTTGGCAGAAATGAGGGGTGATGACGACCATTTCCTGGTTATGAATGTGGTTAGGTTGTGGCACAAAAGCACACGGTTTGGGAAAATAACATATCCTGGTTTTTTCCTCATTGGATCAACATTCTCTGCATAAAAACAAAACATAAAACTAACCCGACCCCTAACTACAACAAATCTTCCGACATTTCTCGGTTTTAGACTGCGGTCTGCAGTTTGGCGGACGTCTCGCTATGTTTCATGCCAACCTCTTCACCTCACAGGAGTTTTTAATGGCAACTATGTCATGTTAAAAACCAAATGTTACATTTCTTAAATTTACATTATTTTGCTTTAAACTAAACAGTGACGTAGCTGTACTTACTTGAATAAGGTTCTTATAAGAGGAAAAACTCTCAATCGGCCAACACAGAGCATTGATCCCATACCTGTGCTCTATTTTTCCCTAATTTACAGTCGGCCCATCCCGTTGCGTGGAAATATGGAAATCATTTTTATCGCAGGCAGCATGAGGCCAGAGATTGTTGTGGCTCGAAAAAAAAAAACCACTTGGCAGCGAGCTGTGACTTTAATGGATATAATCTATAGCAGAAACGCAGAATTTTAAAAACAACAGTGGGAAAAAGAAAACACGTTTGATGTGGATCGGTCACGTCATGGTTGTTGATACCCAGTCAGCTTCATGAGGTCAGCGTCGGCCTGCGAGAAAATTAAACAGTGATGCGCGAGAAGTAATAAGAAACTACAGGAAGATGTGAGCCAGTAGAAATACTGTGAGTCTCAGTCACAATAATGTCATTGTCTCTCTGATTGTTAGGCATCACTTTTTGTATATAAGATTTGAAAATTGGATTTTGTCTTTCATCCATATGTCGGACGACTACGTTTTGTCTTCCACTCTCCCCAAATTGTCTAGGACACAGAATAAAACAACATGTTGGACTGAGCCGAGGAGACTTTTCTCTTGAGTGGATGAGGCTGCTTTAAATAAAGTGACACGAAATGTTTTCAGAAAACTGTTAGCTCCTCTTCCGTTTTCCTCTGGAAACATGTATATGATCTTAGAGAAGCGTTAAGGAGGACAATTGAATTATTTTATAACAGAAAATGTTGTGAGACAAAACTAGAGAAACTACTCGGAGGCCACTCAGTTTTCCACAATGTCCGGTCACCACGAGGTACGATTTTCTGACGTGTTATGCACCAAACAAGTACTTGATTAATTGATTAAGAAAATAATTGTTAGTTGTAACAACTTGTTAGAATGACTATACATTGCATTAAAGATGATGTGAGATGACGCTTCCTAATTCAAAGTCATTTCATTAAAATTAGTATCAATATTAGAGGCTTAACAGGTGAATGTGCTGTGTTTGATGTTTAATGTTTGCTTAGTTTCAGGCTGTGATGCAGCAGAAGGGGAATCAATGTGAAGATTTTTTAATCTTCATGTTCATAAAGTATCCATAGTGCCTGATGGGGATTTGGTACAGGGTGTAGAGAACCAGACTATACATTTACTGTATGTACATCAACATTCACTCATTGGAACATTTCTTCATTTAGGTTCACCTCGGGACACACAATAAATTATTCCCTCTTACTCAGTCTAGTTAGATTAGACTTTTATTGCGTTTAATAGGTGTTTAGGTAACTTTTCTTGGCTCATAAACTCCTCTGCTGGTCATCACACAATAATCTGAACCTCTGTTTCTAGTGCAAAGTCGTCCAGTAGAAGGGTTGCCTCAACACTGCAGCTTTAATCACTTGGAAATATTTTGTTGCCAGGAAACATTTGAGATTTTTCACCCCGAGTCTTAATTTGTTGGCAGTTGCTGTTGTGTGTCCGTTGCCCAACGATTGCCTGCATGTATGGCGTGCTGCCACTGCAGCGCAACAATGACCAATCGGAGCCTCGCTCATTAAAGAGTAACTACTGTTTGGCTGCGTGTGAAGGTCTGACTGCGCCACGCTGGGGAAATGTTGTGGGGAGAACTGTGGTTCCTGAGCGGTCGTGTCCTTGTGGGTCTTTGGAGTCCAGGACGTTTTGTTGGGAAGGATTTCTGACATTCTTTTTTTTATTTAAAGGGGAATGTAGAAAAGCCCAAAATCATCTCAACCACTTTCCAGATTAGCAGTAGAGTTGGGTTTGTGAGCCTTAGTGGCGTAAGATTTGGATCAGCGAGGCAAAAGTAAACTTAATCATTTGGTTAAATTTCCCCTTTAAAAAGAAGTCTTGGGGCAAATTTTGTAAATTGTTGCCATATGACTGGAAAATTATGGAATATAAAAGTATAAATACTTGAATATGAAGCTACATAGTTTTCTCCTTTCAAGAAGGAAAACAAGGTCAGCAGCCATACATCCCAGTCACTTTCCACAAACTTCCAGGGAGTTCTGCCTTCTTGTCAGAGGTACAGAACTCCCAAATATCAAAACCAGTTGGCCCAAAACCTCATTTGTTCCCATGGCAACAACCCAAATGAACAAAATGATGCAGCCATGTGGAGTTGTGAGGAAGAAAATAAATAAGTAAATATAAAGTCTAAAGTAGGCAAAGTAACATAGGTATATATGGCATTGTGCAATAAACTTCTTATGATTATAACTAATATAAATGATTTTAAAGCTGCTAACAATTACCTTAATGCTTTGTTGTTTGTTTATCAGTTGTGACTTCGCCCTACGGAGTGGGACTGAAGTATTGTTTTTGGTGGCTCTGTCTGTCTTTCTGTGTGTGTGTGTCTGTGTGTCTGTGTGTCTGTGTGTCTGTGTGTCTGTGTGTGTGTGCTTCCGCACTTGCTTGAATTATGAGCAACAGAGGCCGACAGAGGCTTGTTAGAATTTGTTAGAATTTGGAATAACTTTTTTAGAATTTTGACCCTGATGGGAGATGAACATACATGCTGGGATTTGAACTTGTCTGCCATCTCTGATTGCCATGTTTTTAGATTAGTTGCACATTGTGTTATACAAAACAAAGGGCATTCAAACATATTCATTCACATGAGTCGTCTAATGATCACTTTCTGAGCAGATTTTAGGAAGTTATCATGACACACTTCAATAAACTGTTCTGCTCTTGCCAAAGAAAAGGGCGTCATAAAGTCGAGGTAAGATTAATGAAAATGTTAAAATGACCAGAGAACCCAGATTTTAAATGTACAAGATGTTATATTTAAACATTAAAGGCCAGTGTTTGGTTTTGTCCTTTCTGAGCCTCTGTAGAAAAATGGCCTTGCAAAATGGTTGCCTCTGAATAAAAAGTTGATTCTGGGGAAATTATTGAAGTTATTCAATAACCACCAGTTACCTAAATCCTACACACTGGTCCTTTAATATTCATATTCTTTAAAATAGGGCACATAGCTGCACTAGGCAGGATTGCTATGAAGCTATGAAGACAAAATCGAAGCCCACATGATGAATTTCATTATATCTAAATAGTTTTCTTATGAAAATGACTGACGTCCCCACCTGTTGATCAATACTACTTTACCTTTAACTGCCCTCAAATTCCAGTGCAATGTTTATTTTTGCAAATTAAAAAGCTTTAGCAATTCCCCCCTGTTACCAGCTTTGCAACTGTCCTCTGGCTCCAGCAGATTTTACAAAGTTTGAACTATCTCTTTATGCCTACGATGACAGTAACGCAGCACTTGTTTGAAAGATGCCAAACGGGTCCTTCCTGCAGAGAATGCTCCAGTTGCATGTATTTCCCACGTGGTAACAATTACAGGAAATACTAAATCAAGGAAAACCAATATGAAAGATGTTGGAAACAGAAACCCCACTTACCACTAATTGTGTTTACAATATTTTCACTGAGTCTTGTTTAGTGCCAGATACAAGAAGAAGGTTTCAGACTCAGCTGTCATCGCGTGGTTTTTAAGAGAAAGATCAATATAAGGTCAAATGACCTTGAAAACTATAGTGTGTTTAAGCAAAGTGAAAACTGGAAAGCAGCCAGAGAATAAATTGTTGCCATGTGGAGGTAAAGGTGAATATCAAAGAAAACAATACAATTTAAACTCTGTATTAGCAGCAGCAACTAAACCCCCCCCCCCAGCAAATGAAACCAAATTTTGTCCAAAGTTGGGAAAGAAAAGTGGGGATGCCCGTTAGTGTTTTGTTTGTGTTCTGAACCTGCAGTGATCACTGTCAAGAGTTTGCTATGTTTGCTCAAATTAAATCACAGTTTGTTTATTTCCTTTCAGTTACAGACAACCACTTGGCTGCCACTCATGCAGCTCACTCAATCAGCATCCCCAGCCCGCCGCCCTCAGCCAGTCAGCGTGCTGGGATGCACTCCCCGCCTCCACGACGGGCCCCAGTCAGAGAGTTCAGTGGGACGTACGAGAGCCTGCCAGCGCGCTCAGTGCAGGTGAGACACACTCTCTTCTTGTTTATTAAAGACAGGAGGGTTTAGGGAACAGTTTTGCAATGTTGCCCATTGTGTCCTACTCACGACAACAACAAGGTGAACTCAGCCATGGTTCCTGAACTCACCATGACATGTTGACTTTCTCATCCTTTATTTCACACATATCACTTTCTTTCTCTTGAGTTTTCAAATGCAAACATGACAATATAAGCCACAAGGGCCTTTCTGCATGGAGTTTGCATTTTCCGCCCGTGTGTGTGTGTGTGTGTGTGTGTGTGGGGGGGGGGGTCCAAAAAAAAACTCCCACAGTCCAAAAACATGCAGATTTGGGGATTAGGTAAACTGGACACTGATGGACTGGCAACCTGTCCATGTCGGCTGGGATTGACACCCCCAAACCTCATGTGGAAAATAAAGCGGTAGAAGACAACAACATAAAAAAAGGCTGGATAAGGACATCCTCACTGAGTCAATGCATTCCTATACAAAGGTCTACTGGTCTGTTCTTACATGATGTCATTGACAGATGAATTTCCTTCACTTCTTGAGTTCTTGTGGGTTAATACTGTAGATCCAAATCATAGTATTTCAGTCACAATTCTTAACCATTCTTCTTGTGTCGGTGGCTCAGCTTTAAACCACTTATTACAGGATGCCAAAATTTTAACAGATATTCTTAGTACAGTGTCTCCTGTGTGAGATAACCCAAATATGTCTTGTATTTTCTCAATAGATTGAGATATATCATAACCCAAACTCTTACATCTTATCTTAATCTTATCTAAACAATAGTCAATAGCCAAAATTGTACAATGCCAAAACATATGGGACAGATCTACATTTAATCCCCCTCAGTTTCTCCAACATGGTTGTGGTTCAGACAGAAATGAGCTTCTAGGTGCGATATATAAAATCTAATTTTTTCAACAGTGTTCTCTCCAAGCAATCCACATACATTGTGTTCTCCAGATGAGCTGTATTTAGCTCTTTTTAAAGTGTACAGTCACAACGTCTTAATAAAGAGCCATAAAATAACATTTTTCAATACTGAACGTTATCTTCATACACTTCGCTTTAAAAGTCAATTGAAACAGTTTAGACATCATTGCTTACTTTCCACAACTTCGCTTAATCCAAATATGTTGTTAATTTTAAGTTCTGAAGTCTATAATAAATGGGCACTTTTGCACTGCATGGCTGTTTAGCTTCCTCGGTTTCAGGGTGTACGCTGGTCAGAGCCATCGTTGATGTGATCAGTAACACGTGTGGTTTTCCTGCTAAAATATGTCAAAATGGCTGCTGTGAAAAAAAAGCCCATTCCAGTGAAAATGATGATTTGTGCTTTTTCTTATTTCTTTTTTTGCCAGTGTTACATTAATGCTACAATGTGATGCTGCATTGTGGTTAGGTGGTTAGTACTGTTGCCTTACAGCAAGAGTGTTCTCACTTTTCTTTCACAGTCCAAAGACATGCAGATCAGAGGTGTGAATATGAGTGTGAGCAGTTGAACTCGGTAATGTGTGGATGTGGTGATGTAGCTGTAGCTCTCTAGTGTTTCCCTCAGAAGTGATTCAAATCATGTAATCACTATTTATCCTTTAGTGCTCACGTGGGATGGATCTGGGAATAATACACTACTCCTTATATAGACATCCTGGGGGTGTGTGTTTATAGGTCACATCTTCAGGCTTCTTCTTATGTGTTGTTGAGTAAAAGTTCTGATTCATTTTATATTGCATATTAAAAAAAAGAAAAAAAATGGGAATAAAAAATAGACATTTTTTCTTTCATTTTTGTTCATAAAAATTATACAAGCAAACTTTCACATATTCCCAAATTTCCTAAATTCAATCAGATTTTTTTTTTAAATTGGAGTCATTTTTGCTCAGGTGTGTTTACATAGTTAGTGAAATAGAAAAAACAAGAAAGGTTGTGCCTAAATAAAGGATATGAGACACTCCTAAAGCCTAAATGCCTGTGTGTTCTAACATTTGATTATAAATGAGACTAATTGTGTAATTGTTACAAAAATATTAATAAGTCTTTCAAGCCCATGACCCCCAAACTGATGAGAAATGGAGAAGGTATCCCCCACTGTGTAAAATTGTTGTTATATTAAACTGAGCCAGGTGCCATTTATAAATGTACCTTGTTATTGTGCATTCAAGCTATTCCAATAATACACAATTTCAATATCAACAATGTCTGTCAATTGCATGATGGTCATACACACAAGCTATTCAAATTGACGTTTCTATTTTAAACATAAATGTGGAAATGGAAATGAGTCATGGCTTATTAGTGTTATCTTGCATATAATACTGAGCTATTAAAATAATGGAAAAACTGTTGTATTTATTTTAAATTTGCTACAGTATGTTGGATACATGTCAGCGTGTATCTAAAGACATTTAAATTTGTCTAATCAACCCAACATTTTGCACCCTCCTTGCAGTACTGACTCCCTGTTGAAGACTTCTGAGCTACGTGATGATTGGTTGATTTTGAAGTACAAAGAATCAGTTATTGAAGACTGCTAATCAAACAAAAAAATACAGAATGTTCTTTTAGTTTCTTTTTATGTAGACTGGTTTTCATTTATCAATTTTCTACTACTTATCCTTTAAGTGGTCGTGGGGGAACTGGAGCCAATCCCAGCAGACACTGGGTGAATTCTTTTGTCTATGTTAGAAAACAGATAAAGATGTTCAGTTCAGCACAATTATTTGTATATGCCAAATCACAACATGCATTATCTCCGGGTACTTTACGTAGGGAGGTTGACTCTTTTCAGTATTAAATGTTATTCATAATACTCACAAGCCTAATGTGACATTACATGTTTTGTCTCACTAATATGCTGTAAATCTTTCCGGGGACGAAATGTAAGCAAATCCTAGCATTCTGAAATGCATTATGCTTGATTAGACAATATTTGACATTTTAATATTTGTCATTTTCCCTATCCCTTCATCCACCTCATCTTCTCAGGTTTCAGAGTCCCGTGTGGTCGAGTGTCCAAGCATCCAGATAACCACCATCTCCCCTGAAGACGACCCCGCGTCCACCACCAACAACTACTGGGACATGGGTGGTGGAGGTGGGTGGGACCGTGAACGCCTCTACCTCCCCCTGCTGGACCCTTTCACCTACCGCGACCGATGCCCGGGCTCCCTCAGCCCCAGCCCGGCCTCCAGCCCCTCCTCGCGTGGCTGGCTCAGCCCTGCCTCCAGCTGTGACTCCCTGCTGGTCGAGGAGGAGGAGCTCAACGAGGCCGCTATCCATTTTGGGCTCTCGCCGTCATCGAGACCCACCTCACCTGGTGGTAAAAAACGCAGGAACTCTCCTCTGGCCTCCCCCTGTACCTCACGGAGGGGCAGCTACTCAGAGGAACTGCAAGGGTGCAACCTGGAGGGCGGAGACTCCAACCTTCAGTCACAAGCTCCGCCTGGCAGCTGTGAGCTGAGCATCCCACAGAAAACCAGAAAGACATCCTTGGAACAAGTAACGATAGAAATTGGTTTAATTTTGTGGCAAAATATGAAACATTTGATTTGACTACAATGTTAAACCTCACTGTCTGTCCTTCAGTTGTCTCCCAGGGAGGTGGATCAGGAGCAGGCTCCAGGCCACAGCTCCCCCTGCCCTCTGCCTGAGGTCCAGCAGGTCAGGAGAGAGCCTCCTCCTGTGGGCATGGACTACCTCTCTGTGCCCCCTGCTCTGGCCTGGGGCAGAACCCGAGCCAACGCCCACAGCCCTCTGTTCAGGTACACAAACACACACGTACAAAATGTCATCAGTATATACTGTAGCTATTTTTGTTAGACCAGTGCACTCATGAATTAACACCTTAACTAGCCCTAACCTTAAACGGACCATTATGTAAAAATGTGCAGGTATTAGCATTTAAAATGGGGACCGCAACCTCAGTTCAGAGCAAAACATACGCTTGCAGGCTGTAATGACATCGCTGTTATCAGCAAAGCCAGTATTTCAATGATTTAACCTTTAACCTGAGCCTCTGAAAGAAAGTTCTGCATCATTTGGACTGCGCTTTGGTCAGTGGAGCTCGTGCATATCTCATTGTTTTCTTGTTCCACTAATTACAAACTTTCATCTATATCTGTGGCGCTAGGTCTAATGCTCTGCCGCCACTCGACTGGCCGCTGCCGTCCCAGTTTGACCCGTATGAGCTGCGTATCGAGGTGCAGCCCCGCCCACACCACAGAGCCCACTATGAGACAGAGGGCAGCAGAGGAGCTGTCAAGGCTGTGCCTTCAGGACATCCTGTGGTCAAGGTGAAGCGGAGTGAAATACTCTGAAAGATGATGCAAAATGATGTAGCGCTTATTATCACACAACACAAATAACACTGACTCTGAGTATCTGTGTCTTCACCAACGACTTACTACTGCTGCATCTTTGCCGGTCACTTAACAAGAACTGCTGGGAACACAAAAGTTACCGCCCCTTTAAAGAAATGTGTCATTTATAAAACCATGGTTAAGTCCTATGTCACAGGTTAGGGGTGACTGTTGCTGGCCTCATTACGGTTGTAGGAGAGACAAAAGGCCTGTACATACTCCACAAGAACAGAGTCATTTGTTCTCGTCATTCTTTTCTCACATCCCTGGGAGAGAGAATACATATGGGAGTTCTTGCAGCTTGTTCTTGAAACGTCACCTGGACAGAACTGGACAGAACTTGTGTGCAACTGTTGTGTGATTGGTGAGAAATTTGAAGTGGGCGTGGCTAACGCGGAAAAACGGAAACTTCCGCGGAGTTCTGCACGCAGGTTTCTCATGAAGTATGAAAATGTCCTGGTCAGAACTAACTTTGTTCTTGTTCTTGCAGGGTATGTACAGACCTTTATGCTGGGCAGTCATCTTGGTAACATCTCCTGGCAACTATTTCAGACTTACAAGACCAGGCTTCTGTTTATGAATGGGGAGAGAGCCATAACTAACCCCAACCTTAACCCACAGAGACATAAAAACTACAAGCAGCAGTTCAATTAAGATTAAGCATTTTCAAATCTCAGTGCGAAGACGTGACTCCTTCATCTCCTTCTGTCTCCCGCCACTTACTAAAATCTTGTCTCTTAGCGATCGATTTATTCCTTGTTGTAAATCATTTGAGACAATTTAACTTTGCTTTTACTATGTAAAACACACATTGTTAGACATATTTCCTGGTTCTGCTGTTGTAAAGCTTCAGAGAGAAATATTTTAATAAGTCAAACGACCATAAAGGCAAAAAGAAAATTCAACATGGAGCAGAAACATGGGGAACAGAGCAGGAACACATAAAAACCAGAGCATGAAAAACAGAGCAACAGACATGGACAAACAAAGATGAACCAACACAGACACTGGGGAGGCAGACAATCAACAGGAAAGACAGAACAGAAAGTCAAACTTAACATTGTACACGCAAAGAAAAGCCTCAAAATAAAACATGAAACAAAGAAAACAGTAAACCAGAAACAGATTTAAAAATCCAAGATAGAGAAAACAGAACAACAAAAAGTCAAAAAGAGGGATGGGTCTCATACACTGACATCTTTCAGACTTCCCTGATCAAAGTCAGGTAAATATCTTTATATCTGTCTCTCTCTTTACAGCTGTGTGGATACACGGAGAGAAAACCACTCTCACTTCAGGTGTTTGTTGGAACAGCTGATGACAGATCCATCAGGCCGCATCCTTTCTATCAGATACACAGGTACTGAGCGGTACTTCTACATTACATTTAAACTATTTACCAAACATTACCAGGGTTCCCACGGGTCCTTGAATGTTTGTGAATTTAAGAAAAGGAAAAAAAATAATTCTAAACTTTTTGAAAATTGCCCTAAATAGACAGGGGTCATTGAAAGTGCATGCATTTTGTGCAAGAAAGAAGTTACGTTGATATTTAAGCTGCTGAGCGGTGTCTCCTCCTGCAGGGTGACAGGGAAGATGGTGGGCACTGCCAGTCATGAGAGTGTTCAGGCCGGGACAAAGCTGCTGGACATTCCCCTCAACCCTGAGAACAACATGACTGCACTGTAAGTAGATCAAACACAAGGGATAAAAACACATGTGCGGTATTAATAGTTTATCTGTTTCCATTTAATGTTACTTTTTACTTCTATTCCACGGCTTGAAGGTCCAGTGTTTCACATTTAGAAGGCGTCATTGGTAGAAATGTAATCTTACACCCATAAGTATCTTAAGTCCGGCCTTTCTGTGTGGAATTTGCACATTCTGTGTGTGTGTGTGTGTGTGTGTGTGCGCGTGCTTTTGAGTTCCCCAGTTTCCTCCCACATGTCCAAAAACATGCAGAGGTTAATTGGAAAGGTGTGAGTATGTGAGTGAATGGTTGTTTGTTTCTAAATGTTGGCCCTGCGATGGTGTGGCGGGATGCACCCTGGACCTGCCTTATGCCCTATTTCAGTAAAACCATTTTAATAAAATATGTCGAAACGCATTCTCTTAATAACAGTACACAAACTTTGTTTTAGCATTGACTGTGCTGGGATCCTGAAGCTGAGGAACTCAGACATTGAGCTAAGGAAAGGGGAAACAGACGTCGGCAGGAAAAACACACGTGTCCGTTTGGTATTTCGTACCCATCTCCCTCTGGCGCCCCCTGGCCGGGTTCTGGCTCTGCAGGTTGCCTCGCTGCCTATTGAATGCTGTGAGTTAGTGGTCTTGTGCATTTTTGTCAGAAAATGTACTGGTACTGAGGAGGTGTCATTTACCATTTATTTATTTTCTCCTCTGCTTCAGCCCAGCGCTCGGCCCAGGAGCTGCCCGTCATCGAGTCTGTCAGCCTCACTTCCTGCTCTGTGGAGGGCGGAGAGGAACTTCTGCTGAGTGGCACCAACTTCCTGCCAATCTCCAGAGTCCTCTTCATGGAGAGAGGGACAGGTAAACGTCTCCAGAGGAGACACATGATTTCAAGTTCAAGATTTATTCTAAAGGTTGCATAAATAGACCGAGACAACAGACTTTTCACAGGAGGTAGATTTATTCCCAATAAAATAATTTGCTCTCTCATCACCCTCGCATATACTTCACACACTGGCATAATGAAGGAAAGGTTGCATACCACTGGTGGTACACGTACCGCTGTTTGAGAACCACAGCATTAAACAATCTCTCGCTCTCTCTCTGTCTCTGTGTGTGTGTATGTTTGTGTCTTAGATGGCAAACTACAGTGGGAGGAGGAAGCTCATGTGGACCGTGACAACAGCAACGAGGTAATTTAGCACGAGTGTAATATCCGTCTGAAAAATCTCAGGGAGAAGAAAACAACTTCAGTCTCTGCAAAAACATGAATGTTTCTCTCTCTCTCTCTCTTTTTTTTTTCAAAACATCTTGTAGTGTTTGCTGCGTGTCAGAGTTCCCGCCTACAGTGACCTGTCCGTCAGTCGGCCCGTGCCGGTCAGTCTATACGTCTCTAATGGGAAGAGGAAAAGAAGCAGCACACACTGCTTCAAGTATCTCCCCAGTAAGTGTCCAATTTATCCTCATTCACCCCTGACTCCAGAAGGATTTTGATATTTAGATTTTTATATATATATATATATTTATATATACAGTATATGTATATATAAACCTTAATATCATCACATTTTATGTCTACACACATCATTTCTGTATATTTATCTGCTTTTCGATACTTTGCTTTTTATCAATAAAAAGGGGGCTTTTAAAAATAAGCTTAAGTGTAATGTGTGTAATGTAATTTCCTTTGTTAAGACTGATTTTATTAAAATGCGATGAAGAACTATTGTAGGTATCAAAGTCCAGATATTGGTATTGATACCTTGCTGAAAATTTGTAAGCCCAAATTTTCCACGAGCTGCATGAACACAATCCGTCCTCAGGACACATTGGAGACTGAGTCTCCTCAGCTGACGTCCTCTGACCCGCTGCAGTTTCACTTATTTGTAGTCGCTGCCACAAAAAATTAACACTGGTCATAAATTTCACTTACACATCGACACATCTGTACAGTCAGACTTGTTAAAAACAGAATTTTAAGATGAGATAATACATTATTGTCTTGCACTCACCTTTCTGACAATCATAGACAGACATAAGACAATTTTGTTTATTTTGTTCTCATATGTGCTTACAGGAAACTCACCCAGGACACATTTTACTGCCATAGTTACACATTATACAGTCATACTTAACTCAGTCTGTATGTGATCAAATCAGTGAAGCTGGATGTTTATAGCAGGTCTGAACTGATCCAATATTTCATGTGGCATTAACTTTCTGAACTTGGCAGGAAAGAAAAACAAAAACAATGTCCGTTTTTTATTTATTCTTTCTAGGAGAGAAGTGTTTTAATGTTGTTTCCTTGTTCCCTCTGAAGTCATGTTTAAAGAGGAGGACCCTCTGCTGTCCCGGCCCTCTGTGCTGCCTCTGGACAGGGGCACTGTGTGTCCTGTAGACGGTCAGAGCAGGATGGACAGAGGCTTCCATATGAGAGGTGACCCCGTAGCTGATGATCGAGGCCTGGGTTTCCACTTGCCCCCCTACCCCTCCGCCTACTCCCCTCCCTGCCCCACCATGAGCTACCACCACGAGGAGTACTGCTCCAAACCCGACGCTGTGTCCGAGGAGCCCGGTGGATCCAGAGCTGTGTTATCTGAGCGTCACCCCAGCTTCGAGAACCTGGAGCTGGGCTTCACCGAGCTTCTGCCCCCTCTGTACCCCCGTGGCCCCCAGCCTCCCTCCCCCTCTCCTTCTCCATGGCTTGACTCACCCTACCTGTCATCCTCACCCTCCCCTTCTCACTCCTCCTCTCTCAGTCCATTCCCAGCCAGCAGTCCAATCTCAACCTCCCCTCTGCCTCCTATGACCACCTCCCCTTACCCCCAGTACACTATTTATCCTCAGGAGGTGTGTCCCTCCCCTCCTTCCCAGCCCAGTGCCTATCAGGACATGTGCCCAGTACCCTACTCCCACTATGACGGCTGGGACCCTCAGGGAAGGCTGGTGGGAATGGGACATGGTTTAGAGAGGGACGCCAAGATCCAGGAGTGCCCACTGGAGTTTACCAGCTCAGTGTCTATGCACCACATTACCTTTGAAGAAGGTGAGTTGCCTTGAATATAAAACTGTTTTTAATGTTTTTAAGTTGAGGTGTTTGAATGTTTAACATTTATTGATTCTTTTGACATTTAGGGTAGTTAGGGTAATGGGTAACACTATCTATCATATTTGGCTGTCATAGGAGTCACAATTATTCTAAAATGATGAGAACCTAGTGGTCAATGAAGGAAGACTCTAAAAGGTCTTCAAGCTAGTGTGTTGTTTATGAACCACTTTTTAATCTTCTTTGTTGAAGTAACTTTGTTAAAGTAAATTTGGAGTTTGGTACAGAACGGTACATATTACATATCAGGAAGTGCGGAAATAACCAGACCCAACCGTTTTGGGTCCATTTTTGGCACCCTTCCCTTGGGGTACCGGAGTAATGTCACGTTCCGCCGCGACAGTCAGCTGATTGTGAGATAGAAAAACGTCACTCTCTAGGAACCGGTGTTTCTATTTTCATACAAAGCTTGACTTGTTGTCATTATTATACTGTATATCAGCGCCATTACTGTCAATACTGCCAATACCAAGATAAAATATATTATGGAGGCACAGTTTCTATGCCAAGACATTAGATAAGATTATAATATGTAAGATATGGTCTGACACATGCCAAGTATTATGTTTAAATGTTGCCAAACAGTTTGTTCTGTTCAGTGATGACAAATTGTGACATGAACTTAACCAACAATGTAAAACATTTTAACTGCAAAGTAGCCTATTAAAAGAAATGTGCCAAAATGGCTTAACTTAAAATGTTTCTTGTGATAAGTTGTCTTGAGATTCTTCCCTCCGATGTATTAAGTATTAAGTTACTCTGAAAATGTTTCTATCAAATCAATCTACAGTATATACATGTATGAGTATATACATTTTTAACATGTTTCTACTTTCCAAATAACTGGGTGCATATGGTGGACTGACTGACTGATAAACTCTTCTTCCTCCACAGTATCAGAGTACATTGGAGAGGACATCCAGTCTTACCAGTCAGGCTCACAGATGGACAACCTGCCAAACTGAGCTCAGGGCAGCAGCCGATCATGCATCTGTTCTTAATGCAGCGTCAGTTTAAACCTCCTCTGCACTCGTTCGCTCCACTTACATGTGATAGTTGTCAGGGAAATTTCAAATTACCAGGACACTGTTGTAATTATGACCACAAGTAATGGTTATGGTTTTATAAAAGGGAAACTAATGTTTTTAACATGTTTTCAATATAAATTATACAATAAAATGTTTGGGGTTGTGTTTTCTCTCGTGTGTAACACTCATCATACAAGGTGAATATGGGATTAAAAACCAATAGAAAACTATATTGTTATGTGAGCTATACAATATGAAGTGCTTTTGGACCATTCATTCATTCATTCATTCATTCATTGAGTACTGCTTCATCCTCCACATGAGGGTTGAGGGTCCACTGGAGCCAATTCCAGCTGATATAGGATGAAAGGCAGGGTACACCATGGACACATCACTATTCCACCACACAGAGACAAACAACCATTCACTCTCACACACACACATCTAAGGTCACATCCACCCCCCCCCCCCCCCCCCCCATTAATTTCATGTGTTTATTTATATATAGATGAATGTTGCATCAAATTTTTTTTTTTATTGTGAACTATTGATTGTTTTTTATCAAAGCAAACTCTTTTATTTTGAAAGAACATCTTATTAGGGTCCAAGCGCACAAAGACGGGTGGTTTTGAGGGTCTAAGCATGCCCCAAAACCCACAACATTTTGTGACAGCATCAGTCACCCCAATGTGGGAGGGGCAAATACGTGCTCCGCCCCCTGAAAATAATTTGGCCCGGGGTCATGCTGGTTTATTTGAGGTCACCTGTCGTTATACTCAGGTGTTGCTGATTGAAAGGGGCAAACAGTTTTCTACTGTGCTCGGGTTTAAGTTTCATTTTGATTTGTTTAATGGAAACAGAAAGATGAATAGCCGATATCATTTCAGATACTAAGGAAGAATCTGGTCATGATTTATAGCTGAGCGCAGGTAAAAACAATACCTACACGCAAATAATCAGCAGCCTGTAGCGCCACAGTACTGGACTTAGTCGCCATACTACTGTTTATATGCATTTCCATTCATTTCTTGGTTTCAGGATCCCATGTTGCAAGACAAAAAAAAAAGATCTAAAAATGTTTTGAGGAAAGATATTAAAGAGGCCAATATGTTACAGGAGGTTTGACTTCTGTAGCAGTGTTGAGACGAAAGAATTCCTCTGTTAATTTAAACCTTGCGGACTATTGATGTGACTGTTAAAGCTGTTTGACAGGTTTGTGTGAGCAACAGTTTGTTAAATCCTCTAAAAGGAAGAGAAGGTCTGCAACTGAAGAACAGTGCCACCTGGGGGAAGCCAGGACCAGGACCACGTACACTGTCCTAAATCAGCAGCTGTTTGAGATATTACTCTTTCTGCTGTTAAGACTTCACAGGTCTGACTCTCTTCTGTTTGGACCTCCTTCACGTGAGGAGTGTGGCTACAAGACATAATAGACAAAAGACCTCCATCATTCCCAAAACACAGAGGGCAATAAAAATGAGCCAACCTAACAAAAAAGACGCTAAAGTGGCGTTATATGTTTTCTTGACAGTTTTATGGATCTATATGGTTCAACGCCACCATAAATGGGAATGTTGGGAGCTTGAGAGAGAAAAGTCGTAAAGCGATGGAATGGATAGAGTTGGTGAAGCGCTCTTAACGTCTTAAAAGATGAGCTTATCGTTGGAACCTGGAGCCGTAACTCCACCGTGACACAGACTTTTCCAGCGCCAGCTCCTACTTTTGTTTTTCTGGTTTACACTGCACTTTTATGGTATTAAAGACCACACAAAAATGATTTACAGTACAGCTCACGTCATCCAATGACATTAGATTTATTGCCAGATTCACTCAAAGCTCCAGTGGCATTGGGGTTCAGTGTGTTGTCCAACAGACAGACTGGGGATCGAACAACTATCCCCTTATTAGAGGACAGCCAGCTGCTCCACAATACCCCTGTGGTAAAAGTCATTTTACAAACAACTCCTGACCAAAGTACAGCGACAGCAGAGCTGAATGTAACTGTTTTGTGTGTGTTGGATTTGGAATAAAACACTGACACGAATGTCCTCAAACTCTCACCATTTTTCCTAATACTTGAATTATGACAGAATTGCTCAGGACTTGATTGTTTCCATTGACTTTCTTCATTCAACGCTGAGATATTATTATCTGTGCCGTTATTAACTGCGTTGCTTCTCAGCCTATGAATAGACAAGCAAGGTCACCTTGACATGAGACTGGGAAACAAGCCGTTTTTCCTGAACACGTCGCCAAGTCATGACCTCCACACAGGAAGTACCTCATCTAAAACAGGAAGTACCCTATAACTTTGCCATACATTGACCGCTCTGCTCGAAACTTCAGGAGTGGGGTGTAATCCGATTGTTGCAGAGGAAAGAATGGATGCTTGCAGCTTTAATAATATTATCATTATTATTATTATTATTATTATTATTATTATTATTATTATTATTATTAGTTAATCTTTCTTATCTTTTTGTAACTCCTCCTGAGATGGCTGCCTTATTATTTTAATACGACCATGCTAAATAAATGCTATGTGCTATGAGTTATGTGTTTTTGCTTCTTTTCTAAAAAAAAAAAAAAAGATAGCTACTGTTTAATACACCTTTTCAAACCCAAATTCAAGAATCACAGTTGTTTCTTCCGTTGCAACATCATGTCTTGCTTCTACACACATGAAATCACTCAGACGTTCACCAGGGGGAGACATAAACTCAAACATCAGGAGGTGAGTTGTGTGAGACAGCCTGTCTGACACACACACATACACATGCATACAACAGCTGCTGAATGGAACCTTAATGGGGGAAAAAACAACCCTCATTATATAAAGACCCTCACATAACGTAAAGCCACAGTCCCATGAGACTGGATAAGTATAGCTATAGTTAATGTGGCTCACTGCTGTGTTCGGTTTGACACATAAAGCTACTGTGTGGCTGTAACAGTGACACTGACACTCACATGCCCATAACGGACAGTTACAAAACGTTATAGTTTCTTCAGAAACGTGCCTTCAACTTAAGTATCCTTAATAAAAACCTATATATTTCTTTACTTTCTCTATTTTTTGTTCCTTTAAACAACATTTTTTCATCAAATTGTGGCATGTGATTTCTTTGTACTGATCTTGATTTTTGTTGCTGTTGTTGTTGAGGCCATTTATATTTTACATTTATCTTACATTATTGTATTATTGCTTGTTCTGTACTATTTTGGACAAGTTTGCACATTTCGTTGCTGCTTGTTACATCTCCTACGCGTGAGATGGCAACACAGGGCAACCAAAGAAAGGAGAGAGCCAGGGGTGCAGGTGCAAGTAACTCAAGTGATTATTTTAAGGTATTTTCACAAAACAAGACAAACAAAGGTGGATGAGGGTAGGATCAAGGGTTTGTGCCAAACCAAATGAAATCGACAAACCAAAAGCGGACCTATCTCTCAGGCAGTCACACTAACCATGAAATAAACAAACCAAAAACCCCTCACTGACTTCTCTACAAAAATACATAATCAAAACAATACAGGATTACCTAGTGACTAACCCTAACCCTAGTAACAAGTGAATTTCCCCAGTGTGGGATCAATGAAGTCTAATCTAATAGTACATAGACAAATGTAAGGATTCTCACAAAATCATTGTTGCAGACCACTTTGGTCCTTTCTCTGAAGGCCCCTCTCATCTCAGGTCTTTAGGCAATTGCTCTTCTTGTTTTCTCTGTATACTAACTTATACCAAACATTCAAATAAATTTAATTACGAGGATTGTTTCCTGGGAATTTTGAGTTTGCATTATTTGTTTTTGCATGTCCCCGTTTAAGTAAAGCAGCTAAAGTTAATAATTATCAAAGCTCTTCATCTCACCTCAAATCCGTTTTTGGCTTCCTCGACAGTTTCCGCTTCAAGTTCAGCCAATTACAACACATTCACGCTTCAGTGTGAGGTCAAAGGGTCACCAGAGTGTTGAACTTTAGTGAGACTATTAAGAAAGCAATGCGGCAACATTACTTAACAAGTTGTTCACAAACAGCTTGCACAGCTGTTTGTCATTGACTGTGACGACTTGGAGAAAGAAGAGGGAAGAAATCAGACTCGGGGGCCAAGCAGACTGCAGCTACAAGCTGTTTCTGGGGACTAGATGAGGAAGCAGTGAAGGAATGTTTGGCTGACAAATGCTCGGCACATCTGTGAGTCTTTTGTCACCAGTTTTATGTTTTGTATTGTCACTCAAGTGCCTGTTGATCCACACTGTACAACACATCCGTTGTGAGAGTGGGAACACCGTGCAGCTTCTCTGTGACGTCTTTCATTTGAGATTGTATCGAGCTATTGTTGCGCTGATGAACTTAAAACCTCTGTTCTTTTTATGGGTCATCGTGGGAGGGCCAAGATTAGGTGGCTGAAAAAGAGGAAGACGACCACTCCCTGCTCTTTGTAACAGTAACCGTGGCAAAGCTTAAATTATTATTGAGAAAAAATGAGGAATTGATTCATTGAGTCATTTAATGTTACCACCCACAGGTGACCAAAGTGCTTTACAAAATACAAGCATTACAGACACACAGCATTAAAAACACATCTTATAAAAACACATTTATGAAACATAATTCAAAGCATGAAAAAACAGTTAAAAACACACAAGAATAAAAAACTGCCATAACATAAAATTAGAGTTGAGATAACTTGTCCCAGTTATTAATCATTGATCATAAATATTAATCAAAATAATTGTGATTTATATTGGCCATAACTGAGAGTCTTAATGTCATATTGTACTTTACAAGATTTACAAAATGAAAGATTATCATTGAATTATTGATTAATAATGACAAAAAAAAGGCAGTGAATTTAGCAAACTTTTAATTAATACAATAATCTGCTGTAGTGGCTACAGGAGCCACATTCCTATGCCAGAGTGAGGATACAACCCTTTACATAAACAAAACAAACTTTGTGACATGTCACTGTGTCATTGTGTCAGAGGTGGGAGTCCAAGCCTGGTCAGAGATTTATAGGTGACTGAATAGCCGACTGTGTCACACTGTGTCCCCTGCAGTGGTGAAACATGTGAGGTTGATCCGAACCACACTGGGTTTTTCGTGGGGAAAACAGGTGTGGAAAATAGAAAAATGTGGTGAGAGATAAAGTAAACAGTGGAGGATACTGTAAACCATGTGCATGGAGCAGATTTAGTTTACCAGAGCTGGTCCAAAGCATAAGCAAACTGAGCAGCTGCTTTGGGGCCCCACATAGGGTGATAGGTGGGGGTCACACCCTGGACAGATCGCCAGTCCATCACAGGGACACACACATTTCGACATATTCAAGAAATCTAGATATCTTTAAATAGGTTTAGAGATGTAAATAGTGTCCAGTTATTTGCTCATGTGCACAAGTTATAAAAAACAAACTGGTTTGCTTGTTTAATTCCAGTTCAGAATCATCACATGTAGTGTTTCAAATTTGTGATTTTACTGCCCTCTAAGTTTAAATGTAACAAAACAAAAGTGACACTGGTTTGGTGTAAATAACGCGACTATAATGAATGCAATTTATCTTGTGACATTTGTATCAATAATAATTGTCAAACACTGGCTATTCTGAGGTGGTGGGAGGGGTGCCAAATCAAATTCTGCTTAGGGCCCTATAAAGGTTTGGGCCGGCCCTGTCATTTACTATGAGTTAAAAATGATCATCTTAAACTAATTTTAATACATTTATAAATAAATGAAGGGTACTTTCCACTTATCTTCTGTCTGATGTCACAGCCCACAGGTGCTGTAAAGTTTTAGTGTCTGTGTTTGACATTTACAAAGTGGTTCTGTGTCTAGAAAATAAAAGCAGTGACTTTTACCCTCAGTGGTATCTTCAACACGATCAGCGTTGCTACGACCAGCTTTTTTTTACACTGTTTTTGTTTGCCAATCGGTTGAGGGCAACACACACTTATACTAACTGTGAGCACTAATAATGGCTGGCAGTGGAGCAGTTAGAACAAGCACAATGTAGTTTTTCTGTAAATATTACTGTATGTGTGTACAAAATAAACTTGTTTATCCTGTTTAGATGTTTGCAAATACATATTTGTCACAAACATGAGAACACAATAAAGGTGAAGAAAATACAGTTCAAAATGTAAAAGTTGTGCTTTCTGGAACAGTTGACGTGTGGTTTTGAAACGCAGTCATTTTTGATAATGTTGCTGTGTGTGTTTGGACTCTCAGGGCCACTCTAGTTATGTAACCCTTTATATGGGATATGATCACATTACAATAAGAGCATCATGTGAAAGGTCAGCAGACATACGGTCTACATTCTCAGTCATATTGATTTAGAATGAGAAATATGAATGGGAGGTGACCTTTTTATAGATTTATAGTCAGATTGTAAAACGGTTCTGCCTGCAGATTCTCCTGTTTTTGTTTCCTTGAGTATATTAGTTTTTTTGGTCTGTAGAAAATGAGGCCATGATATTCACCTGGTTTCCTCACCTATAAATGATGCCCCTTTTATCAATGGTGTGCAAGGCGACATGGACTCTTTTGACTAAAAAAGATATGATTTAAGAATGTTTTATCAAACGGAATTATTTAAAAAAAAACACAAACACACACAAACATCTGTTTACCATGTGGTTTTATTGAAACTCTGGATTATCTTTCCCTATAACACTGATGTGGCGAGCTAACATGAAACAAGAACAGTGAAATAAAATAAAATAAAATAAAATAAAACGTTTGAGAATACAACAACGTAAATGGAAAGGTGTTTTTTTCGCCTTTGTTTTTACAGCAACACTAAACCCAATCAACATTTTGTCAGTTTAAGAAGTGTGAGTTTACAGATGCTTTGATGTTGGAGACGCACACGACTATAAACACATAGAAAATATGAATATTAAGTGCACTTTCAGCCGCCTTAATTGGGTTTTTAAATCCACAATTTTCCACATAGGGTTACACGGTATACATATTCTGGCCGTAGGATTGTAGCTTGCAGATACAGATATACATATGTCATTACAGGAGCGATAAGCTAGCCTAGCATTCATCTTAATATCATGTAAACCGTCTTAAAATCACTACTTCAAGTCTCAAAAAACACCGGAGCTGTGAAAAAAAAAGAAAAAAGTAAAGGCGACGACCCAAACTGCAGCAAACAGTTTAATTATTTCAATGAAACTAAGTTGAACTTCCTTAAAAGTCTTAATTAGATTTCCAATTGTGAATTTAAATATTCTCCTGGCTCCGTACAGCTGTTCAACTTTAACTTATTATAACTCAAATCAAATCAAAACCAGATGACGTGCATACATTTTGCACAAAATAAAGGAAACGAATTTTAAAAAAAAATCAACAACAATAAACCATCTTTGTCTTTGGTTTTGTCATCAGGTCTCATCACAGACTATGTTTACATGCACATAGTATATTTTTGATTGTTTACTTGTTTGTATCTTTGGTCTATAGCTTCCACACGTCACAAACAATACACCACAGGCAATGATAAGCCATAATATAATGTATATGTATATAAAGGTATTTTTTGTATCTTGTGTGATATCAGCACATTCAGGTCTGACATATTTGAGTCTATTCAGGTCACTGGAATCAATGTTTGACAGTTACATGCTCCCACACACACACAAACAGAAGGCCTCTGTAATTTAAGGGGATATTGCGCTGTACATGTAAACATAGCCATTGACCTCAACCTCTTCCTCCCATTTCCTCTCTTTAAAGCTCCTAAGACTGGCAGTATATTTCACACAAAATCAAATTTGGCTAAGGTTTGGTGACACAGACTGCCTTGATTTTGTTTATCTGACAACCGTTCATTTTTATTTTCAGAGCAAATTTCAAGCACTCGCTCACAACATTGTATGTAAA
Organism: Solea solea; assembly: GCF_958295425.1. Classification (NCBI taxonomy): domain Eukaryota; kingdom Metazoa; phylum Chordata; class Actinopteri; order Pleuronectiformes; family Soleidae; genus Solea; species Solea solea. The sequence goes on along the minus strand of NC_081134.1, from coordinate 3,988,838 downwards.
ATAGTTTTGACAGCCTTTTTTTTTAAAAAAAACAAACAAACAAAAGAAGCCAAATTCAGTTTTATTTGGAGCCTACTGCTGGCCTTACATGCTTTCTCTCCCCTCAAGCACTGATAAACACCAGGCGGGTGGAGTAGATCAGATCAATCAAGTAGAGGATGAAGTTGACACCGGAGAGCACGGCCACCGCCATGAGCTTATCCCACACGCACAGCCCCATGGCATTGGCACACGTGTACGGCCGCTTATTAATGCCACCATTCTTCGGGTCAAAGTTAAAGATGGGCCAGATGATGGTCGCTGACAGGTAGAGGATCACTGCCAGCATGGCGTAGGAGGACAGGAAGCGGGCAAACGGGAAGGGGAGGCAACCTGTGCATTCACCTATGCAGAGCAGGATGATGGCGGCCGACAGGATGAAGCAGATGCAGTACACGGCCATGCAGTACTTGAGTGCGTCGTGGCGGTCGTACAACACGGGGTCAGTGATGAAGACAAAGATGATGCAGGCCACAAAGGTCTCGCAGACCTTCAGGAGGCCGGGGGCGGTCGCCATGTAGCCGGCCACCTCGCCCGGACGTGCCTTGCTGATGCTGACTTCACTGATGTAAGCTACGGCAGCCAGGAAGGAGAACACGGTTGCCACGATGCGGTAGTCACGGACCTCACTGGGGCCCTGGGAGCCCTTCAGGAAGTAGAGGGGGAAGATGATTAAGGCCGAGAGGCAGAGCAGAGCGGCGTAGCAGGCGAATGTGATGGGGAAGTTCTTCCAGGACACGGGGGCTCTGGTCTGAAGGCCGAAGAGCTCCACCAGGATGACGAGCAGAGTCCCAGCGAAGCTGAAGGTCCAGCAGAAGAGGCAAAAGTCTCCAGTGCCGTGGTAGAGTCTGCCGCCATGCACAGCCACAGAGAAGGCCACACAGGTGAAGATCAGGGCTGCCAACCGTGTCCACAGCAGAGGGCTGGACTTCAGGACTATCGCCATGATGGGAGATGGAGTTGGTGATGAGAGAAGCTAAAATGTTTATTTATTGTTGCCTTTTTTCAAAGCCACTTCCTTTATGGCTCAGAGAGAGAGAACTGCAAGAAGAAAAGACAATGAAAATAAGTACCATATAGCACAATACTTTAGGGTTTTATGTTATGTCTCTGACTAAATGAATTATACGACACTACCACTTGAGGGCAACAGCTTGCACATTCTCCTCAAACAAGCTGCATACCATTTTAGACAAACAATGCTGTTATTGTATTTTTATGAATAGGAGAGAGAGAAAAAAATTCTCGAAAAAGACAATTTCAAACCACAGATAATGACTGCACTGTGATCACACTCGGCACATTTACATCCAGCCAAATCGTCTCGTAACACCCAAAGGTTTTATTTTTCCTGCCTCATATTCAAACTCCAGATTACAAATGTTCTCAGCAGCTTTCCTCTGCTGGCTGATTCACTCAGGAATTCCTCCATGTCAATGTCCTCAGTGACGGGTGTGGCACCACAGTCTCCACTGACCCCACAGTGTGTCTATCATCGTGCTCTTAAAATGACCCTCCTCTCGCCTCATCGACTCTGCACAACATTCTGAGACTTTAGTCTTTAAGAATAAAGCCACTTCATTTCTTAGTTCAGTTACTTATTTTTTATGATAAACATATTTTGGCTTTGTATACAAGTGAGAAAACCAGTGATTTTTTTTTTACATTTGCAAAGCTGAAAATAAGCGCTTCATAATATATAGATCACAATGTGAATTTTGTAAATGATGTTCTCGTTTAGCAAAAAAACACACTCTGTCTAGTCGACGTCTGGTTGCAGGTACAGTAACTAGTTTGAAATTCATCTCGAGGCTTACCTCCACTTTTATATACAGTCTATGTTTTAGTAGATTGTTAAAGTAGGTTTTTGTTCAGTGTAGAAACAGTCAGACCATACTGGCCGTCCTCTCCCCTGACGCCCACTTGGCTCCACATGCACTCCACTGTGTGTTCCCAGTGTTCACAGACACACAGTTATAAACAAGAAGAAAAGGCCTGTTTATATTAGTCCCATTAAACACCTAAAGAGGCAGCTTTGACTGGCCCGGGGGGGATGGGGGAAAAAAAAAAGAAAAGATAGCTAAACTGAACTGTGGCGAGGTGTGAAAGTAGAGACGAAGACAGAAAGAGACGGAAAATGTTAAAAAGGGAAAGTTTTAAATCCTGCAGGGTGACTCACTTGGAGCTGTTGTGTGTGTGTGTGTGTGTGTGTGTGACTGTAACAGAGGGAGGAACACGGGGGAAGCCCTGTGCCTCGGCCGCAGGAGGACAGAAAGTTTAAACACATTGATGGAGTGAAATAGCAGAAGTGTGAGTCACCACTGGGCCCCCCTCTCTTTCACCACTCCTTTCTCTTCCTCCACTCTCTGCCCCCTTCTCCCTTTACTCTTTGTAAGATTTTCCAGCGGCCTGATGTGTTCCAGATGTGCTGCAGTCTGGCTGCTGCTGAACAACTGGTAACTTTGTCACATTTGCCAAGTCCTTTCCTCTCTTTTTCACTTTGCTTCCTCCCCTCCTTTGCAGTCCCCTTTTGGTGGTGACTACTCCCTCTCTTTTCCATCAGTTGTTCCCCCCTTTTTCTCCCGCCCCAGCTCAATATACGCCCACTCAACACGTTAAAGTCAGGGTACCAATTACGCTCCATGTAAACCACTCAAAATAAGCGTACGCAGAGGGTCGTAATGGAAAAATCAATCACACTGCTCCTGCCGCCATTACTTTGCTGCTTATGGAATCGAGTCAGGAAAGAAAATGGGAGAGGAAAATATGGGCAGACGAAAGGGTGAAGAAAAAAAAAGAAACAAGAGCTCAGTTTGGAGAGAAAAATTATCTTTTCACAGCACGTTCATGGAAAACACGACAGGATCACACAAACAGGGGCCACTTCCCTACATGGAAGAGGTGCTGAAAATAGGTTCATCAGGACTGCAGCAGGATGTGACAGCGTCATGCACCTCACTCATACAGCAGGGGAGTGTGTTCTGCTCACACAAAGCATACACATGTATCATGAAGCTGACATGATCAGGAAACAAGTGCTTGTGTGTCTCTGGCTGAGAGGTCTGCTTGTTTGGTTGTCATGACACAACATCGTCTAACTTGATTTCACCCATAATCCACTTACAGGGCATCCATGAAGAAGAAGAAGAAGAGCTCTGTGTGTGTGTGTGTGCGTGTAGGATAAATTCATTAAGGTTTGAGCATGTGCGTTTTCGACAGCCATGACAGAATACGCACATTTTCAAACTGAATAAATTCCCTTAATTCAGCATTTTCCAGCAGAATGCCACGCTTGTCTGCGCGCACACACACACACACACACACACACACACAGAACAAAGTAAAACAGTCTGTGCACCATCAGACGCTGTAAATCACTGATAAATCTTTCTGAAGTCATGCCCCCAAGCAGACCAGCTCACCACATCTTCTCAGCAGAGAGTGTAACCTGATACAGCTCCTCATTTTATGACAAAGTGGAGAAACAACGAGGAACTTGTTGAATCAGCACATTAATATTTTAGACGAGTGAATCAAAATAGCAAATCAAAGCAAAACAGGTCCCTGTAAAGAAGTTATCCAGCCGTGTTTTCATGCAGAGGTTCATTCATTGACAGTGAGGGTGGGTGTGCCGCCTGCCGCACCCTTCTCCTACCACACTTACACACACACTCACCACACTGTAGCCTTCAAAACACAAACAAATCAACATACTGTGCATTTTGTCAAAGATACTCCAGAGACAGAGTTACAAACAACAAGAACAGCTGTAGAAAAAAACATCAAGTGTCATAAAGTTGCTACAAGAGCAGCTTAGAGATGAATAACGTTGTTTATTATCTTATTTTATAACGTTTATAAAGGTTTAAAGTTATTTTCTTTCAACATGTAAAAAATAAAATCACCAGTATTGCATGCACTGACAGTATCACACTGTTATCATGACGGGGGCAGGAAAACAAGATGCAACAGGTTACAACTGCAAGAAACTATGTTTCGGAAAAACAACAAAGGCACTAACATTCCACCTCCTCTCATTCCACCATTTGTATGTTTGTAAAAGTCTGTTACCTTGTGTCACCTGCTGCTGCGGCTGCTGCTGCTGCTGACTGTCTGTCTGTCTGTCTGTCTGTCTGTTCTACTGGACGCCCAGCAGTTAAGAGTCTCCTCAGCTCCCTGACTGGATTTACTATAGCAGCTCACAGAGAGCGGCTCCTCCCCACACAGAACCAAATTAGGCATCAAATGTCTCCACCGTTACTCACATCTGTCTGGGTTCTCCTCCTCCTTCTCCTCATCATCATCCTCCCTGCTGTTGAACACACCCAGTGTCGTACAGCAGAGGTTTACCTCTTTATAGTTTCTGTGACCTTTGACCCATGTTGACTGATACAGTATATGTTTACATATTTTATTTTGTCAGCACTTTAATTTGTAATGGTTTCCCTTTAATTAAAAACAATTCATGTGAGATGTGTGTCCCCTTGACCTTTTTGCACAACACAAGGAAGAACCACAACCTTGTTAAAAAAGTAACTTTTACTTTACTGAGCAGACAGACAGACAGACAGACGACTTTATTAATCCCTTTGTGAGGTTCCCTCGGGGAAATTATAATAATATAATAATTATAATAAACAAGGTACTTTTTTACTTTAACTTGAGTACATTTTAGACCAGTACTTTTACTTACTTTATGTACTTACTTTTTAATTTTTAATCTGTTACTATCGATACAGGAATCATATATAGGCAAAATATTAGTCAGCACTGTCTCCACCCTCCGAGAGTTTTATTTGTGTGGGTTACCTAGCAGCTGCGGCGTTGCCCCTGACAACCACATTTAATTTACAGAGAGTTGTAAATTGATGTTTCCTGTAAGGATGCACGTATGATGCTGCAGCTGCAGTTATCGTTTCCTGAAGAAAAGAGAAGTGTCACATGCACGCTCTTAAATGACTGCTTTAATTACACTTAAACCTCTCATGTTTCATACCACAAACATATATATACCTGTCCTCACTTGTCCCAAAATGGAAGTACAGTACTTCCAAAAAAAACATACTTAAAAAAAACTTTAAAGAATTAGTAAAATAACAAATTTTAAAAATGACTTTAAAAATGACAAGAACACAAAAACCATAATTTACAGTAACATGAGTAAGTGTAATTCATTATTTTCCACCGCTGCATAAGACTTAGACTTAGACTTATAGACTTCCATTAATTGTCATTACACAGAAAACACAGCGGTGAAACTGGCAACGAAATTTCGTTGCTTGGCAACCGGATAAAACAACAACACATCATTGAATTTTGAGGTGGTTCCTGTGAACTATGACTCAAGAAAAAAATAAATAAGTGAATATATGTATATAAATATATATAAAAGTAGTGCAGATATACAAAATTTAGACCTCCTGCCAGACTCACAGTTTATAAATCTGACATGAAGGTTTGATTTCTGATATTTCCATAATGTTGTAATATGACATATTCTGTCATAATTGAGCATTCCTAAACCAGACTTCAGGCTGGTCAGAAAACCCTTACATTTGGCATTTATTCTAAGTTTTAATCTTAAGTATTCAGTTGGGCATGTACTTTTAAGTAGTTTATGCATGTACATTTTGCCATTTTGTCAGCAACGATAACTGCAGGTAATCAATTTTATTACTCACTTGTAGCTACTACTATTGTCATTCATCATTTAAGTTGTTGCCAAAATACATTCATAAACATTTAGGATGGGTTTAGTTAGTGTGAGTAATTTATGGTATGATGATCTCACTGTATGAGGTTTGACAGCAGCTGTTCCTGTGTTACTGCTGGATGCCAAGGGGAGCAGTAAACAGACGTCTGCTGCTGCGTTGAAATGTCCCAGCTGTGATATAACATTGGCTCACCATGACAACCACACAGTGACAACACTAAGGTAATGTTTAGAAGTGGCTGACATTAAAACTTATATTTGACAATATTCAGACTTCGCCCTTACAGAAATCATTTCACATTTATTGTTTCAAAATAATATAGGCCTACAAAAATACTTCTTTTTTTTTTAAACCATAGATACCATCACCACCAGATGGCGCCATAATTTAGGCCAACTTTACTCTGGTGTATACAGTGGAACAGTATTTCTGATATTAATACTGTTCAGAGAAAGCTTGTGTGACTGGTGGTACATGTACCACAGTTTGTGAACCATGGATCTAATTAATTAAATTTTGGTTTCATTTAGTTAACTTGATTTAATGTAATTTAATATAATTTAAAATACTGTTAATAGTCATTACTTTTAATAAAATATAATAGAACAGAACATAATATAATAGAATAGAATAGAATAGAATAGAATAGAATAGAATAGAATAGAATAGAATAGAATAGAAATAATAAAAAAAACGCTCCCATTGGACGCTCCTCTGTCAGTCATTGTATCAAACCCGCCCTATTTTAGAAACGTGGGTGTGATTGGTCTAAATCGTTCCATGATGTATAATGCGGGGAGCCACGCCTATCAATGTAAGTGAAGGTAAAAACGAGCTCGCTGATTGGTCCGCTTTCCAGGCTAACGTTACCACGACATTTTTCGACAATTTACGACAAACCTGCTTAGTGGGTCTCTTGGCGAAGTCATGGCGTCCGGAGGAGGAGAGTCATCTGCACAACACGACGCAGAACTGGATGAATTACTGGACAGTAAGAAATATTATTAATCCGTGACATGTACTCACATGTTACCGACATTATTACGGTTTGTTTGGGGTTTTCAAAGTCACTATGATGTCGCACTGGGACCCTCGTTTCTCTCCTTACCTCCTCTCGCTCTCTAGTTAGCTTATATGCTCGGTTTTTGATCTTTGGCTTGTTTCGTAAAAATAACACGTTATCGAAAATATTTACACGAACAAACCAGTAAAAGTTGCAGGGGACTTTGTGAGAAAGCGTTATATGCTATTAACGTTAGCTGACCCACCAGTGTGTGAGACTTACTGAGCTGTTTGAACGCCCTTGAATTTATTTACTTAGAAGTTAGTCGACATTGTTTAATTTAGATGTTTTAAACACAACCTTTCACCCTGTTCTCTTCCTCGTGTATGTCTGTGTGAAATACTTGTTGAACGAGACGCCAGGTAGCTCCTAATTACCAGAATCAGCATACTTTATTGAAATTGTGTGGTCACACAGTTGCTCCATGCCATATTAAGAGATATATAAGTAAGAAAGTACAATGGGAGAGTGTGCACAATGTGTAGTTAACGCTGTTAAATGGAGGAGTTATACAGTTTGATGGCCACAGGCCGGAATGATGTGTTGTTCAGTGGTGCATTTGGGTGGTATCAGTGTCTCGTGCTCCTGTGACTGGCCAGCATGTCATGCCAGCATGTCATGGAGCATATCAAAGGCATTCTTTAGCACTGTCCTCATCTTAGCCAACATTTGATTCTCCAAAACCACCACCCAGCCCAGTTACTGGCCTTGCGTATCTATTTGTTATTATTATTATCATTCATACGTTTTCTACCTTATAATGTGAATGATGCTCAATTTCCTATGAGGCTTGTGGTTCCAGTATTGTCTCTTTCTTTCAGGTGCGTTGGATGACTTTGACAAGACATCAGCCCCTCCGGCCCCTGATCCTGCTTCTGCTTCCTGCTCAGCGAACAGCGATGTACAGAAGGTCTGCATGGGCCAACAGCTCTTGTTTGACTGGTTTCTTCTCTTCTAATTGGATTACACCTGTCATTTATTTGCTGATTGTCAATGATTTTTGTTCTGCCTGTTTAGCCGCCCATCCTTGAGGACTCAAAACTCTTTGAGACCCTCTTTGAGGGAGAAATGGCTGCTCAAGCCAAGGAGGAGTGGGAGAAGGCCATGACTGAGCTGGCACAGGAGGAGCCAGAGTTACTGCAGCACTTCCATAAGCTGTCAGAGGCTGCAGGCAAAGTTGGTAAGGGCTTCAGTTTGCATTGTTTGAAGTTTTCCTAAGTGTTGCCGCTTTGATCCTACGTCCTAATTGTGACCTGTGTTTTGTTTAGGAAGTGACACGGCCTCCCAACAAGAATTCACCTCTTGTCTCAAAGAAACTCTCAAGGGGATGGCCAAAAATGCAGACAACCTGCAGGTGGGTTAAATCAAGATTTATGTGCCAAAAATTTGAGCCAAGATTGAACCACCTCTCACAGAACTGCCCGCTGCAGTGGGACCTGTAGTTTTCAGTCATCCTCCTTTCCAATACACTCATCCTAATGCAATGATCCGACTCAGCCCTCCAACTTCTCTTGCTATCTTTAGAGATCAGGTAAAATGTTCTCCCCTTTGCTTGTCCCCAACTGTTTTGGTGTATTGGGGCACAACAGATACCCACCATATTCACGTTTTATCAATTCAGTTGACAAAGAGACGAGTTGCTTGACATCTTGCCTGGTATATAGTGTATGTTGTCTGGTATAGTTTTAATCTCCGACTGTTGCGTAATGGGATTTCATGACGTCATAACTGTCAGAGCTCTGTATAACTATGTAGTTTTCTTTTCTTATAGTCAGCAGGACTGGCAGGAGATGATCTTGTGAAAGCGCTAGAAGGTCTGGGTTTGGAGGAGGGCAGCGAAGGAGGCGGGGAAGACGGAAACATTCTGCCCATCATGCAGTCCATCATGCAGAATCTTCTGTCAAAGGAAGTGCTTTATCCATCTCTCAAAGAGATCACTACCAAGGTATAATTTAATTTCAGCAACAGTTAAAGATGATCTGTCACTGTCACTGTCTGTTTACTGTTTGTAATGAACAACCCTCACCCCCTAACAGTATCCAGAGTGGTTGGATGCAAACAAGCCAAGCCTTAGTCCAGAAGACTACCAGCGTTATGAACAGCAGGCCAAAATCATGGGAGAGATCTGTGCAGGCTTTGAGAAGGAGGAAGAGGCCACAGAAGATAAAGAGAGCATGTTTGAGGGCGTCATGGAACTGATGCAACAGGTAGATTTGACCACCAGGTTGTTTAATAGCTCATTATGAATTATAAAAGCTGTGTGTAAGTTTGTTACAGTGTCTTTATCCTTGTGGTGCCTTGTTGTTGTACTGTTTTTATTTGTTACTGCAACATATCAAGTACATTACAAATATGCCAATATTTACATTTTTTTTATATATATATATATATATTTTTTTTTTTTGTTGTTATTATATTATTTATTTAATAAAAAAACACATTTTGCTAACAGCTGCAAGACCTGGGCCAACCACCTAAAGAACTAGCGGGTGATGCGGTAAGTTTCCACTACTCGACAAAACACAGTGTGAGATATACATTACTTACCATAGCTTGTAACAGCACATACATTAAGAAAGTTTTATTTATTATTACAAATCCCTTTTGTTAACCTGCACTTACACCATTTATACTGTGCTTTATATGCTATTCATTACAGCCAATTGTTTTTTTAATGTGTTTTTAATCTTAATAAAAAAAATACACTTTCCCTTCTCCTACAGCCTGCCGGATTGAACTTTGACATGGAATCGCTCTTTCTCCCCGGTGGAGCCGGGGCCGGTGCCGGTGCCGGGGCTACAGAGCAGTGCTCAATCATGTGATGAAGTAGCAGCGCATTCCATCCGAAGCACTGGTGCCAGAGGGTCACTCTGTACACGTCAGCAGTGAAGACGAAATAAGGAAGGGGCGACAGCGTGTGAGGCAGGGGTCAAGCAGGAGTGTGACCAGACCTTCAACACCGTTCTCCCTCTAGTCGATGGTGTGGGTTTGGCAGAAAACATCAGGTGGAGGCATGAAAACCAGCCGTAGCACCACACACGAACCTCTGTAAAACCACGGAATGCACAGCTCAATTTAGACTTTCTTTTTCGACGTCCTTTTTTCATCATCGTTCATTTTAACAGCATTTCTTTAAGAGGAACATGCCACTGCCCCTTTTTCTATGTTGTTTTTACATACAGTTTAGTATCTTGGTAAACATTTATCAAACCGTGTGACGGGTATAAACTGTGCCTTTTGCAGAATTACGTTAATATTCCACCATCATTCAGCTGAGCACTTCATATTATAGTTTTAATGTAGTGTGAATTTGACAGATTTTCCATCTTACTGTGTCTGATATTTAATATCACTTGGTAACACATCTTTGTACAGACTGCAAAGGATTTGAATTAACGAGTTATTAAATTACTAACATGTGAAGTAATGAGAAAATATGTTGGGTGCATTTATTAATTATTTAAAAAAAGAAAAAAGACGAGAGTATTCAATTCCCAGCACTTTCTGTGATTAAGCTAATTTAACCACACCCTTAATGTGAGTGTTGTTCCCCATTCCCAGGTATTGGCTTGAAATGATTGAGAAGGTGATTCCCGGATGCCTTTGCTTTGGTTACAGTGATCATTATAGCGTAGAGTTACAGTGCATAGTGCTTCCCTTGTGATTCCCAGTGTTTTAAATGTGCAGAGTGGTGTTTTCTTTGGTATGGGGTCCCTGCGAGGAAAGAAAAACAGTTGAGTGGTATTCAGGAGTGTTTACCTCCGCTATGTGTATCTTCTGTTCCCTCTGTTAAAAGTACATATTGTTCTTTTTCAAAGAAAACTGACAGGCAGATTAATAAGCATTGTGTTTATCCACACAAGGAGAGGGAAATGTGTGTAATTCTTGCAGAAGACCTGTAATCTACAGATTTGTTTACTTCTAACAGCGGTATTTTCACCGGCTGCTGTTGCTAGTGGACAAAAGTTTACTACTGTTTCTACAGAGAGAGGTCTAGAAATGTCATGACCATCAGCTCATCAATAACTGTATAATAATGGGGCACTACTGTGAATGGATTCAGCTGGCCATGCACTGAAACGAGATCCATAAAGCCCTGCAGTTGTAATCAAACTCTTCACCTTTCAGGGTCTACGCTAACATTTCCAGAGCAATGTTTAAAAAAAATACAGCCTAATGTTTGACACTTTTGATTTGTAAATTTACAAAATAAAATTATATATTGCAACTTAAAGTGTGTCGTGAATTTTCACAATGACATGAAGTGGAACAACATGAAGAAAATGATTTATTAAAGCACTGGTTAGTTACGTGTACTGTAATAAATGTCTGTTTTATGTCGCCTGTGTCTCCGTTTCATTACACAATATACAATATTGTCCGAGTGGATTTAACTGTCCAAAATCCAGTCTTGTCATTTTAGCCGAGTTAAATAGCGGTTTCAGATTCGACATTAAGCATCAGGATGAAATGGCTTGCAATAAAACAATATACATCTTATTTCGTGTCATCTGATATGTGTTCACACACATATCAGATGACACATTGAAAACAAGATGTATCCACATGTAACTATTTAGTATTATACACACAAAATGATTACTGTTTGTTATTCTGCTGCATTGGAATTTGCTTAAATATACTTAATTATATTGTTAATTTCACTGAGGTAACGGTTTTAAATATATGTACTTTACATGTAGGCTGTGTGTGTATATACATATATATATATATATGCACACATACATATATATATACATATATATATATATATATATATATATATATATGGAGCTTTAAATATCTACATTTTCGCTGGCAAACTCTATCTTCCCGATGAAGATGGTTTGTTCTTTGAAAAAAAAAAGAAGCCAGGCGAGTTACTAAATGGACACACTGTCACAATGTATACTTTAACATGGGTTTTGGTTATTGTCGATTCATTGTAAACAGTCCAAGTCCATTTGGGGTATAGATATACGCTTTTTAGATGTGCTGTAATTGTATTTTCTCAAGGGGGCGTGGGGGGGGGGGCGCTTATTTTAAGCTCAAAGTTATTGCACCTTATAGAAAGAGCACTCCTAAATTTAGTTGTAGGGTTTGTTTTCAAAGGCACTCGTTTTAAATTTAAAATGCGTTAAAGTTTAACTGAATCGGTTCCGTTCTATGTGCTGTGTTTCTATCCGCCGCCGCCGTGGAGCTTTCTGCGTCACATTTTTCACGTCACAACTTTATTGTTCACAACCGGAAGACAGTACGGACTACGTGTCAGGAAAAAGAACGAACGGGCGAAGGAGAACAGGCCATCAGACTTGTTCTTCCTGGACAGTCTCATCTATGCTTTTTGCGCTTGTTGTGGAATTATTATTTTAACAGGAGGATTGCAAGTACAACCGCCAAGTGACAATGTTAACTAAATTTGAAACGAAGTCGGCCCGTGTCAAAGGTATGAGTTTGAAGACCTGCGGGTAGCTTATGAGCTAATGCTAGTTAGCTGACATACGGCTCAAATATTTACTTTCTTTTACACTGTAGCATTGGATTGGTATATGTTGCGTACCATCATATGTAATGTATTTATTTATTTATTTATTTATTATGTGCGACATGTTGTCTTTAGTATGTGGGTATTGAAATAGACTACCTGAATATTTCATTAGCAACTTCGCCTAGCTAACGTAGATAACTGCATTCATCTAGGTTCCCTGGCTTCATCTACAGTTTTAAAATACGCCCTCTCAACTTTCTGTTAAGAGGCAATGTTATAATACGAGGTGATTTGTTTTTCAGGTCTAAGTTTCCATCCCAAAAGACCATGGGTTCTTGCAAGTTTGCACAACGGTGTCATCCAGCTGTGGGATTATCGGATGTGCACCCTGATCGACAAGTTCGATGAGCATGACGGTAACACTGAGATTTCGCTCATATGGAATAGTTAAATCTACATAATGTGTAATAGCTTTATAAAGTACATACTGGTATACAATGTGCTTTAACTGACGTGTCCTCGTCGACAGGTCCCGTCAGAGGAATCGATTTCCACAAACAGCAGCCTCTGTTTGTGTCTGGAGGTGATGATTACAAAATTAAGGTTTGTATGATCTGCCACCAATTAATGTAACTACAAAATCTGCGAGATTTCTCAAAATTCAGCATCAAATCATTGTCCCTTGTGCATCTTTATTGATGTTAGTTGTTTTTATTCCCATAACACTTCAAATATTGTTCTCAGGAGTCTTAGGTCACAGGGAAGTAATGTTTTTTAAATATTATAAATATTACAGTGGATCACTTATGGAGTCTATATGTGTAATTCAAGAGCCATCATCAACTATTTTGATAATCAATTAAATGTTTTTTTGTTTGTTTTTTTATAAACAAACAATTGTTCAGCTTAAAAGTGAATATTTTACATTTGCGAACATCATAATTTCCAAGTTCTGGCATTTTATGGACCAAGTGATTACTAAATGAATTGAGAAAATAATCAATTATTATTTGTTGCAGCCCCAAACAGTATGCATATCAGGAATCAGTGAAATATTTTAACACATAGCTGTTGTCCGATCCGATCCTACGTTACAAGGGAAGACTGCAGCAAAGGATTTAATACAGTGATGTTTTAACTATCATATTGTTATATCTTTCTTGTGGTTGCAAACTTTTTTTGCATGAATAATTTATAGAATTATGTTAATGTGTGACCCTGCAATGAACTGGCGGCCTGTCCGGTGTGTACCCTGCCCTTTGTCCTATCTCAGCTGGGATTGGCTCCAGCTTCCCCTACGACCCTCGTGTAAAGGATAAAGCAGTAGAAAATGAATTCAAAATGAAATTTTTTTTTGGACCAGGTGTGGAACTACAAGCTGAGGCGCTGCCTCTTCACTCTCCTTGGACACCTTGACTACATCCGAACCACCTTCTTCCACCATGTGAGTTATTCTGCCACTTTTGCTATGTATTTCATAACCTATTTCAAAGACCAGGGTAACAAAGACTTAGTGTCTTGCCCAACTGATATTAATGACTGAAAAAAACATTGATTCATTTATTACTTTTTATTGTTTTTAGGAGTACCCCTGGATTTTGAGTGCCTCGGATGACCAGACCATACGCATCTGGAACTGGCAGTCTAGGACCTGCGTCTGGTAAGACACACTTTTTACCTTTTTCTTACAAGTTCAAACCCACTAAAACTGCTAACACTGAACACTGAACAGAATTATGACCTGACCCATGTTTTAAAGTTGTAAAATTAAATGTTCCCTGTTTTTGCTCCTTATCTGCAGTGTCTTGACCGGCCATAATCACTACGTGATGTGCGCCCAGTTCCATCCATCTGAGGACCTGGTGGTGTCAGCCAGTCTGGACCAGACTGTACGAGTGTGGGATATCTCTGGTGAGGGCTTGAGGATGGTGGACGAGAGTACTGGGGACTGAGGTTTTGGGAAGGGTTGGAAGTGGGGGGTTGAGTCAGAGTGGTACAGAGAGCAAGAAGAAGCTGGAACAGGACAAATATCAAGTCCTGGGCCACCTTTTCTACCTCTCGATCTTGTAGAGGACAACTCTCTGTGGGCTGTTTGCAGAAACACTTCTCCTTTCAGGACAGGTACAGGGACATAGATGTAATGTCACCATGTTATTACAGTGTGGTATTTGGTAATGATGAAAATGGTACATTTAAAGGCTAGAAAGTATAAAATAGGAGAGGTGTTTCTGTGCTTCTGCATGCTCTAATTTTTTTGTTGTGTTTTTTGGTGATTCTTGTCTTCCATCTTTCATCTGCTTGTCATGTCACTAACTCAATCATTAACTTGCTCAAATATCCAGTTTTTTAAACATGTATATGATGTGGGTCTTTATCTGTCTCCTGTCCTCCTGGGATTCACTTGCTTGCTTTTGCCTTTTTTATCACTAAGCATGACTGCACCAATCCATACCATTGTGATGAACTTGAAAATGTGACATCATAGCAGGATTTATGGTTGTCATACTTGAACCAACGTATACCTTGCATTAAGCCTTAAAATAAGGATATACTTGTGCTATTGAAAGTCTGTTCTGCTTTCCATACTGTAGTTTACGTTTTCATTCATTTTAATTGCATCAAGAAAAATAATAGGTATCACTACTAACTGTTTTAAAAGTACACCTCTGATGTAACAATATTGTAATATTCCTGGCATTCTCTGCACAGCTCACTTTGTAAATATAACATGAAATATACAACATATTTCTTGTGGCATTAGTCACCATGTTATCAGCTTTATTCCTAACCTTTAGAACTGTGCCATGTCAGAATCTGTTAACTTTGCATGTGACTCAAACATCCTAACTGAAACATGCACAAGCTTCTAAGAAACTAAACTCTTAACGCTCTTATTCCTGACATCCAGCGCCCCATCAGAGCACTTCTTTACAACAGCAGCCACCACCCACTCCCACTCCCATCAGCCAAGTCCACATGCACTCTTAGCGTCTTCCATATCCCATGCGCTCCCTAGAAACATCCACGCCTGTACATAGGTTCCTGGTTCCATTTCTTTACCCCACTGCATCGCGTTTCATCACTGTTGAGCTAGTTGTTCACCACATTGTTTAAATGGGCAAGAATCATGAACGCAAGCTTTGTTTTCTCAGTCTGTGTTTTTCCTGATTTAATTTGAGTCTGGGAGGTATTTGGCGACCTTGCTCTGTCCGGTCAAATCACGGGTAATTGTCTCTTTGTGATTCTTTAACCCAACCTGTGCTGCTACAGCCATGATGGTTTCCAGACTCAAGTTGGTGGGGATTGAGAGAGCAGAATTTGTGTTGGTGTTTTTCAACCTTGTGTGTGTTCAGTAGTTCAACAGTTCTCCCATTTGTATTATTTTTTTTTCTCCTTCTCTATGGTATTGATTCATATTTGAACATTTTGTTGACGTGTATTGTGTCTCTCTTCTTCCTTGTGTTTGGGTTATGCCCTGTATAACATGAATATGGCTCCCCCCCTTGCACCTGCTGCTCTGAATGTTGGTTCCAGGTCTGAGGAAGAAGAATTTGTCTCCTGGTGCTGTAGAGACTGACGTGCGTGGCATCAGTGGTGTTGACTTATTTGGTGCCTCCGATGCCATCGTCAAGCATGTTCTTGAGGTAGGCAGAAAGTTTTGTATTATCTTTAGTTGCCGTGTGAAGCCTGAACCTTTGTGATTTGAGTGACTTAATCTTAAAGCGCAACAGGTGAGCGATGGAAAATAATTCACATGTCTAAAGCACTATGCTCACTGGAGACTGATTTTAAAATAAATGTATTTTTGCCCATTAATTCTCAGAGGGGGTGTAATAAATGTTCTTGTGAAAAAACTGTAATACCTTCTTCCTGAAGCTGCAATAAATATCCACTTATTTAGCTTTAAATGAATAATTTCCACTGAAAAAGGCAAAGGGAAACAAGTGAGCATTGTAAAGAGATTTTGCAAATGGTCACTGACTTCCAAGTTTCAGTCCTGCTCATGGAAAAGCCATGAGTTGGCTTTAACTTGGTAAAAGCTGGGCCAGTTCTATAAATTAATGAGTAATGACTGATCAAGGTCAAGAAATGTCCAGCCTAAAAAAATAAAAAAAGAATGATGATATTTCAAAGCATTTGAGAAATGAGACACAGCTACAATTGAGTCACACTTCATCTTTGCTTTCTTCTTCTCTCATGGAAATCTTTACAATTTTAGCAACTTCAGGAGTGCATATTTCCTTTAACCCACTTTTTATTTGCCTAACACACCATTACAGTGACACCTGTGGCTCAGGAGGTAGAGCAGGTCATCCTTTTATTTCAAGGTCTGTGGTTTAGTTCTCTTCATGTGCTGGAGTATGAAGACGATGAACCCCAGACTGTGCCCGACAGCTACGCCAGCTGTGTGTTATTGCCGTATGAATTTTCAGTGAAGGGTTAAACGTAATGTTAAATTCTTTGATTGGTTGTCAAGACTACAGACCATTTATATTTTATGTCATTTAAAAATATAAATGGCTTTATTTAGTTAATATTAGTGTAAGGTCTTTTTGTTAAGGCATATAGAGAATTCAAAATGTTGGTCCTTGCTCTCGAGACGAGCACACGTTAAAAACATAGGTTTTTGTGTGACTTGAGTGACTTTTGTGCCTGTGTCCAGGGCCACGACCGTGGAGTCAACTGGGCTGCTTTCCACCCCACTATGCCTCTCATCGTGTCTGGAGCTGACGACAGGCAGGTTAAAATCTGGAGAATGAATGGTGAGTTTCACAGTCTTCCACCCTTTATCTACTAAACCTAAATACAAGTTTAAGTATTTGATTCATTTATTTGTTTATTGATTTATTAATTATTATTATTTTTATTAAAAAGAATCAAATCAGAAACACCGTGAATACAATTTTATCGTATTTTCTGGATGATTTTAATTTTTCGACAGCAAATGCCAATATTTAAAAAAATAAAATACCACCGATGGCTGATATATGTTGCCGATTGTGTTAGTGTCGCCATTCTACGTAATTCATCTATGTGATAAAATACATTAGTTTAATAAGCAATTTTGCCTATCATTTGTTAACTTAAACATCTATTGAACACCACTTGTGCCTGCACATGAAACGGATAATCAAAACTATAGTATTAGGTAACATGACCGAGGGCTGCAATGATTAATCTATTATTAATCAATTACTAAATCATCAACTCATTTTATAATCAGTTTGTATGTGTGTTTTTATTTAATGTTTTCTGATTTTAAGCTTCTCAAATGTGAATATTTTCTGACTTCTTTGTTCCATATAACAAAGATTTAGATTTAAACAAAAACATTTGAAAGGTTTGGGAAACACTGATCAACACTTTCTGACATTTATTGGACAAAATGATTGCTCGATTAATTAAATAATAACCAGTTGGTGTTGGTTATTTAAAAGTGACAAAAACCTGCTCGTCTACCTCTCCTTGCTTCCCTGTGATGACTCTTACAGTTTATATTTACTTTATATGTTTGTGAAGTTCCCACCTTTTTTTTTTTTTATCTCTTCAAACATCTCTTTCATTCCTTACCCAGAATCCAAGGCCTGGGAGCTAGATACCTGCCGTGGTCACTACAACAACGTGTCATGTGCCGTCTTCCACCCACGTCAGGAACTCATCCTGTCCAACTCTGAGGACAAGAGTATTCGGGTGTGGGACATGTCCAAGAGAACTGGAGTGCAGACTTTCCGTCGAGATCATGATCGTTTCTGGGTTCTGGGCGCTCATCCAAACCTCAACCTGTTTGCTGCAGGTTAGTGGTGTCAGTGGTCTGCATCTGAAGATGTTTTATTAAAAGAAAAAAAAAACAGATATACGAGGAAATTACACTTTCTTTTTTGTTAAGAGAAATTGGCAACATTTAAATCCCTTTCATGCAGGATGTACTGATTTCTTAGTTTGAAGAAGATTTTGATCAGCAATAATAAAAGATCTAAAAGATAATATCTAAATATTGTGTAAAAGGAAGTCTATACGGAATATCATGCCTGAAACTTATATCGGTAAATTATAATGGTAAATGCTTGTTTTGTGTCCTTTAGGTCACGACAGCGGCATGATCGTGTTCAAGCTGGAGCGTGAGCGTCCGGCGTACGCTGTGCATGGGAACATGTTATACTACGTTAAGGATCGCTTCCTCCGCCAGCTGGATTTTAACAGCAGCAAAGACACTGCTGTCATGCAGCTACGCAGGTCAGTCCTATTTTGTTTTTTAAGGATGAGAGAAGCATGATGGTTGAAGTTTTTTTTTGTTAAAGGGATTTATAACGTGTGTGTTATCTTGTCCTAGTGGCTCCAAGTTCCCAGTGTTCAGCATGTCATACAATCCTGCTGAGAACGCCGTCCTGCTCTGCAATGTAAGTACCTTCTAATCAGAACACGCACAAATCACTTGATTGAAGATGCAGAAGCTCCAGTTTATAGTTTTCCAATGTGTTTTATGTAATATTTTGCTTCTCCTGCAGAGGGCAACCAACCTGGAGAATAGCACTTACGACCTGTACTCTATTCCTAAAGAAAGTGACTCTCAGAACCCTGATGGTACTGAAACACCTTAAATCACAAATATTACCTGTTTTGTGTCATTCAAGATGCTGATCAAATGCACGTTAAAGTCACACATTCTGTTTTTTCTCAGCACCTGAGGGGAAGAGGTCCTCTGGACTGACGGCAGTCTGGGTGGCCAGGAACAGATTTGCTGTCCTGGACCGAATGCACTCTGTAAGTCCATTTTCAGTTTTAGAAGGAGATTTAGAGTGAGCCAATAAAGGGAAAAAAATTACAGAATAATGTTGACAATTAAAAATAATGAAGTTATGATATCCGTCAATCTTAATATCTTTACGTTATATGTATCTAACCCTATTTTGTTCAACTTGAAATGTTTAATCTTTCCTTTTCTTTTGCAGCTGCTGATCAAGAACCTGAAAAATGAAATAGTGAAGAAAATCCAGGTTCCAAACTGCGAGGAAATCTTCTACGCAGGGACAGGCTCACTGCTGCTGCGTGATTCTGACGGTGTCACACTGTTCGATGTGCAGCAGAAACGCTCCCTGGCCACTGTCAAGATCGCCAAGGTCAAGTATGTGGTGTGGAGTGCAGACACGAGCCACGTGGCCCTGCTGGCTAAACATGGTGAGTAGATAAGTTGAACATCTGCATGTCCAAACAGGAATAGGGGTAGAAATTAGATGTATTCGTTGCAGTCTGTCTTGCTATTTCTAGCTTTTCCAAACTTTCAGGCCAGAGCTTTAAAAGTCCATTTCACACCACTGAAAGATAATGCTGTAATTTGGAAAAAATAAGCATTTTTTCCATGTGTTCAATGAACTGCACACATTTAAAAACAATTAGTTCTCAACTGACACCAGATTTAAATCTCATTTGACTGCTTTTCTAAAGCCATCATGATCTGCAACCGTAAGTGGGAGAGTCTCTGCAGTATTCATGAAAACATCCGAGTGAAGAGTGGAGCCTGGGACGAGAGTGGAGTCTTCATCTACACCACCTCCAACCACATCAAATATGCCCTCACCTCTGGGTATGTGCTGAGCATAAATCCGATGAAACCATTTAACTCCCATTTATTGTTCAACTATAACTATGTAATGTACATATTTAGAGTGGCTACACTGGAATGAGGACCAAGGAAGAGTGGAGTGAAGTAAATAATTGCCAAGTAGTTGGTCAGACATTGACCAACTACTTGGCAATTATTCACTTGGTTGTTGTCATTGACCAACCAAGTCATTTGAAATACCTAGTGTAATCCAAAATAAAGATTGTTAAATACGTTTTACTTTACCCCCTAAATTGAATATATTTTGTAAACAAAAGGTTTCCTCAGACAGTAAAACCTGTGGAATATGATGCACATGATTGATCCTTAAAATTAAAAATTGTGGGTCCTGTAGGTTTAACCTGTGAAATGTAAGGGATTCAGAGTTTGGTGCATGTTTGATATTAATATCAGATACCAGACCAGTTGTAAAGAGAGTTGCTTGTAAAGACCTTCAGCTAAAAGATTTTTAGCCTCGTTAAGAAACCTGATTGGTGCCCAACTGCTGCAAAAAAAAAGTGGATTGTTTTCTTTGTTAAAAAAACAGACAAATGGAGGATATCGTTTTTTTGAAAGCTATTATGGTTAGTCATTCTAACACGTTGCTATGTTCCTGCAGGGATCACGGCATCATCAGAACACTGGACCTGCCCATTTACGTGACCCGTGTGAGAGGAAACAGTGTTTACTGCCTGGACAGAGAGTGCAGGCCACGTGTCCTCACCATCGACCCAACAGAGTATCGCTTCAAACTCGCCCTTGTCAACCGTAAATACGATGAGGTGGGTATGTGTGAATGGATGAGGAGAACACTGTATCCACACTTCAGCTGTGTTGTAATTTATGTGCAGCTTTGTTTGAAGTTGAATGTGGATAATGGTAGTTTTGCATCTGGAATCCCCTTTTTTAAAGGCACTTTAACTATTAAGCAGTGATTATTTTGTTCTCACATGCTTGTTCTTATATCGTTCTGATTATGGTTATCCAGGTGCTTCACATGGTGCGTAATGCCAAGCTGGTGGGTCAGTCCATCATTGCCTACCTGCAGAAGAAGGGTTACCCTGAGGTGGCGCTGCACTTTGTCAAAGATGAGAAGACTCGCTTTAGTTTGGCGCTGGAGTGTGGCAACATTGAGGTGGATATTTTAATTTCCTGTTCTGTTCATTTGCTTACAGACGCCAAAACACTAATATTGTCCTACTTGAGTTTGTGTTTTCCCCACTGTCCCCAGTTTTTTTGTTTTCTTTTCTCCTAATTTCATTCACATATGTCCAGGTGGCGCTGGAGGCAGCGAAGGCCCTGGATGAGCGCAGCTGCTGGGAGCGCCTGGGTGAGGCTGCACTGCTGCAGGGCCACCACCAGGTCGTGGAAATGTGTTATCAGAGGACCAAGAACTTTGACAAGCTCACCTTCCTTTACCTCATCACTGGCAATCTGGCCAAGCTGCGCAAGATGATGAAGATTGGTTAGTGATGAGGAATTATTGTTTTTACTTCAACCAAATTATATTGTTTGTCTTGACAGTCAAATGTCTAGTGTAACTAATGATTATATTGTCTTTATGTGTAGCTGAGATCAGGAAGGACATGAGCGGTCACTACCAGGCAGCGCTCTACCTGGGAGACGTCAGTGAGAGGGTCCGCATTTTGAAGAACTGTGGACAGAGTAAGTTCACTTGTCACCGTAAACCATTATCTCTGTGTATGGGGAGCCACATCATCCAAAGCCCACATTGCTGCTTAGTTATCCACAGACTCATGTCTCAGTGTTGCTAATAGTGTCCTGTTACCAATAAACATAAACATGCTTGCTGTAAATACTGCATCTTTTTTTTAACAAACATGCCAACATGTGTATTTACCTGTGTATTTTTGTGTGCAGAGTCTCTGGCGTACCTGACCGCAGCCACCCATGGGCTTGATGAAGAGGCTGAATCACTTAAGGAGACGTTTGACCCAGAAGTGGAGACGGTGTGTTGAAAAAAACAAAAAAACATTAAATGCACCTTCGTATACAGAATAAGGACATGTTGCATGAATAATACACACAGTTTACCCAAACATTCTTGACTATTTTGTTTCCCCTAAATTGTTCAGTGCATTATAAAATCACTTATGTGATGACAAATACATCATTTTGATGATGAAACAATGATTTATTTTACTGTGTAGGTTCCTGAGGTTGATCCAAATGCACAGCTGCTACAGCCCCCTCCACCCATCAACCCCCTGGACACCAACTGGCCTCTGCTCACTGTATCAAAGGGCTTCTTTGAAGGAGCCATTGCAGCAAAAGGTGACTCATCAACCTTGACAGATACATATATACATATACTGTGTATTTACAATACATATGTAAATAGGCCTGTCTTTGTATATAGCAACTATATTCCTTTCTATGGAGGCAATTGAACATTTAAGTATCAGGTTTAACTACTTATACAGCAGGGAAAAGTGATCTTTAAACTGTTTTTTTTTTGTTTTTTTTAAATAGTTTAAAATTCCTTAGATACCTGTGGCTTTTTATTTTGCCAGAGTAAGAACAGTGTTTTTATTTTCTGCTTCAGGGAAGGCAGGACAAATGGCTGCTGATCAGGACATGGATGCTCCAGGAGGTGAAGGCTGGGGAGAAGATGCTGAACTCCAGCTGGATGAAGGTAAATTCAATTTTAAAAATGTTAATTGTCACTGTTATTACAACATTGCACAAATCATGTGAGTTAAATGTCTTATCCTATCCTATCAGATGGTTTCATGGATGCCCAGGAAGGATTTGGGGATGATGGGATGGGGAAAGAGGAGGGAGGAGGCTGGGAAGTGGAAGAAGATCTGGACCTTCCTCCAGAGCTGGTGAGAGAAATGACCAGCAACACGGGGCTTACACCATGCACAAGACATGTGTTGATAGATTTCACCCCAAGTCTGTTTTTGTTTTGGAACTACTTAAATACACAATCGTTCTCCCCCGTTTTCAACTATTCAGGACATACCAGCTGCAGGTGGAGCAGGAGAAGACGGTTTCTTTGTCCCACCAACCAAGGGAATGAGTCCAACCCAGATGTGGTGCAACAACTCCCAGCTGCCAGCGGACCACATCCTGGCTGGCTCCTTCGAAACTGCCATGAGAGTATGTTCATAGTGTCATAATATTTTATAGGATTTTAGACATTTATAAAACTGTACCTTTTTACACTTAAACATTTTATTGACATTTATTGGTTAACCTTTTCTACCACAGCTGCTGCACGACCAAGTCGGAGTTGTGAACTTTGGCCCATACAAGTCACTGTTCATGCAGACGTTTTCGAGAGGGCGCACCTGTTACCTGGGGCTGCCGTCCCTACCCTGCCTGCGCAGCCAGCCCCAGAGGAACTGGAAGGTAGTAGTGTTATGGATTTTTATAAGTCATATTTTATACCCCATTCCCACTGGTCAGTAAATCTGTAAAGCCCAGGTTTTTATCATATTGTGTTCTTTGTATTGTGTTACCCTGGATTTAGCAGTGATATTTCTTTGGGATATTAGCTCGAGTTTCCTTTTTTAAAATGAATAGTAAAGGAAAATAAATTCCTGAAGTCCTAACCGACACATGGTCTTTTTTTCTGATGTGCTAACACTTCTAATGATTTGCTTGTTTTATAGGACTGTGGAGCAAAGCAGGGCCTGCCTGCTGTGGGTTTGCGCCTCTCCGACCTCATCTCTCGTCTACAGCAGTGCTACCAGCTGACCACTTCTGGCCGCTTTGAGGAAGCTGTTGAGCGCTTCAGAGCCATCCTGCTCTCTGTGCCTCTGCTGGTGGTTGATAACAAGCAGGAAATTGCAGAGGTGAGCACTATGCTTTCACAAGCAGCACTGAAATTAACTAATGTAACTGACATATATTCCTACAATTTTACTTTGCATGGGTCACCTTTGTGATTGGGATTTGTGTGTTTTAGGCTCAGCAGCTGATCACCATTTGCAGAGAGTACATCGTGGGTCTGACCATGGAGACAGAGAGGAAGAAGCTGCCAAAAGACACTTTGGAGCAGCAGAAGAGGCTTTGTGAGGTAGCCATCCAATTTGATCTCTGATAGAATGTCAAATACTGTATTTGCAGACTTGACTATCACCAAACTTTCTTATACCATATTTTTTAATGTAATTGTTTTATTTCCTTCGCAGATGGCTGCTTATTTCACCCATTGTAATCTCCAGCCCGTCCACATGGTGCTGGTGTTGCGCACAGCTCTCAACCTCTTCTTCAAACTGCGTAACTTTAAGACCGCTGCCGGCTTTGCACGACGCCTGCTGGAGCTGGGACCAAAGCCAGATGTTGCACAGCAGGTGTGTGATGCGACATCCACAGAATCACTAACTTTTTTTTTATCAAAAAAAGGGTTTATACATAGATGTAAAAAAAAAAAAAAAAAAAAAATTCTATTGTCATCTACTTTTACATGAAATCTGTCTGTTTTTCAGACTCGCAAGATTTTGGCTGCCTGCGAGAAGAATCTGACGGATGCGCACCAGTTGAACTACGACCCTCACAATCCATTTGACCTGTGCGCTGCCTCTTTTGTTCCACTGTACCGTGGACGCCCTGTTGAGAAGTGCCCTCTGTCTGGAGCCTGCTACTGTCCTCCATACAAAGGCCAGACCTGCAGGGTCACACAGGTACATCTGGATGTACATAATCCTCTAAAAGAGGATAAAGCGACTTTTATTGATTCAATTAACAAGATGAATGTCTATACAGTGTCCACTTTATTAGGTACACTTCTACAGTCAAATGAAATCCAATACACCTGCCATAGTTGATTTAAAGGATTACACAATGGGCACACTTCAATATTATATCAATACTGTAAATAGAGTATCATATTTTGTATTGTATTGTCTGCAACAGAGAGGTTGGCTTCCTGGTGGTTGTTTTTTAAGTGTATATATACATTAAATAAGATGGGGGGGACTAGCCAGTGATGCTTTTGTTCACTGTTTGGCTTTTGTAAATTCTAACCTAAAGTTTTTTTCATCTTATTTTCCAGGTGACAGAGGTTGGCAAGGATGTGATTGGTCTGCGTGTGAGTGCACTTCAGTTCCGTTGAAAGAACGTGGAGATAGAAGAGCAAAACACATCCACACATGCTCTGGAGAAATAATAGTTATTGACATGAGAAATTAAAGCAGATATATGTGTGTTTGTTCACAGCAATGTGCAATTTCTTTACTTTTCTGATTACATGCACCAGAAAGCTTTTATCCTTGTAACCCACTCCTGCATCCTCTCTGTGCTGTGGCTTTATTAGCTCTGTTAACCTGACTCTTGTCTCTTTTCTGACTTGTATAAGATAAAACAAAAGTGAAAGTGAAAAACACTGCTCTGTGTATCTGGGAAAGAAAAAAAATAAAGAAAAATCCCATTCTCAAATCGAAATTAAAATGAGTTTCTGTGGTTTTCTTGATGTGGTGTGGGTGCCAATGTGGTTTGTCTGTAGCCAACGGCAGGAAGAATGATGGGTTTATATGTACCAGATGAAGGTGAATCTAGAATATTCTAATGGTGACTGATCAGTGTATGAAGATCAGTGAGTACAAAGTTGACATTACTCATTGAATTAAATATTAGATTCATAGATAATTGTAAGCCTTTAGAATGTATAATTATAATTATAATTAATTAAATAAATACAGGAATACAAGAAGTAATTCAATTGATTTCCAAAGATTCCATTTTGCTCTTTTATTTACGGGAGCGGAACTGAACAACGTAACCCGGACGTTTCCAACAACAACACTTCCTGTTGTGTTTTTCTGCTTTACAAACCAGGAAGATGGGTTTCCCCTCGTCCAAATGGATTAGTAATTTGCTATTTTGCTGTTTTTTCGCCGGTAAGTTGTATCCCGACTGTGCCAAACGTTTGTGTACACGAGTGAAGTGCGTTTCCGTGTTACGCGTTTAGCCTGCTGGACTTCTTTGTGCTGGTGGCTAGCGAAATGCTAGGCTAACCCTGTTCGGCTTTAATTTCTATTCTCGGCGTTTTAAAACAAGTTTTACAATGAAGTTCGTTAGCGGAACAAATGTTGATCAAATCTCATGGACGACACGTTCAGAAACAACCACACGTCTCCTGTAAATGTGTCCTTTTTCGATAGATTTTTTATTTGTCTTCCTCTTTGGTAAAAAGGCAAGTCAACATCAGCGTGACTGCTCGTGATTAACCAACTGCTACCGCCCTGAGCGCAGGGATTACTTTCTAGAATGTAACATCATTCAAAACTGTACATATTTTTTATTTTTTTCAACGACAACTCCATCACATAACATGTAACGTACAAATAAGGTCACATTCGCGTCTTTGGGGTGCCTTGGTAAATTCGGCACTCAAAGCAGCGATGCATATGAATTAAAACGAGATATTTCCTTGTCATTTGTTTTATGGTTATGGTAAGAATAGTAGGGACGGCTATGGTTTTATCTTCGTGTAAGACCTGTGGTAGTCTGACGGTGAATTATCTTTGTTTATGGATCTATAAAATTCAACTGATACCGACCTGATAAATCAAAATATTACAACATGGCACTTGAAGAAATGTTATTTAAACACGCTTGGAATTTGATATAAATCAGGTCTTTGAATAACTGCCACAAAGAAGCATCCAAACTCTTAGGAATTTATTTGCGTGAAAGTGTCAGCAGAACAGTTATACATGCAGTAAAAAATACGTTAGTGGATTATTGTTGACGGTTAAAAACTTGGGCTGAATTTTAATGTTACTGACGATTAAAATGCAGTTGATTTTAGCTATATAAACACACTGATTCTGTTATTTTAAAAACTCAAAAACGTTCACCTCCCTTCTTCCTTGTGATGTCAGGTCATGGTCTGGTACAAACGAGTCCTCTTCATTTTCCATGGGAACATTTTGTAAAGGAATTCCACATATAAAATTAATCCATGTCTATTCATCTATCCATCCATCTTCTACCACATGAGTGTTCGTGGGAGTGCTGTGCCAATCTCAGCTGACAGGGCAGGCGGGGTACACCCTGAACAGTTCACCAGTCCATCACAGGGCCACATATAGAGACAAACAACCATCCATTCTCACACTTATGTAACTAATGAAAAAAATGTATGTTCTACTTAAATAATAGCAATGTGTTTCCCAGCAGATATAAAACATACAACTTTCTCTTGATTCTTTTAAAGCTGCAAAATCCTGCTCGTTTTAACAAGAAATTGTTTTACTCTGCGTTTGTCTAGGTCACTTGTGTCCTGTTGTGAAACTACTCTCCTTGTGCAGTTGATGAAGTGATTTTCTTTTCTTTTGCAGGTATCGGCTGTAATTCAGTGGAAAAGAAGATTTATTTGCATCTCAATTACACTTTCCCATGTGTACGACTGCTCAATGCAACACATCAAATAGGCTGCCAGTGTGAGTGTTTATGACGAAATGTGCCCTTTGTTTTGTTCAGTGTGTGTGCCCGTATTTGGTAGTAAAGCATTTGCTCTGCTGAAAGCAGTAGGTTTTTTTTTTTTTTCTTTTCATAAGAAATTGGTTTGTGGTTGCCTCCGGCAGTTCACTTAGGAGACAAATAAATCAAGTATGTGGCTTTGAAAGTAAAAAGGGTCTAAAATGGTTTTATTTGACTGATAGTTAATCTTCCTCACTTTGGTTTCAGCATCTATGTCAGGTAATGTGGGTGTGCTTCATGTGCTGGAGTCAGAGGAAAACCTGGACTGGGTCCTGAGTTCTGGTCCCAATCCTCCTTATATGGTCATCTTGGATGCCCCGCTCTTTACCAGGTACAGTTGACATTCAGTGGGAAATCCCACACTCAATTCAAATGTTAGGTAATCTTGCACCATGCTATCATTGATGCAGAGCTGACAAAATGTCATAACTGCATAACTCTCTCTGTTTCTGAGACAAGATCTTATATGATCTGGCGAGATTCAAGCACCATAGTTCAGTTTTTTTTACATCAAGGCAGCAACAAGTAAATTGAGTGTGTCACTAAACACAAATGTGGTCACACCGCACACATGATGCACATTTTTCATGCAGTAAATTTACATACAAAGTCCATGCACAAATTTTTCAAATTAGGTGAAAACCCCCGTAACACAACATTATGTCCTTGCAGCCAGGCTGGAGGAAAAAAAGTATCATCTCTGTGTGTTCACATCTCGAGCTCTACAACAGAGCTCTTATCGACAGAGTCTCGGTTGATAGACGTGAATGCAATTTTAAAAAAAGCATAAACTTTATCTTTAAGCTTGGCACGATGCAAAAAATTGCATTTGGTGTGACAGCAGGAAAAAAGCGCATCCACGAAAAGTTTCAAAAGTGAAAATGTTACATCGTTTGTGTTCACAAAGCCGAAACAGAGGAAGAATATTTATATCACTGACAAAAAAATTCATCTGAAGTTACGCACCCCAGCTTTAATATCAGGACAGTAAACACAGCCATTCTTAAATTGTCAGTTACAGTGATGTGTGCTAATTTTGGAAAATGTTTCCTGTCTGACCCTGAGGAAATACATTTGAGCAATATTTCAACCCCACATCTGACCTGTGTTTGTACCCGTATCATTTTCCCCTTCCCCCTTCATCGACCGTCTGCCTGTCAGATCCGTCATGATGAAGTTGAAGAGCAGCTCAGGCAGAGTGGCAGGCGTTGCTGTTGTGGCGCCAAACACGAACCCTGCAGAGAGCTTCTCTCCACACACCACCTGTCCCAACGAGAACACAGGTGGGCGTGCATTTGCAAGCAATGACTTGTTTCTCAGAATTACACAAGTTACAGAGATAAATTTTAGTTTTATGATCCCCAGTGGGTGCAGCTGCTAAAGTCAAACTTTGTAGTAGTATTTTTAGATTTATGTTTTGTAAATTATGTGAATGAATTCTGAAAAGTTGTAGTGTTACCTAGAAGTACAGATGGGGGCATTTGCTGTTTTACTGCAAGACTGCTTATTGAGATGAATCAGGAAGCTAATCACCACATTGCATCGGTTTCCATGTCTTTAAAGGGACCTGTTCATGCCGTACATTCTGCACACACATGAACACCTGTTTTGTTGTTACTGATGTTTTCTGTTTGCATTTCCCTCAGGTGTTTATTCAGAAACCTACGGTCCGGCCATGGCTAATTGTAACATGACACTGTGGAACCCGCTGGGAAGCGGTCTTTCGTACGAGGAGTTTGATTTCCCTATATTTTCACTCAAAGATGACAATGACACCAGAGTCATACGACAGGTAAATGTGGCAGCAGATATTTTGTCTTTTGATCCTGGTTGTAGTTACAGGGACCGCATCGCTCACCCATGTTGTCACTGCAGAAAATGTCCATCTAATTGTTTTCCACTTGCCTCTGGTGTTGGGGAATGGAAACCCTTTCATGTGCAGCTACAGTAGAATCTGATCTGAACTTGCCTCAGTGCTGGTTGGGATTTGGACTGATGCCATTGAAGAGCTTCACTTGAACTCACCTTCATGTTGGGCATGTTGTGGCACATTATGTTGACATTATTTATCTGAACCCACAAATCACTTGCTGCTCTTCAACTGCTGTATGTGACAAAAACAGGTAGATCATGTTACACAGTCTGGTGTAAAAATGCTCTTCTCAGGCAGTGAGTTTGTATGGTTGTGTTCCCATGTGGGCTTCATGTTTTCACTGTTTTTAGTGAACACAGAGCTTAACATAACCGGTCTTTACCACAGTTTTCAGTTTCACTTTGCTGCTGTGCATTTAAAGTTGCCTCTAGAAATTCATTAAACTGCCTTGTGCAGGGCTGGGCTAGGGACATTTTTCGAAATGTTTTTCTCCAAAGAGGGTTGGTACAGGTGCTTGAATGTTGGAAAAAGTACCTGCTTATTAAATGGTGAAATAAATTAAGTTGTAAAATGAAAACCTCAAACACTATCGAATCAGTAGTCAATATATAAAAGCTTCAAAACAGTTATTGTTTGCCGTCAAAGGTAGAATTTGAAGATTATTACATAAAAATATCACATTGAATTTGTAATTAGTTCAATAAAATGTAGTAGTTTGCTGGGCTGGGATTTTAAAATTATAATTATTTTTTTCTATTTTCTCAAAAAAATCAACTGATATTGGTGTAAGTATCGGCTATTGGCCAAATTGTTATTTTAAACACAGTTATCGACCCAGAATTTTATAATTAGTGCATTGTTACTGTAAAACAATTCATCCTTGAATCAGCTGTTTTGTCTAGGTGATAAATTTACTCCCAGACACAGTGGAACATGATGCTTTAGCTAAAGCTTCCAATTCAACCATGAACAAGGCACCAGAATCAATTATTTTGTAAATTAAAACAAAAAATATTAAATGCTACAGTGAATGAATTGTTTTCTGTTCTCTGTTCTCAGTGTTACTTGGACCATAACCAAGCTGTGAACAACAGCACTGCTCGGTACCCACTGTGTGCTATGGAGCTCTACTCCCACATGTTTGCTGTCACCGACACGGCCACCTGCATGAGAAGAAACGACATCAGCTTCAGCATCAGCCAAGGTATTTACACAGTATGAATCACTGTGTGATTATAGTTTACCATTTCATTTTGTGCCATTTATACAGGCTGCACAAGTGAGTCAGGAAGAAAATCTGCTTAAATGTCCATGTTTGTTTTTATTCTGTCTTCATATAGACATGGTTTGTGACCCACTGGGTGACTATAATGTTTGGGGCTCCACCAGACCAATCAACAACACAGTCAAGGGCCATAAAATGTGGGAGAATGTGGTCATCGCAGCAGCCAGGGTGAGTTTCTGTAAAGAAGCCTCCTCCTCCTTCAAAAAAAGGAACATTTACCAAATAAGCTTCTATGTATCAATATTTCACTGTAGTTCAACATCTGTTGCATATAAGTTTGCAGATGCCCGTGGACGTTTAATATTATCTGCAGTGATCTCACTTAGAAAACATTCCAGTGTAAAAGTCCTGCATCATATCTTGTGAAGCTTTTGTTGTAACAACAAAATGCATAAATGAAAGTAATCACAAGAATCTTTACATGTATTGTTTGGTGTAAAAGGGAAGTGAGAATGTTTAAAAAAAAAAAAATGTCATTACTCAGTTCATTTTGTAGCCTAGAAACAGACCAATCGGACTAGTCATGCTTACGTTCAGATTACCAGCCACATTGTCCAAATCAGATTTGACTCTGATTTACCATAAATCAGACATGACCATTCACATTCTTATTTATAAATGTCATGTTTCTGATTTCTAATATAACACTTGCATTGCCACACTCATATTGCCACATACTGGGTTATATATATATATTTATGATCTAGGACCACGTACTGAAGTGACTTCTGTGAAGTGAATTCTGATTTGAAAATCAAATCTGAGATAAATTGACAGGTTTAACGTGATGGGCAGGTTTAATGCGATGATTGAGAGAGTAGTGCTTCTGAAGCCTGTTAATCAAAAATCAAGATGGCTGCTGTTGATGGTGAGACAACTGTTTGATCCTTGATCACAAGTTTCCATAAAAAAACTGGGAGATAAATTTTCAGTTGCAGTTTTTGGCAAATTGCATCAATTTACAAGACGCATTACCACTGTGTTATCAACATACCATTTCAAAAATAACCCACAGATTACTTAATTATTAAAATAATCACCACTAGAGACCAGGTATTGTATATCTGAGGAGTTGGTGACCACATTTTGAATAACCACAGAAATAGGTCACAGCACGTGAACTGAACTACTTTCCTACGTCTGATCTTTCCTTGATTCTTTCTTTTCCCCTCCCCCACCACAGCTGGACAGCAGGTCGTTTTTCTATGATATAGCTCCAGGAGGAGAAAGTGGAGTCTCTGGCTTTGTCACCCTCCTGGCGGCCGCTCACGCTCTCCGTAACGCCACCCAGGAAGCTCAACCCAACCGCACCATCGTGTACGCCTTCTTCCAAGGGGTCAGTTGTTTCCCTACCACTGTTCTCTATCATCAAACTTTATTTTGATTTTATTTGGAGTTTGCCACTAGCCTGGCTCATGTTCTTTGTACTTTACTTTTTGTCACAAGGAAACCTTTGACTACATCGGCAGTTCAAGGATGGTGTATGACATGCAGAACAAGCAGTTTCCACTGGACCTGGACAACATTCACTCAGTGTTGGAGATTGGACAGGTTTGGGTTGTTGAGTTTTTCCACTGACCTCCTTTGGAGCTATCTACCAGATTGTCAGGGAATCATTTAGAGATTTTTATTTTAAATGACTTAGTGATTAGTGAATCCGCTACTTGATAAGACATTAGAAAATAGCAAATCATTGCGTTTGTCCGCATATAAACATGTTTGTCAATTTTCTCAATGTCCGACTTATACACCCAGATAATGTGATTGAGAGTTGAGGTTCAACAGCAGGTATACCTGACCAGAGTCAGACTCCACAGTTCCCACAGTTAGAAGAAGCCGGTACACAGAAAAATAAGACAAAAGCTATCAACATGGTGAATTTCTAGCTGGAATTTTTTGGCACTGATAAGAAGACCAATTTTTAGCTCAGTCAGCTTAAGATTTTTTATATTTTTAAGTTAATCGTCGTTGGAAGGCTTGGAATGGCGACTATTGAGCTGCATGCTTAACATGAACAGTCCAATACTAATAAGCTGAAAGGGTGGCAATATTCCACTGCCAATTACACTTCTGTAATGTTAGTTCAAAATAATGTTTATGTGTGTGGTGTATACACTGTAATGCGTCAGTTTTATTTGGTTTTGACTCCAGGTGGGGCTTCGTGCTGACTCTAGACTGTGGCTTCACACCGATCCCGTGTCCAGGAGAAACGACAGCATCAATCAAGAAGTTTGTGATTGTTTTAGTTTTCCTTCATCGCTGCTCGACAGCAGAAAGACAGAATTAATACTGTAGAAAAGGGGAATTAGACTTTATAGCATAATAATCATACACAGAATCTAAACTGAATTGAAAGCTCTGTTTTTCTATAAGCTTGGGTTGATTAATGTGAAATAAAAGAGAACTCAATATGTGTGGGTTATCATTATCAAATTAAAACCTTTTAATATTTTCTTTCAGGTGGAGGAGCTGATCAAAAACTTGCACTTGGCTGCCACAAATTTAAGTGTCACACCAGTTGCACCCACTGTCTCCCAGCCACTCCCGCCCTCATCCTTCCAGCGTTTCCTACGAGCTCAGCTAATCCCTGGTGTTGTTCTGGAGGATCATCAGTCTGCATATGTTAACCGGTGAGTCGTGGGTTTTAAAGCAACAGGTCTCGATCTGTAATAATATGTCACCCTGATGTTTTCATGTTACCTCGAGTGACAGATGAGTGTTGATGTATAGTTTTGTTCTGTGCACAGGTTCTATGAGAGCATGTATGATAATGCAGAAAACCTGAACGTGTTTTACCCGTCGGATCTGACGCCTGAGGAACAGCTAAAGTTTATCACCGCCTCTGCAAAGGTATTCAGTCAATTACCAACGAGATGATTGCTTCAAAAAATCAACTCACAACTTCTGCATCACTCATTGTGGTCCTGTTATGGGCAGAGGGGTTTGTCTGCTCTCACCTTTGCTTCCATTTGTTGTGAGTGAATTTGCTCCTTTTGAAAAATGAAAACTCAGAATTGGTATTTTCTTTCTCCCAATATGATTACAGGTAAATAAATGAAGACGTGTATCTTCATGATTTCCACCCCGCCTGTAACCTGAGATCTCAAATGCTTTCATTATAAGTAATAATTAAATAATAGATAAATAAATAAATTGCACATCCTGTCCCCATTCTTAACAGCAAAGACTAGGTAAACAATTTAGTGTGATTTATATTTACATCCTCCCTGTATTTTTCTTAATACACAATTGACTTGTTATTTTTGGTAGCTCCTGTGACTATATATAATTTAACAAAAATAATATAAACCGCAGGTTGTAAGTTTTAGATTCCATCCCATAACATAATTTGAATGGCAGCTGTTGATCCACTGAATGGTCATTTTTTTGTGATTTGATAAAACGACTGAATAATTCTATCTTCTAAACTTCTTTTTCTCTGGTGGTATATGAGATATTTCAGCTGTTTTGTGATGCTTTAAGCAGCAGCTCTAATGACGTCTTACCTCCTTTCCTCTCTTTCATCGCTCAGGCTCTGACCGAGGTGGCCACATTGGTCGCTCGCACTCTGTACAGGCAGGCAGGAGGAGCAGAATCTCTACTGAGCAGCATAAGTGCAGACCCTCAAATAGTAAGACTGATGGATTTTGAATTTTTTGCTTTGTTAATACATTTCTCAGGGACCTTGTCTACCACCTCACTGTGCTTTCAAAACATCACTGCTGAAGATCATTGTGAGAGATAACCTGCAGTTTTTATGTTGTCAAACAGGGTTTTACTTCAGATCCAAAATATCATTATTGACTGATTATACTCTTACTATATATCTCAAATATTTATTTTCACTCACAGTATCAACTGAATGTCTTTCACAGTTTTAATTGTTTTTTGAAAATGTTTTCTGACTCTTTCATACTTTGTGATCATTTTATGTCAGTGGTGTCAACTTGTTTTTTTTATTTTGACTTCTCACATCCATAACTGGATGTATTTAAATATCTTATCAATCTTAGCCAAAAAAAGATAAATTGTTTCGTTTTGTTTTCTATGAAAATTCCAGGGGAATT
The DNA here is from genome assembly GCF_958295425.1 of Solea solea. Taxonomy (NCBI): domain Eukaryota; kingdom Metazoa; phylum Chordata; class Actinopteri; order Pleuronectiformes; family Soleidae; genus Solea; species Solea solea. The sequence continues at coordinate 3,954,251 of NC_081134.1, read as the reverse complement.
TTATTTTTAAATCATCTTGTAGGAAGTGACATTGAAGTGTGTTTTTGTTTGTTTCAGGTGACCCAGTTGCTGTACGGTTTCCTTGTTCGGCCAAATAACTCTTGGTTCCAGGAACTAGTCCCCTCAGACTTCACAAGTCACCTGTGTAAGTTAGAATCTGGGAAGAATCTGAAAAATGAATGCAACACTGGACGGAAATTAATCTTGTGACATTGCAGAAGCTTATCAAAACAATGCCACAGTGAATGAGTGCCGTAATCAAAGCTAAAGGCAGTCCAAGGATATATTAGCGTGTGTGACCCTTTTTTTTTAAGGTGGTGACTTTTTTTGTTGGCCAGGCAGTCTAAGTTGTGATTGAGGACAGATTTGAAGGTCTGTTTCAAAAGACGGTTGCACCGCTACTAAGAAACCTGCTACCTGGGTGTAAGTCTTACATGTCTTCAAATTGGTCTTGAAAATGGGTCTTTAAAAGTCTTACATTTGACATTGTTCAATTGATTTGTCCTGATTCAGTATTGCACTGTGGTATATTTACATCAGCCAGCTCTCTTTAGTCATTATTAATGTGGAGAAAGAGCAGAGGAAACACTGATAAATGTCCAGATATAAAACTTAAAATCTCCCCTCTATTTTCTGCCTCTCAGCTGACGGACCCCTAAACATGTACGTCGGTGCGTTCCAGCAGCCCAGTGAACCCACTCTCTTGGTCCAGTACCTGTTGGCCAATCTGACCGGCAGCACCGTCAATGTCACCCAGGAAGACTGCCAGAATCAGAGAGAGGATAAGGACGACAAAGACAGCAAACATGTAGGAGTTACACTGTTTTCCATTAGTTTACTTCAGTTGCCTTTCGTCTACATTAATTAATTTTCTTATTTAATGGTTTTAAAAAAGGATCTGATGACATTTCTCATGATCAGATGTTTGTCACTATTTCTCCCTTAGATGTACACCTACGTATGGGTTCAGGGTGCAGTGCCTCCCAACAGTACAGAAAGAAATGGTTTCTGCGTGCGCTCCTCCGTTCGTCTCGCCAAAGCCGTGTCCCCGGCGTTTGAACTGCGACAGTACACCACCTCAGAATACTCCACATGGACAGAGTCCAGGTGGAAGAGCATTAAAGGACGTATGTTCCTGGTGGCCAGTCATGAACTGGAGGTAAAAAAAAAAACAACCCTGTTTTTCAAACTCGGATATTGAGTTTTGCTTATTTGTGTCAGAATGGCTGTCATTAGGATTTCTACCCTGCTCATTCAGCTCCTTTTTAATAAGGCTCTTACTGTTGAGGTTCACATTTCACAGCTCAAAGAAAACCAGCTGGTTGAGAAAGTGGGACAGTGAGCTAATGATTATAGGATAAAAGGGCTGCATTATGCCACCACCAAGCCAGATATTTCAGGCAGCAAAAAAGCTTATTTAAAACCACAACTTGCTCACACATCACAAATTGTCACACTTTGTTTTTGTAGTAACTTGGTTTCCATGCCAATGTATAGCAAATTTTACCTGAAATATTGGCAGGTAGTTTCCCAGGATAAGCAGTAGGGGGCGCAAAATGTAAAGTTGGGGTCACCTCAGAAAAGGAATAAGAAGGTGCAACTTGATGACATAAATAAAGAGTGTTGAGGAAGATTATCTGTTCAGTTATGTACACTTGGAAGACTTATGCTAACATTCCCGTCCACGGTATGAATTATTTAGAATTTTTTACCGAAATTAAAAATGTGAATAGAAACACGCTGCTGAAAAACCCACCAAATTATAATTTTTTAAATTGTTAAATTTTTCTTTTTCCCCCTCTAGATGTTGACGTTAGGCGTTGGCATTGGCGTGCTGCTAACGTCCCTCTTGCTGACGTACGTCATCAGCGCCAAGGCCGACATACTCTTCAGCTCAGGGCGAGAACCCACCAACGCCACCTACTGATCCACAACGAGGCGACGCAGGCCCACGACCACTACTACTTACCACCACCATTACTACTAATTCTACTTTTATCATAAAACCAGACTTCAACAGGACATTTTGTTTCAAACACGACACGTATAGGTACACAGACAGACAGGTTAGACACCGCAGCAGCAGGAGGGGAAGGGAGCGGGCTTAGTAGACAACAACTCCGTGATCATGGACTCACTTCGGTGAGGTGTGAGATGAGGACTGGCCTATGTGGATGGATCTGGACTCATCAGGGTTAGAAAACACTGGTCAGGCACCAGAAGACCCTGCCAGTGGGAAAAGATGTTTATATTTCTTTTCCTTTTATTATTTTCTTCTTTTTAATGTGGAAGAATGTTTTGTTCACTGTGTCATGGGATGGGCACTAAACATTAAGCATTATTTTTGAGTGTGTGTATGATTGTAAAAATGTAAATGTGACTGAGTGAGTGTGTGCGTGTGTGAAAAGCTGTATGGTGCAATACTGTAGCTGTCTTCTCTGTCATGTAGTTAACTTATCACTCAATCCTAATAATAAGAAACCACTTCATGAGTCAATGAACAAGTAGTAACATAAAAAAAAAGTCAACAAAATCTGAAAAGGTGTCGCTAGGTATTTTAGTTTCTGGGAATTAGACAGATTTGATACATTTTTGAAAAGGCAAATTCTACTAAAACTAAAACTATTTGTTATTTGAAAACCAGTGCACATGTCCTGTATAACTACAATTGTATGTAGTTGTAAATCCCACTGTGATTTCACATATTGTGATATTTGTGTGGAGAAGAAGGATTTCCCTAACGTGCGAGAGTCTGAAGTGGCTGACTGTCTCTTCGCTTTTATCAATCAGCTGCTAAAAATCTTTCAATTCAGCCAGAAAATCTGCTTTGACACTGAAAATGTGTTGGTACTCTGGCTGTGCACTCGTTTTTTCGGTTCACGCCTTTTTTCACAAGGTTTCGTTTAACTTCTGAGAAATTGTGACAAACAAGAGTTAATTTAGTTGATGGATGTTCATTTAATGGCTGGATCAATTGTGATGCCTTGGTGAGAAAAAATAAACATTGCTTGTTTTCCATTTTTTTGGTTTTTTTTTTAACAAAGGAATTAAATGTAATTTAGTGAGTGAATTGCTCATAAACTCTGCAGCAAGTGGTCACAGCATTATCATTTTACTTTCGTATTTTTTTCACATGCTGTATATAAAAAGTGGATGTAGTCTTCCACTTGCAAAACAAACTCCTATTTTGCCACCAGGTTTTGAGATTTGAGCATCACCATGACAGTTTTTGAAAATGTAATTTCACCTGTTCTGAGACACCTATTGGACAGTCTTAAAGAGGCAACACACACACACACACACACACACTGGTTTCCATAACTTCAGAGAACATTACATTGACTTACATTCATTTCCTGGAGACTTGCTCTAACCATAATTACTACTGGCCCAATCCTAACCCTGACCTCAGCCTAACTTTAAAACATGTCTTTACCTTATAATGAAGTCATTTACGTGATGTGGGCTTGGATTTTGTCCCCATAAGGCGGACAAGTCCCCATAAAGTGACTGTAAACAGATTTAGGTCCCCAAAACATAAGGAATACCAGGTACATACGCACACACACGCAGAGTCTCTTGCCCCCCCGCGGGGAAAACGGAGAGGCGGGGCTAAACTGTAGGGGAGGCGGGGCTCACGGCGCTACGGCTGAGAGGAAAGAAAGTGGAGGGTGAGAAAATACCTGAATGGACGAAACGGCATAAGTAAGTAGCATTTTTCAGTCGGAATATGTGTTGAAATGCTGCGGGTGGTGTTGTTAGTTGGTGGTTTGTGGCTACCTTTGACCTGCGGGGGGAGAGAGACGGGGGGAGGAAGGAGGAGATCTCCGGTTTCCCCCAAACAATAGTCGAGAGGACGCGATGGTCGCCGTTTTTTTGAAACCACAGGGGAAGTTTAGGACCCTCATTGGCCCTATTGTTGTCTTCACGGAGGCCACGTAGACCGGAGGGTTTGAGTTTAAACACTGGAGGAGGGTCATTGACTTAATAGATTTTATTTTTATTTACTGGAAATGAGGAGTCAGAGGAAGGATGCATGTGGTAGGAAAAGCAGCGCGTCCACTTTGAATCCAGGCCGACGGTTTTGAAGCGTCTCCCCGGGTGAAGGTCTGAAGTGAGTCCATTCATTTACTGTGTCCCGTTCGGAAAAGGGAAGACTGGAGAAAGGGGAGCGAGCTTTGGGTTAATTTGGCACCAGGACTCGACCAGTGGGGCCTGGGAGTCTCCCATTGTCCTGCCTTTTCCACAACACCCTCTTTCTCTCGTTTTTGTAGGTCGCACAACTCTTTATAGTCGCCCCACTCGCACTAAGTTGGCCTTTTGTGCATGTGGAGCGGCTATAGTTGCATTATTGATGTGTCTTATCTCTTCATCGTTGTCTCCATAGCGCACAGTCGAATGTGTATTCACGACGGTTTTTACACGGTTGCCACGGAACCGAAGAGAAACAGTGAAAATCACTTCTGGGTTACCACAGTAAAAATGCTCAAATCAGTAAATATCACTATTATTTCAATACGTATCGAAGGTTAAAGCTTGATTAGACTTGGGTCATGTGGTGTTGAAAGTTTTCACGTTTGAATTGTTCTAAACGGTCGATTATAGTAATTATCGAGGTAAATATCGGATGGTTAAAGCTTGATTTTCCCCTCTTGAATGAAAGTTGAAGGATACAGACACATGAAGATCTCACAAATCTGAGTAATTATGTGTTTAATCACAAAGTAATGCTGGACAAGAGGCCAACTGTTAAAATTATGAAGATAATATAGGTTGATTTCCGCTTGAAGAAGGCAGTCAGTTGTGGTTGTAAACATCTATATGGGCAGAAATGTTCTTTTTTAACAGTGAAATGTTTTAAAGCATTTAACTACTACTACTAGTAGTATTATAGCTGTGTTGGCACAATTTATAAACATATTAATACAAATATTGAGCTTTTTATACTGCAATATGATAACTGATTCACCCAGGACTTTGTATACATTAAATTCTGATTATGTCAGTCCCAAATGATACCTTCTTAAAACAAAAACATATGTATACAATAAATTAGTGATGGTGAGATGAAGCCTCATGAGGCATTGAACCACTTGAGCCAATTGGTTCGAGAAAGGGTTCATTTCTCGAAGCTTCATGTGCACACGAAACCACCTACTGGCCAAGTGTATAATCACAGGCAGCTGTATCTGAACCACATGATGTGTGATGAATTGAATTTTTGTGTCTGTTAGAAATGACTATGAATTACAAAAAATGTATGACCAAATAATTTCTGTACATATGTGTTTAATACATTTTTTGAATGTATTCTGTGTGTGTAAGTCTTCCCAAAATGGTAATATCATAATATGGCAGGTTGTGCAATGTTTTTCTGAAAATGGCATGGGCGTAATCAGGCAGAGGACAGTGAAAGTGCTTGTGGAACTAGGAAAAGGGCACAGATTATGCTTGTGAAACTTGGACAATGATGAGCCTCGCTGGCTCCATCCTATATCACCTATCCTACTCTCCTCCCTCTCCTAAATCTCTATCTCTCCCTAAACTCTCCAAACTATCTCCAAACTATATAAACGCTGTCCAAACTCTAGTATCCAAACTCTCCAAACTATCCAAACTCTCAACTGACCGCAACTCTCCTTCAAAAACCCACATTTTGAATGGAGCCTATATAGGGGTCTATATAGCTGTAAAACCTCGCGCTAAATCTGAACCACTTCACGAAGTAATCACGTGGTACAGCCGGGCAGCGAGGCTTCGGACGTCATCATTTTTGGCTCCTCCCCTAAATGAAGCAAGCCTCGATACGCGCATCGCGGAAACGCCCCCTCCCCTACTCGGCACACGCTTCGAAGCCTCGAAACGGAACGTCACATCACTACAATAAATACATATTTAATCAATCATAAAGAAAACAAAGTCAATATGCTTTGAAAAACTTCTGCTCGTTTGTGTTGGTAAACATACACATGTTAAAATGCTCAGAAGGGTTTAAATCTCTATTAATCTGTCTGTCGGTAGATAAAATGCCAAGAAATTGTGACACTCCTTAAGGAAATTAAGATAGTATTAAACATCAATTCTCAAAGTAATCCAATTTAAAACTATTTGGCATCTTACTTAATAAATACAAACAGTCAGTTTTCTCTTGATTAGGGATTAAGTGGAACCAATGGTTTGGTTCTGGTAAAACAACATCAGTGGATTAAAGTGTGAACTTGGATTAAGATCTACTGTACAGTCTATTTTCAACAGGACATTCCCACACTCTCTTCTGTTTTGCTGAAAATAGTTTCCAATGAAAAGAGCAGTCTGCTTGTGTAGTGTGCCTTGGAGACTGTTTAGAAATACAAATAAATAAAGCAAATGACGTGTCATAAGAGTGAAGGGGTAGAAAAATACAATATGGTGGTTGTGATTTGTTGAAAGTGATAGTGGACACTTAACAATTAGAGCTGAAACTATTGGTTTATTAGTCAGAAAGTTAAGTAATTTCTTGACTGAAATGCCAAATATTATATATGTATACTTACTATTTACTGGGGATGTTTTTTTTGTGTAAAACCTTTGTTTTGAAATTGGACACTGCATGTTTGATGTCAACTTCCAAAGGACATTTTTTTTCCATTTTATAATTTTAAATGGTTAAATGATTATTTTCAAGAAAATGAATAAGAATACACAAAATCATATCGTTCACAATTTAGCTGATTTCAGTCATAGCTGATTTAAGGCACCAGTTGAAACGGAGGTCAAGTAGTAAGTAAAGGACAAATAATAAAAATCGATACGCTCGGGTTTGTGCACATCTAATAGAAGAATTTCAAACATTGAAGTCGCAAAATAAATCATGCACGCTAACATCACAGATTTTCTGTATGATGTTTTGTGGAAATGGGATGAGTTTACAAAGTTTTCTTTTGGAAAACTACTGTCAAATGGCTCACATGTTCTAGCAGTAGTTCCAAATTGGTGAAGGCTAAAGAACAGGGAAGGATTATTAGTTTTATTTGGAGGGTAACAATGCATACACAGACATGGAGTTAACGTTGCTGCCAGTTTGTGATAATAGCGTCTCTGAGACCTCTGCGTTCAGTTCATCTTCATATCCAAACACAGGAAGTGGCGCCCACTGAGCTCAGATTAGACTGATGTGGATTAGATAAAAGACCCATTAGTTGTTTTTGTTTGAAAGCCAAAAACAACTGCTTCACTATCAGGTATTAGGGTTCGAACTATTCCAGGGGAACCATATTTATGACAATATTTGAAAAATACAACACGGAACATTGTTTCATTATGGCTGATGACTACCTTAATAGTAGTGCATCTTGCAGCACAAAGCAGACGAAGCAGAACACCGGGCCTGTTGATTCCACCACACCCTCTTAGATTTGTGCACAAACACACACACACACACCTGCTCTGGTTTGCTGGCCATGTGAAGGCCGACGGTAACAGTTGTCTTTTTTCTGCTGGTTTGAACCGACGTGTGTGTGTGGCCCTGGTACTCAGATGAGCCTGCTCCCCTGCTGGAGGCTGGGTGTTTGCATGCTTATTTTCACAGTTGGTATATCAGGTCTCAGAAGGCTGTTGTTGAATGAAGCTGGTCATCTCAGAGATGGCCCACATTGCTTTTCCACTGTGACAGCTGCTGTTTCAGTGCCAGCGGCTCAAAATGTTTGATGACAGCTTGATTTCTTCTTCTCTGCCTTTGGCTTAATGGAGGCTGTAAAATCCTACATCTGCTTGTTTCAAAGTCTCTCGTGACTGGAGGGGCTTGTTTTGCTACAGAATTCCTGATTAACTTTGTTTGGTTTCAACTTTTTGGATTTAATTACAGAGTGCTCTCTATTTCAGATCAGGGGCAGGGGCTGCATATTAATGCAGCATAAGTTTCCCATGAAGAAAATCACAAGCTTTGAAACAGAAGAGTTGTAGGAGGGCAGTACAAGATTAGTCCTGCATTTTGTGGTCTTTTTTATACTGATTGAAAATATGATACTAGTTTTGTTTTTGTATTTTAGCAAAATAACTTTTTTTTGGGGTCTTTTTAAATGCTCAGTGTAAGAAATGATACATATACAGTATTGTATTAGGAAATATCAGATCAAGTGAATTTAAAAAATATTTAGGGTTGTAATCTTAAATTCCTGAAGCTCTAATTTCTACTAGTGGTTCATGAAGTGACTATAGCTGTAGTAATATTATCAATTAACATTCTTTAGACTAACTTAGATCATATTTAGCCCATATAAATTAACTAAATGACTGGTTGTTTCTATCAGAAAATGTATTGAAAATAAAGCTCTGGGTTTCAATTTATTATTTTAATAGATTTGGCTAGTGGCTTGTTGAAAGTTAGTGTGGTCTAGGACTTTGGTCTTATGATTTAGTAGTAGTTTCATGTGGATATAAGACATTTGGGCAAATCTCTGGTAAAAAAAATTAATCAATTACTAAATTAATCCACAACTATTTTGATAATCGATTAATCAGTTTGAAGCTTTTTTCACGAATAAAACAAGATTTCCGATCCTTTAAGCTTCTTTAATTTAAATGTTTTCTTAATTTCTTTGCTCTGGATAACAAAGAAATCATTAAAAGTTAATCATTTAGGTTTGTGGACAAAACAAGACATTTGAGAACATTGTCATTTCCAGGTTTGACGAGCACACTCTACATTTTTTAAGATTTTATGACATTTTATGGACCAAGCGATTAACTGAGAAAATACTTGACAGATTCATCGATTATGAAAATAATCATTAGTTGCAGCTCTAATGAATATGCTCTGTTTCTTGGTTGAAGTGGATTGGTTTTACACTCCCCTTTGGCTCAGGCCATAAACCCACACCAGTGGGCCTGAAGTCCAACATCGTTACTGTTTAATCCCAGACCACACACATGCACAGATTACTGCCCTGTTGTTGCCTGTTGTTGGGTTCAGTCAAGAAGACATAAGTGAACAAGGGTCAGACTTTAATTTGAAGCAATGCTGTACGAAATCAGTGAGCTGTGTGTGTGTGTACATGTGGGTTTTTTTTCTTCTTCTTCCCAATCCTCCTGAAATAACCCCAGAAGAATCACTCTACTGTTTGATTAACAATGGCAGCCCTGGGACAATAGGGAGGAAAGAAATGAACCTGTGCATTCAGTGGAAAAGATTATGAATACCTGAGAACAACAACGGATTATGTTTTTCTTCCTTCAGAAGAGGCTTTAGCTTTCATGTCTGCTCAGATAGAGCTGCACACTGGAGGCTGGAACTAATGCTGCCGACTGAAGTCAACGTGACGGCTCGAGAGAGGAGTACTGATGTGGTTCATTAAGTAGGCCATAGGACACTGGGATGAATAGGAAACCTTACCCATCTCACCATTGGACCACACCTTTAGATCAAGTGTTTCTGCTATATTCATACTAAACAGGCTGACGGAGACGGGCAGGTCAACAGGCTTGTATTAAAGGTGTGAGGGTCAGGGAGGAGCCACAGTGCACAGGTGTTAGACGCTGCTGTTGTGTTTCATCCTCCATTATTAAAGGTAAAGTTGTAGGTTTGGACAGAATCTGTGGCATAACGGACATTTTGAGAAACCTTGAATTTACATGTAGTTAGGGCTGCAACTAACTAATATTTTCACAATGGAATTCTAATTTTAAAGAAATGTGGTCATTGTCAAACCTGGAAATTTTGGTGTTTTTGAATGTCTTTTTTTTTTGTCCACAAACCTAAATTATTCAGTTTAAATGATTTCTTTGTTATATGGTACAAAGAAACCAAACCGATTAATAGATTATCAAAATTGTTGACAGTTAATTTTGTATTTCATTAATCTGATAATTGTTGCATTCCTACTTGAAGTGCTATTTTTTTATTAGAATAATTATATTAATTACTAAAAAAAAAAAACAGATGTAGTAGACAAAGGGTATAAAATTGTTAGTAAAATAAGAATAAGAAGATAATATTGGTATATGCCTGGGATGAGGAAATGCATTATAACAGTATCAGTTTGATACTGGCCAAAATCTGTGCATCAGATATCAGAAAATAAAATTTATGGGAGCATAATATTTGTTATACAGTTGAAGCATCGTGTTTTTTTTAAAATGGCTAGGCGATAATGCATCAACAAATAGCAAAAACAGCTTAGTAGTTGTGAAAATGTTTAACCACTGTCAAGCTGAAGGTTGTGATCTCAGTGTCTGTGTTAATGCTCCATCTCTTGAATATGCAGTATATGCATAGAAATGTGTTTATAAAACCAAGTTATGTTTATCATTATGGAGCCGAAAATGTTGCGATGGTCATTCCTTTGTTTCCTCTGAGAGACATGTTTGAATATCCTGTAACTTTGCTATTTACATTACAGGACAGTCATACACGTTCATCTACCTGAAAGGTCAATGCTAATGTCAGCCTTTCAGTCTGAACACATGAAGAGTCCAGCTCACAGTGAAGTTCAGCAATCATGCGGATTGCAATGCAACCGCACCCTTCACATAAACCACCCCAGACTACTTGAAATGGCCTGTTTTATGTACAGCAGATACTCATTCATTATCTGTCATTTAATAGTTGTGGCTGAATTTTTATACCATCACATCACGGCTTCCACTTAAACTATATGGATTTTATTATTGTCGTGAACAATGTGTGTGACGATAATGTTACTCATCCTGCTTTGTACGAAGGTCGGTTTACATTTACATTCCCAAGTCTTTGATCACATGTATGATGGGGCTTTAATCTGGAGCCTTTTCAGTGTACACTTCTAGCATTACTCAGTGTGTGTTTTTTGCTTTTCCATTAGCGATACTACCTGGTACCTGGTGCTTTTTTTTTAGTACCTGCTCTGGTGAGGTTCCAAGGGAGCTGATTCGATAGTAAAATGTGACATGAGCGAGACGTCTGACACAGGAATCAAACGGAACAAATGCCAAACAGTAGATCAGTTCAAAAGATTTAAAGGGAGTTGGGTGACAGCACTGTCGAAAGCCGGTGACCGTGAGCTGAATCACAACTCGTTTGCGCTCCAGCCAGATGCAGGAAGTACTGTACTAATCTGTTAAATTAACTGATTCTAATGAATCAGTACACCGAGAACAACTGCTTTGCCTGTCACTAGTTTGTGGGTTTGTGTCGCATATAAAACAACGTCACGGCAATTTTTGCGCAACCGTGCTATGACGGTCCAGCCCACGTTGAGGAGGTACTGAAGTAATGGAAAAGGACAGACAATAGAGCCGAGTAGTGCTAGAACTGTATCATGGAAGAAAGCTCATTTATGTCTAATCTTAGTGCAACACTGGTGTAGGAAATCTGAAAAAGCAGTAGATGAGGAAAGGCAAGGATCCCCAGTGTGAAAGAATTTGTGACATCTACTGGTGAGACTGTAACAAACGGAGGATTAACCCTAATCTTTGGCCAGAAAACCTAATACGCACTCTGTGATTTGTTTGTCCAGCACAAGTTGGCAGCCTTCATTAAGCAAGGCCGTCACCTAAAGTACGTATAAAGCCATGTTTCCATGACGGTACGGTCATGCTTGGTCATGCTTGCATTTGACTGAGCGAGAAACACAGCGTGGCGTTTTTACCGGTGCGCCAACACTGAATGATCTACCCTTACTGCACTGTACCATTACTCTGGTACCCCAAGGGAAGGACACCAACAAATGGAATGGTCGGGACTGGTAATTTTAGGACTATTTATAGTGTAAACGCACAAATACACAAACTGAGCTTTTACACTTGGTGAAAACACACCGTAAAAGCCTCCAAAATGTAATATTTTTTAAATTTTGAACCCTCCTAACTGTTACACACATGACTTCACTATTTCCTTAGTCGAAAATATTTGCTTGCACCTTCAGTGGTCACAAGCTGGGATTTAGACTTTCTATTCTTGGACCAGTTAATTGCTCTCTAAGGCCTTTGCATGTGTTCCCTACATGGCTGTGGCTAATGAGATTGCCTACATGATTGTGTCTGTAAAGAGAAGTCAAGCAAGATATTTAAAACGTCAACAGAAACACATCTAAGTTGTATCATTTCTCTTGTGTAGGATTTTCCTATAGGGGACCAACCCACACGGCCAAAATGAGTCATCCTGTCCGGTAACAGTGCTGACATATGGACAGTGTTATTGTGATTGCTTAATTATTATTTTTTTGAAGGTGGCAGACTAAACATTAAGGCCGATGATGACTTAAGATTATTATTTTTGCCAATGTTTCTCTGTCTGAATGGGCAAGTTCCACCCACACTTTCACAACCGCAAGATAAAAATACTGTTTAGATTCAGTCAAAAGTATGTGATTTGTCTGGGAACCCTTGTCTGGGCTCTTTTGTTGGGGGGGAAAATGTCACTTAAATCTGCTCTCTCATGTGAATCTGAAGTAACTATGTGCTCCGTAAATGCTCCAAAGCTTCCAAGAAGCACTGAGTTTGAGTCTTGACTTGTTGTATTGAGCTTTTTCCAGTGGAACTTCATGCATTTCTGCATAGTCACTGGGGCTGCAAAGGGGCAGACAGTTTCCAGAAACCCTCCGTGGGAACTTTAGTTGGAAATATTCCAAATTGGAAACGTTCCATGGGTGTTAATGAGAATTTAATGGAAATGGAAATAAATACAAATATTAACATTTTGTTTTGTCATAAGCAGGCATGAATGCAAAATGTTACAATTAAAAAAAGAACATGACTATATATCTATATATAGATAGATAGATAGATAGATAGATAGATAGATAGATAGATAGATAGATAGATAGATAGATAGATAGATAGCTGAACAAACGTAATTGTCTTCTACTGATTGTTCTGATTGTTGACTGGACATTGTTGTTGATATTATTCTGCCTTTCCTTGGACTTGGTGAACAGAAACAATGTAACATTATTTGTACGCTGTGTCTTTCATCTTTAAGCAGACTCTGTCAAGCAATACTATCAGATCCGACTGAGGGAGTGTTTGTGTTTATACAGTGGTAGGGCTGAGGTGGGTGGAGACGAGAAACATTTGGAACAAACCATGTTTTTTGAGCAGTAGAATTCACTTCTTTTAGCCGTCTCGCACCTGTTTTGACATAAAAATGAATATCACTTCCTGTGTGCAGTGCAGGAAGATCCAAACACACAGAGAGAAAGAGAGGGAGGTCATGTGGATCTGGTAGGCTTAATCAGCATTGTGTGAACTCATTTGGTTTGCATGTAACAGACATTTGTTTAAATTTAAAACATATGCACTACAATGACATTCTCGTATGTTCTTCAGCATGCTGCTGCTCACATGCGTTACTCATTTCTTTACCATTACAAGAGAGAAATAAGTTACGATGACACACTAGGAAGAAGCTGTTAGTCATTGGAGTTTTGTGGTTTGGAATTAGCATGTTGTAGAGATTTTACACATGGCCGTAGGGCTGTAAAAAACATCTTTGGTCTGGTAAAAGTTAGTGCACCATGGTCCTGGATCAGCGGGGCTTCCTGTTTGATTTAAAATCAAAAGTTAGAGGAATCCCACAGACCACTTGGCTGTTGTACACTATTTACCTTGAGGGGAAGTGGTTTTTAAGTACAATGGATGGGCTGGAGCATAAAAGCTACATTAGGTTACACTAAGAGCCTGTAAAGTTAGTGGTGGTAGCCATCACCGGCTATCATTTCTCAAAGTGGTCCACTCACTGACAGCGAGCCACACCCCCTCTTTATCAAGTAACCAGCATATGACAGTTCAACATCCGTCATGCCAGCACTTTTATTTTGGCAATTTTTTCGGCAACGTGGAGAACACAGTGGCAGAGGGCGATGTGAGGTCAGGTTTCTACGGCAACTGTCAACCTCCAATCCCCCTCCAGCTGAACACCCTCTTTCATCACCATGGCAGCGGAGAGGCCCTGTTTCCCGGGGGACGGGGGGAGTTCAGAAGAGAATGTGAGACGGCAAGAGTGAGGGAGAGGGCAAACAAGTTTTGTGAAAACACAGTAATCCAATATGGCCGACATTGTCTCGGAGCCATCGGTGGCAGAGTCTCGGTCCTCCGGTGAGAGGAGATACAGTCGTGTGATGATTAACCTCGTGTCGAGACCTGGAAGATTTGATATAAGAACATGGAGCAGGAAACTAGAGTCTCAGTTCAGTGGGTTAATGTGTGTTAGTGACTCATGGTGGATAGATCACCGCTCTGTGTGCCAGGGTTAGAGGTCCACTACAACCACATACGCTGGGTTATTCTATCTAATATTTGGTGCAATGGCACTGACTGATATGAAGGCCTGACTGATGATTCTAATCCTGAGCGTTTCTTTCAACTGAACAATTAGTACGACAATATGAGTGTCCCCTTTTATATGTATTTATGTCTATATTTCTTTGCACATTGATCTTGGCTGAATGGACATAAATTATATCAGTTGTAATTGCGATGATTGTTTCACCAATCAATAAGTCTAAATATTTGAAGGTGACATGTGGCTGGGCTATAAAACACCTAGAGAAGACAGCACTCACAAATCACTACCAACTCTGCTCAGTTTACCACAAGAAGTGTGTTGATATTGACATCAATACACCACCACCATCTAATAATTTCTAATTTCTACCAAAAATACATCCTTAACTTTTTGATTTGACAAACAGACAAAAATAATAATAATGATAATAATTAATTACTGACTATATGACAAATGTTGTCATACAGTATGACAACATTTCAATACACCATATATTGATATAATGTTATTGCGTCACATTAAATTATCTGACATTGATTGTCAGTATGTAGTGATTTGAATAGTTTTATTGTGTGACTAAATCAGCCGGCACGATGGATAAATATCTCTTTAAGTTTTTATAATTGCCATTGAGTGGATGTACTGTAAGTTGGTGTGCTGTTTGAAAGCCTGGTATGAGTGCAGTGATTTTAAATGATGTAGATTTTTATCAACATAATATGAAAAGGAAGTTATGCTGAGTTCAGATTAGCCCCTAGGGATATTTCAGTGTTCCAACTCAGATGGTCTGGCGTGATAGCGTTTAGAAAATGCAAAGCAGAAAGCTCACTAAGATCGTCTTTTTAGATAAAATATAGATATGAAGTCACTGACTTAACTGTAAACTGAGAAGTTGCTCATAAGAGTGTGTTACATGCATGTAAAATGTAGATTAAAATAACTGATGTAAAGTCATTAACATTCCCTTTCTCTCCACCACTTCCAGATCACGGCCACCTCAGCTCTCCCCTGCTGCGACTCTCCCACCCGCCATCCTCTCCCACCCCTCTTCCTCCTCCTCCTCCTCTCCATAGCCTCCCCTGCTCTCCCGCCTCCCTTCTCCTGCTCCCTCCTCATCGGCCTCCAAGATAGATTCCCTCAGGAGCAAGGTTGACCTGCTCAAGCTGCCCTTGGCCCTCTCCACCAAGTCCATCTCCGAGCGCAAGAGCCAGCTGGGAGGAGTCGGCGAGCAGCGCGGCACGGCGGGAGGAGGAGGAGGCGGGGCTCGCAAAGCCCGCTCACCGCCGACCCGAGACATGGACAACGAGTCGCAGTACTCGGGCTACTCATACAAGTCCTCCCACTCCCGAAGCTCTCGCAAGCACAGGTGGGTCGCAACAGCCACGGAACTTATAAATAAACAGTAAACTTGTAGACAAACCGTCTCAGCGTGCGCACATCATGTATGACTTTATTCGGTTTAAAGTCATACATGGGATCCATTTTCCAAATCAAAGTGGACTAAAATCTGCCCACAGGTGACAGTTGTTCAAATCAGTGTCATCTGAGCCACATGTTTTTCTTTTGTCCACACTTTCATCATTTTCTTTGATATAATGTCGACCATACTGTCTATTTATTGCTATTTTTGGTACTCCTGGACCATTGAATTCAGTTCAGATAGAAATTGTTTAATTTTTTAGTTTTATGTATATTGTTACTAGTGTATCCTTTTTATTGCCTTTTGTGATTAGTTTTTTGTTTGTTTTTTTCACTTTAAAATTAAGCAAAAGCCATTGAAAGACAGAGGAAAAAGCAGATTTTAGCCTTTTAACAAAAGATAATAACCCTCTCTGTGTGTGTTACTGTGTTCTGTGTTGCAGGGACCGGAGGCATCGCTCTAAGAGCCGAGACAGCAGCAGTCGTGCCGATAAATCTGTGACCATCCAGACTCCCGGGGAGCCGCTACTTGACGCGGAGTCGACCCGAGGAGACGAGAGGGTCAGTATCACTGTGTATCACTGAGTGTTTCTTTTAAAGCCACATTTATACATCACTGACTTTTACAGTGGAGTAAAAGTGGAGTAGGTTCATTCTTTCTGAAATTGTTTGTTAACAACTAAATTAACTTGTTATAATAGCATAAATATAATCTTCATTTATAGAGACCTTTTTAAAATCTAGATTACGTCTTTCCGTCAGAAGTCCCTCAGTGACATCAATTCATTCTGACTACAACAACTAGAGCGCAAAAGTATTTCCCTTCCAACCTCCGTCATCTGTCACTTGTGGAATAATTTAATTAAATGAACATGCCTGAATGAACATGAAAATTTATTTTATTTATATCATCGAGTCTTAAGATATTTAGAGCAGCAAGAAGCATATTTTTATTAAGGAATTTGGCTTTTTTTTTTAATTTAATTTTTTTATTATATCGTAGGAAAGAATGTATTTAAAATGTAAGTTCAAACCAACCTACTGCTTTCTGTGGGCCACAAATTAGATGTTAATTCTAATCCTAACTTTGTAAAAACCCTGAAAGTTTTCTGGTGTTGGGGGTTAAATATTTGCAATTGGCAAATATTTGAATATTTGTGATTCTTTTTTGTCAAAGGTTTGTTCCAGGGAATATCTCTGTCTTGTCTAAATGTATTTCCTCTCAATCTGTAACCATATTTTCCTCCCTTGATGCAAGAATGATTATTAGATTTTCAAAGAAATAGTGACTGGCAATTTCAGTGAGAGAGAGTTTAGGTCGATTATTTTTATGAACTAAACTTATTTTGGTTAAAGCTTCTGAATTTTCTACCACAGTTGATTTTGATTTATTGCATTTTAACATTAACAGTATTTTAGAGAACGAAAACTAATCTGAACAAATGCAAATAATTTGTTTTTGAACCCTGTGACAGGATGATAACTGGGGAGAGACCACCACCGTGGTCACCGGCACCTCGGAGCACAGCATCTCAAATGAAGACCTGACACGAGTCTCCAAAGAGCTGGAGGAGACGACTCCACTGCAGTGCAAGCGATTTGTTGGCCCGGCACTGGGAGGCTGCCTGAGCTTCTTCGCACTCGTCACGCCTTTAGCCTTCCTCATCCTCCCGCAGGTGTTGTGGCGTGACGCCCTCGAGCCCTGCGGCACGCCCTGCGAAGGCCTCTACGTCTCGCTGGCCTTCAAGCTCCTTGTGTTGCTCATCTCCTCCTGGGCTCTTTTCCTCCGCCCTCCTCGCGCGACGCTGCCGCGCTTCTTTGTGTTCCGCTGCCTGCTGATGGTGCTGGTGTTCCTGTTCGTGGCGTCTTACTGGCTCTTCTATGGCGTGCGGGTGCTGGAGCCCAGGGAGAGGGACTACAGGGGGATTGTGGAGTACGCCGCCTCGCTGGTGGACGCCCTGCTCTTCATCCAGTACCTGGCTCTGGTGCTGCTCGAGGTCCGACACCTGCAGCCCGCCTTCTGCCTTAAGGTGGTGCGGAGCACAGATGGAGTCAGCAAGTTCTACAGCGTGGGCCACCTCAGGTCAGTGAGCTTTTAAATCTCTTGGTTTGTATGATTTTGTTATTATATTTGTCCTTCATTGATACCAAGTGAACTTTTACAAAGTCTAGATATTAGTTGTATGAATAATAAAACAAACTGCTACATAAAATCACATTTTAGAAACAGGAAGTGAATTAAATGACTGAACAGAGGACAAAGCCGTATCCTGTTTTGTGGTCTTGCATGGACACGGGCCACTTAGTCCTGGTCCAGTCAGCAGCTGCTGTTTGACCACGACTTACTGTGTCAGTGACCGTTGACACTGTGTTTTCAGTATCCAGCGGGCAGCTGTCTGGGTGTTGGACCGCTATTACAGCGATTTCCCCGTTTACAACCCGGCATTGCTCAACCTACCCAAATCCATCCTGTCCAAGAAGATGACTGGCTTCAAGGTTTACTCCCTGGACGGTAAAAGTAGCTTCATGACGCCTCGGATGCCTGTTTTTTAACTCGTCCTTTTTCCTCTTCTACCTTTCTGAGTTCTGCTCTCGTGATCTTCAGCTTCATCCACTAATTTCCTGCGTCGTCTTGTAGAAAACACCACCAACAACTCGACGGGTCAGTCCCGGGCCATGATCGCAGCTGCTGCCAGGAGGAGAGACAACTCCCACAACGAGTTTTACTATGAAGAGGCAGAGATGGATCGCAGGGTCCGCAAACGCAAGGCCAGGTCAGATCAGCAGGGATTCTAACCTGTACCTGTGGTGTGAGAAAATCAAACCAGACGGCAGAGAGACTGTAGTTAACAGAGGCACATTTCCATGTCCTACTTTACTGACATAACCACAGTCCTACAACAATCTGTGTTTTGTTTTGTTTTCGTCAGATTGGTGGTGGCAGTAGAAGAGGCCTTCACTCACATCAAGCGTCTCCATGAAGACGAGGTTGCCTCATCCCCGAAGCACCCACGTGAGGTCATGGACCCACGGGAGGCGGCCCAGGCCATCTTTGCTCCGATGGCCCGGGCCATGCAGAAATACCTGAGGACCACACGTCAGCAGGCGTTCCACAGCATGGAGAGCATCCTGACACACCTGCAGTTCTGCATCACACACAACATGAGCCCCAAGGTGAGATTTAGACGACCTTTATTTACCTGACTTCATATTTAGTAGGCTTAGATGTAACTGCAGATGTTTCCTGCACCTGAGTCCATCATGAAAAATGACATTAAGGAGGCAGCATTAGTTGGTGTCACTGAGTTAAATCTGTACAAAGGATTTTAAATACCAACATCACCAAATTACACATTTAAAATAACAGCCATGATATAAAATTGCTGATTTTCTCCATCGACTTTGGTGCAGGAAGTGAGTGGTTTGCAATGCCACACAAACTTCACTTTCAGGTTGGGAAAAGTAATGCAGAGATGGATTTTTGTAGCTGAAACGTCACTGGCAGGCATGTTCATTTAAGGACAAGCCTCTGTGTCTCAAGCTTGTGCTGAGCAGGGGACGTGCACATTGCCGTCAGTGCTGACTTTGTGTCCCCCTGTCCCTTAAACATGCAAACCTTAAAGACCCCAACTGTCGCTGCAGAATTTAGGAACGTAAAACATTCCTGTTTTCTTGGTGACATGATTTTTGTAAAATGATCATGAATTCAACATTTTTTATTTGTTTTACATTTTGTTTTTTCTTTCTTCGTATGTGTTTCCCTGATGATCAACCTCTCGGATTCTCCCTGACAGGCTTTCTTGGAGCGTTACCTCTCTCCTGGCCCCACCATGCAGTACCAGCAGCAGAATGGCAGAGGGCGCCAGTGGACTCTGGTGAGCGAGGAGCCGGTGACCTCAGCTCTGCGTCAGGGTCTGACTTTCTCCCTGCGGCGCCTGGACTTCTCCCTGGTTGTCACGGTGACGCCTCTGCCCTTCCTGCGCCTCGGGGAGGAGTTCATCGACCCAAAGAGCCACAAGTTTGTCATGAGGCTGCAGTCGGAGACCTCGGTGTGAGGGTCGGATCCTTAAAAGCGTTGTGTCGCCTTCCCTTTTTTCTCTGTCCGCTCTTTTTTCCGAGCTCGGTCTTGCTGGATCACTGATGTGCGGGACACGTGGACGCCCTGTGGTCCAGTCATTCTTTCTCTGTGACAAAAAAAAAAACCTCCTGTTTTCTGATCATCACAGATACACAGATGTCAAAACTGTGATCAGCTCGATGATTGCCTGAACCCTGGAAATAAACGGATGCCTTGACTCTTTCTTTTTCTTTGTTGTTAAGTCTTTACAATGCGTTGCTAAGAAAAGAAGAAAAGAAAAAAAAGAAATACCTTTTTTAAAAGGGGGGGGACTTTTTGTCTCTCTCTTGCCGTAACCACTGGACTACTTTTACTGTGTGTGTGCTGAGTTAGCACATGAACACCAGAGGAGGGGAATACATCTGTCACTTCCTGTGTCATGTGTGTTTTTGAAGCTCAGCTCCGACTAACGCTGGTCTACCA